>NW_027104020.1:1556292-1961574 GCF_902728285.1 Clytia hemisphaerica
ACGTAATCGAACATCAATCGAACGCAATCGAATATCAATCGAATCTGAAAATTGCGGTAATATTTGATTGAGATTCGATTGCGTTCAACAATCGAATTTCAATCGGTTGATTGCGTTCGATTTGGTTTGACTGGTTTGATCGTCGATTCCGTTCGATTGAGATCGTCTGGGTAAAATTTAGTTTTCATTTATATCAGTCTTACTGTACTCGCATTAAGGAACCTAGCTAGCACAAGGCAATTTTTTGGGGGAGCTAAATTGTTCGGGGGAGCTAGAAACCTGGCTGAAGCTATGTTACAACTGACTCCTGTGCTCTGGTTTACTTTTTTCATCCTTGTAACCCTTCAGACCGTCATGGCGGAGACACTAAAGTTGTCTACTACTTCAGACACTGCCGTACATTGTGCGGTGTACATTAGGATCGTCTAATATCGACATGCGTCTTCTAATTTCGACATAGCTGTAGGCTGGTCTTTCGAAATAAAAAATCAAACATAAACAAATACATACCAAAGGTTTCAATCAATCACTAAACTGTACTCTCCCTATCATCACGTCACAGATTGTTAATATAAGTCATATATATAATATGAGAAATATGAAGTGTTATTACTTATATTTGAAAAGAAAACTTTAACGATGTAGTAATCACTAAAAAGCTAATTAGCATGCTTTCAACAAAGATGCCCAAATCACAACAACATTTTGCACGCGAGGAATTTTTTAGTAGACCTTTTTACTGTGAGTGGAAAATAATTAAAAGAACCTGGTTTCCTTATGAATTTGAAAAGGGACCGGGTGTGCTAGGTCTGCGCCTAGAAGTTTAATGTGGCTTCTTAGAGCCTAGAGCATGTGCTTGCAATAAACAATAAGGGCGGGGAAACCAGGTCGACTAAGCGCGCAAATTATTTTTATTACGTGACTTGAAGCGTAGTAAAGTTGTAAAATTTTAATGATGGACACGAAAAAGTTACGACGAAGTTTGCATGCGTTTCGTGTGTTGTGTGAAACTGCTTATAATTTGGCTGTTTTTTTTGTAATTAAAAGGATTGCAATGTTTACTGAACATCTAGTTTGATGGATGAACTTGTTCGATAAGAATGATATCAAGAATTTATGGATCTAAATGTCTGGGTGGGTTTGGGTTAGGCTCGATAACACCGTACATTTTCCCACCGAACAACAAATTCCCACTTTCAATTAATTGTATATACAATGGGAATGGGCAGTTCCAGAAAAAAACCATTATCCCCCTTTGTATGACTTGGAGATCCTGAGAAATTTGAAAAAGTTTTCAAGGTTACTTTTTCGTTCCTGTACAGACACTCACGTATGTTCCACTATGGATTTTTTCCATATTTAGATTTAAAAGCCTACTCGGTGTGAAAGAGTATATTTTTTAATACACCGTTCAATAACTCAAATCAAATGACTTTGGAGGTTTGGTGAAATGGTAACCGTCCCATGTTTTGTCAGATAGTCCCAAGTTAGAACAGTTGACAGTATTTAGTCATTTATGTACTATATTGGAGAATCCATAAAATTTGCTCTATTTTCTTGCCAAGTATTGGAAAATCCATAAAATTTGCTCTATTTTCTTGCCAAGATTTTCCCATGAAAAATCTTGAATGTTACAGAAAATCCATTTCGTCCTCAGGGGGGTAACGGACTATAAGGGGTCACTCACATATATCAATTCTTCCCACGACTAACATACAAAGTTTGCTAAAATTTTAGAGTCTGGTGCAACTAAAACAGTATGGTACAGTTTGTGAATGACACAGTCTGTGTTTTATTTAGTTTTATTTAATTTTCGTATATTAGAAGGCTAGAAATCTTAAATATTGATAGTAAGAATGTTCAGAGAAATCTTGAGTTCTACTAAAAAGTTGTAATTTGTTGGGCGAGCTTAGTATTTTCTTTTGATATATTTCATAAAAGAAATCAAAAGACTGTCAAAAGTCCCTCTGAGAGAAGTTTATGTGGAATTCTGCAACAAAAATGAATGTGGTCTCTTCTACTGATTACGTTCCAGGGCTCTTTTGTAGCTGCTTGTCAAATTCCCACCAATGAGATTGCCACATTTCACACGTCCCTTCTTTTTGGCACCCATGGCCTCTCAGTGCTTTGCAGGACCGGCGGCTGTAAAATCTCACCCTTCATATATTTGTTTCAATCCGTGATCCTAAGACTTAGGTTTTTTCTCATCTTCGATTTAGTGAAGAAAGCAGGAATTTGATGTGAGAGTTAACAAAGTGCCGTAAAAAATCAATGAATAAAAGAAGGACTTCAAATCTTAAGTATTTTTATTTTGAAGAAACCTCAAATACCTGATATCTTTGAAAATTGATAAAAAAGTGAATAAATAATAATTTTAGGTGGTATATAAATGATATTAAACCCTTCATCGCTGTTTGACCAGCCATTTTTGGACCTACGGGGAGGTCCTTTAATTTGACAGTTGTCCGTTCGTCTGTTACAAGCTTTTCTCGGGATTGGCTCATTAGTTTTTTTTAATTTTTTGCGCAATGATACAAAATAGCAATGCCTGAAAAGTGACGGAGCACGATTTTTGAAAAAAAATTTTGGGGGGCAAATTTGGGCCAAAAACTACCTAAAAATAAGGTTTTTTGGACTTGGTGCAAAATTGCTTCATTAGTTTTTCCTGATTTTTGGCAGAAAGATAGAGTGCAAGGTACCCTAAAATGTGGCTGAAGTAATTTTTCTCGGAAAATTTTTTTTCGTCGTAAAATACGGATTTTTGTTTTTTGGGGAAATTCCCTTTTACCATTTTCCTGTAAGCAGCTTTTCTCGGGATTGGCTCATTAGTTTTTTTTAATTTTTTGCACAATGATACAAAATAGCAATGCCTAAAAAGTGACGGAGTCCGATTTTTGAAAAAAAAATTTGGGGGGCAAATTTGGGCCAAAAACTACCTAAAAATAAGGTTTTTTGGACTTTGTGCAAAATTGCTTCATTAGTTTTTTCCTGATTTTTGGCAGAAAGATAGAGTGCAAGCTACCGTAAAATGTGGCTGAAGTAATTTTTCTCGGAAAATTTTCTTTCGTCGTAAAATACGGATTTTCGCAAGTTTGGCCCAAAAACTACCTAAAAATAAGTTTTTTTTGGCCGTAAAAATCGGTTTTTCTTATTTGGGGAAATTCCCTTATGTCATTTTTAGGGAAAAAGAGCGTTTCTGGCGATTGGATCGATATTTTTTTCTGATTTTTTGTACTTTGATGTAATATGGTAATATTTAAAATCTGATGAAGTCCAATTTTCAAAAATTTATTTTTTGGGGCAAATTTGGGCCAAAATGTGCCTAAAAATGGGGTTTTCTGGACTTTGTGTGAAATTGCTTCATTAGTTTTTTCAATTTTTTTGGACAAAGATAAAATGCAAGGTTCTCTAAAACAAGACGGAAGCCTTTTTTTCCAGAAAATATGGTTGAAAGGTGGTTAAAAAAAAGGTGGTTGAAATTTTTTTATTTGGGGAATTTCCTCTTGTCTTTTTTTAGGGAAAATGAGCATTTCTCACTATCGACTTGGCATTATTTTCTGATTTTATGAACAATGATATATAAAATAGAAATTTTTGAAATCTGATAGCCCAATTTTCAAAGAAATATTTTTTGGGTAAATTTGGGCCAAAAAGTGCCTAAAAATGGTGTTTTTTGGACTCTAAGTGTGAAATTGCTTCATTAGCTTATCTCTGCAGACCATTTTTCATGCCCTTTTAGCGTCTGGTTATCGGACGCTGCCCCTCCTGAAATTACTAAAATATCAGGGGGGGTCAGGGTCCAGGATACCAACCCAGGGCCCAAAAACCTGACTTTTCGAGATTTGAAAGTAGTAGACACCACCACCCCCTAAATTGGTATCAATACCAACTTGAAAATCACAATTTTCTAAAAAAGGGGGGACCCACCCCCCTAAATTGGTATCGATACGAACTTAAAAATCCCTATTTTTCTGAAAAAGGGGGACCCCCCCCCCATAAATTGGCAATCAGTAAAAATTCAAAAAGTTACATGCATAAGATACTGCATACAAGGGACGCTAAACAGAATCTGTGGATGTTTTTATTCAAAGAACATTCCTCTTATGAATCACTTATATTATGTACCACACTTTAGACTCCTGAAAATTAAAACAAGTTTTTCTCATTCTAACACAACGTAAATTAAGTTTTTTGAACTAAATTGGCAAAATGTATAAAATTCATAAAAAAAGTTGATAAACTAGACTAGATAAAAATTTCATTGTATTAGGCACGGCTAGAGTCTTTATAACATTATCCTATATGATGAGCGCCCGGGGGGGGGGGTACTAGGCAAAAATGGACGATGGGTAAGTGCGGACGGTAAGGGTCGGTTTTTTCACCTTTCAAAGTCTCTCTAAGAGCCGGAAAAATCAGAAACTTTTAAATTAGTCTCTCTAAGGGTCGGAAAATAAAAGATTTTTAGGAAATTTTTTGATTTCCAGAGAAAAAGTTGTAATATAAAGTCTCTCTAAGGGTATGACTTTTTTCAAAAATCGAAAAAAAAATTCAAAGAGTCTCTCTAAGGGTCACCTTTTTAGCAAAAATCAGTCTCTTTTAAGGGTTGGTTTTCAGAGGTCCCGTTCCTACATACCCCTCATTCGCCAACCCTAGTACCCCCCGGATAAACGTTATGTACAGAAAAATTTTATCACGACTAAAAAAGTTCTAAGATCTGCTAAGACTTGATTCAGTTTGTTCAACTCTAGTTTTATATTGATTGAAAGGATTGAGAGCAGCAAAAGTTAGATAAAAATTTAATTTCAATTATAGAATGAAGAATGCTTTTATATGGGTATAGTGTAAACGATTCAAATAAGTTTTTATACTTACATTATACAACATGTAAAGTCAGATACCAATTTCAAATTCAGCAAAAATTAAAAAAAGGGCGACCCACCCCCTCATTTTGGTATCGATACCAACTTGACTTTTTGAAATTTGGAGAAAAAAAATTGACACCACCCCCCGGCCCTGGGTTTGGTATCTGGATCCTGACCCCCCCTGAAAATATTGGTAAAAACAGCCTTTTTGTGGAAAAACACTGAAAAAAGTGCCCTTTTTGACCACCAACGGACGCTGCCTTGCCTTTCTAAAATATGGCCTGCTCTGTTTTTTTCTGTTTTTTTTTTCATAAAGACTGATAACATTTTCATTTTTGGGGAAAATTAGCATCTTTATTTGCTTGGCTTTTTTTTCTTCCGATTTTCCAGTTTGCACTTTCTTACTATACTATTGTTGCCATTTTTTCTTTTTTTCTTATTAAATTAACCTTTAGGTAGGTCTATTCAGCATGTAGAATGTTGCACATGCATTTCTAATTACCATATAATATGGCAAACAATTTCTTATGTTCTTGTTTATTATACACAAAGAAATAAATAATTTTTATAATACCTATTATTTTAAATTTCAGGACTGTCGTCGTAAATACCCTCTAATAAATTGCACCTACTGTCAACTAGAATTCCACATTTTGAAGTAAGTAAATTGCATTTACAAAGTAATATGGAAACTTATTCATTGCTTAAAAAAGACTATCAAAATTTGATATTTTTAAACTTAGTTTTAGCACAGAAAGAGTCTCAGTGATTTTAACTGTCAACATTAAAAGTTCAGAGACTTTAAGAAAATACAAATCCAATAGAAATCAAAACATTTCCTTATTTCTTATACTTCAGGAAAGTCAAAGGACAAGCAGTATGTGGAAAATGTGCCCACAACTTACAAACATATGGAGAGGTATCTACTATACTATTTTTCACAAATTTCTTTGCAAAATTTTAGATAGAAAGAAATCGTTTTTGTATAAGCTTCTCTTACTGAGATTATAATACTGAAAAGTGACGTAGAGGATTGTAATGGATACAATAGTGAAGACATCCTATTTACAGTGTAGTTCGAACTCCTCCTCATACAAAATGTACGGTAAACTTATATTTGGACTTTCTACCCAATGCTGGATGCAAGCACTTAAGTTGATAGACACCCCATGGAAGATCTTTCAAGTTAAGTATGTGAATAGAGCAGTGAAAAATAACTTTTCTATTTTTCCATTTTTTGTAACAGCTCCAGAAATAAAAATAAAGGGATATTAAGGATAATTGAGTACTATCCACTGATGATTCTTGAAACTATATATTTTAAAGCTTTAATCGCTCTTTGAACTCTACGCTTGAGAAAATGATTGACAGGTTGATATTTTTCACCTGTGAGGGAGTTCACCGTTGTTCTGGGGGGGGGGGGTGGCTTTTTTAACTCTTCCCAAGCCTCGAACCTTGTTGTTTTTTAATTTTAATTTTCATCCCTAATTTTTCATAGCCCAAGAAATGCAAGTATTGTTTTGTGAAGGCAGCATTCAAGGAGAAAACATGCGTCAGGTGTACAAGCTCTGAAAAGAAATATGGGAAACCGATACAGTGTCAAGGATGTGCACTAAATTGTGCATTCCAAAAAACAAAGGAGACCAAAGCAAAGGTATTCTTAATTTCTTTTGAATCATCCCTTGGTTACAAAATTTTTAGATGTTAGAAAAGTCTTTATTGACATTTGGCTACGACAGGATTTGATTTTGTAACTTGTGCAAAATATTTTCAGCATTTTTGGATTTGCTTTTAGGTAAACGGGAAGATTCTCTGTTTAAAATGTACCCTTCAATTCAAAAAAGACAGACATAAAACGCAAAAACAGCAGCGGAAGGATCAACAAAGCAGGTAAAAAGTCTTAAATTAATTGTACAGTAAACCATCTTTAAATCGAAGCCTAGTATTCTAATCGTAATTCGAATTAAAAATTTGGTCCTCAGCTGAAAAGTGGTTTAAATTACTCCCTATAATTCGAATCCTTCTCTAATTCGAATATAACTTTTGGTCTTTTTTGAAGGTTAAACTAGTCTCTAAATGTAAGATTGGTAGTAACTCTTGATGATTGACTAGGTTGTAATTATATATGAATCTTCCGTTGGGGTGAACAAATTTATAAAGAATTTAATTAAATGGCATGTTTTTGAAAAAAATAAATTCTATTGCCTGTGTCTGGTTCAATGGTGAGATTCTCATATTTGCTCACTAGCCTTGGTAATCCAGTGCTTGCACCTTTGAAAGCAGAGAACATCACAAAATCACTTTACAAAACTGGACTTGACTCGACAGACCATTCTCGTCACTCCATAATCGGAAGAGCCGAAAAGTAAGTTCACAATCCCATATTCTTTATTGAACAACTTCCCTTTTGGAAATATGGTCTATATTCTTCTTAAATTTTTGGCTAGAGCCTAAGCTTATTCTGAGCTCCACACGGGGCTGACCTGGTTCCAATGGTTCTAAACCTCATGGGACCATCCAATGCAAATGAAAATTTCTTTCGTCTTGGCTTCTCTTTCAGCAATAACAGTATTGAACCAACATTTGGTGATCATATGACAGAACTAACTTCATTGCGAGAACAGGTAAATTTCCATCTCGTTCAGGGGGGGGTCTTGCAGTTACTCCTTGACACTATGTGGAGTAACTGCAATTTTGGACATTTTCTACAGACACCACCACCCTTGCAGTTATTCCATAGTGTACTAACTGATTTTACCCTCAAAATCGATGTATACCACCCCCAAAAATGCCAAATTTGGCAATTTTTTCACTGAATTCCTCATTTTTGATACCATTTTACTGGGTACGTCTCATCAACGACCGTTCAAGAGATAAATATCCAAGTTTGTTAAATATCTTTCATGCCTTGATTGAAGAAAAAATTTTGTGATTTTTTTTTTACTTTTGAAAAAAATGTTTTGAATTTTTTTGCTTCCGGAATTTTTAAAAACCTAAAATTTTAAGTGAAAAATTGAAAAATTTGCTCACTTAGTACACCATATCCTACCAAAATCGACAATTTTGGGCTTAGGCACCCCCCATGTTGCAGTTAGTCCACTGGTGGAATAACTGTTTTCCCAAATTTTGGTTTATATACCACCACGGTAGTAATTGTCATAGTGTTTATATAATAACTGCATGACCCCCCCTGTCTCGTTTGCATTCATTTATAGCATACAACAGTGTAGTCATAGATTATGCCTTCTCTATATATGTCTGTTAAAAATAATTAATAACCGAACTGAATATTAATTATGTTTCCCGACATTCTTTATTACCACAGATAATTCAATTGAAAAGAACGATAGGACAAAAAGAAAAGATTATACTGGAAAAAGACAAAAAGGTAAAATTCATCTTTTTATTTGAATTCACTGTGTCAATCAAAGTTTACCTTTAATCCTAACCTTTAATCTAACAACAGGTATTCCTAAACTTGTTAAAGCTCTATGGATTTTTGCTCAGAAAATATAAAAAAAAGTGTACCAATTTAGCAAGATACGATACTGTACGATAGAATATTAAAAATTTGAGCTATTTGCTGCATAATAAACTTCGCTTCGAGCACTTGCCCTTAACATTTCACTTGATTGATGAGAATTTCTGTTTTTCTACTTACAGATATCAGAACTAAAATCCGACCAATGGGAGAAAGAAAAACTGCTTCGAAGCAAAACACAAACTTTACAAAAACAATACGATGAACGCATCGAAAACTTACAAGTATTCTACCACATATACCTTAATCAAATTTAACAGTGGAGTCTTCATAAACATAAACCTCTGTAACTCAAATGTCTTTTAATTCGAAGATATTTGTGGCACTGTGAAAGTTTCCTTACAAATCCTTATATTCGCCTAACTGGCAGCTGAGTATCCGCTAAGACTCCATTGTATTATTTATTGAAAGTTTGAATAAGTTATAATGCACCAATCTGCCAATTAATAAAACCCATTTGAAAACTTCTTATCTAACTATTGTAATCATTATTTCGTATGATTTTGGATTTTTCAGATTGAGAATTCAAATTTGAAGCGGCAAGTAAGTCAACTTTCCAAGGTGAAAAAGACACCGAAAGCCGACAAAGTTTCTTCCCGCATTCGACTGGAAGCGCACAAGATAAACTTGACACCAACATCTGGTCGCAGCCCTGAACACAAAGCGTCACATACAGAGGAGAGTAACACAGAAGCTGAGAACACTGAGGAAGAGAACACCGAAGCGGAGAACACAGCAGATGAGGAGATGCCATCCGAGGAAAAGAGCGAACAAAAAGAAGGTGTGATGAATCAATTCTTTGTGAAAAATTTTTTTTTTTTGAGTTGGCCTTCCTTGTCTTGTAGAGCCCCTTCATTTAAAACTTTTTGCTTTAACTTTTAACACGTGTTTCTTTCAAGAAGCAACAGACAAAGCGAAAGATGACAAAGAAAAGGAAGACGACGATCCAAAAGACACATCAACAGAATTTGTAGAAAACGTAGAAAGTAAAGAGAAAGAAGAGGGAAACGATGATGAAGGGGTGAATGAACAATCAAAAGATGAAGAAGACTCATTCAATTTGGGCGATAGCAAAGAAGAAGAGAAGGAGACGAAGGAAGAACGTAAGAGGCCAGTCATTGATGAGTCAGACTCACCACAACCGTCCGATGATGACGAGGAAGATGAGAAAGACCAGGAGGATGACGAGGAGGATGATGATGAAGACAAGAAAACACTTTCACCTATGAAACTACTGCAAAGTTTTGATGAGGTACAGTTGAGTCCCGATAAGTAGTACTCTCAGGGAACTGGTGATAAATGGTACTCTCAGGGAACTGATAAGTAGTACTCTCAGGGAACTGATAAATGGTACTACTTAGCCGCATACTACTTATCCGTAGTACTACTTAAAACAGTTTAGATTCAATAAGAATCAGCAAACGACTCCACTCGATTCTAGTCTCTTAGGTGGTTTACTCTAAAAGCTTTGAAATTGTTATTATGCTTTCAGTGAGTTAATATTGTCTCGTTTTCCTTTAAACCAAAAGATTTCTGTTAATGTGTTTTAAACCTATTTTGTGGAATTACTAGGCACAGGCGGATGGCATCAAAAGATTATTGAGCGAAGACAACGAGCCGGAAGATGACGATGAACCGAATGAAGAAGGGGAAGAGGAGCCATCAAAACCTCCTGAAGAAGACGAGCCTGTTGTTGCCAGTGATGAATCGGACCGAGAGGAACAACCTGTGCGTCACAAGAGAAAACGCAAGAGTAGTGGATCGAGTAAGAAACGAAAACGCAAGCGAACGCGCGATAAAAAGAGTAAAGATGAAGATGAGGATGAGGATGGTGAGAAGTCGAGCAAAAAGTAAGTTTTCTTCCTGTCTACCTTTAGATTCTCGAGAATTCTGACTCCGTTTTATCACTCTATTACAGTAATTATAATCCTGCCAAGCTTTACCAATGATTTCAGAAGAATAACAGTTCACACTCTCTAATTCGATTTTCAAGGGGACTATATCGGACAATGGGCTATCGAATAGTACAGTGTCGTTTTTTTAGTGTTTCTCGTTGACGGTGTCTTTCAATATTATCGAATAATGGAGTATGTAGAATGTGGAATTAGAGAGTGTCAACTGAATATTAGGAAATTGTAATTTTGCGAGTTCTTTCTTGCTGTAGGAAGCGAAAGAAAAAGCATAAAAGCAAAGCCATCATTAGTGATCATGAAGATTCAAGTGATAACGACGAGCGAATGACCATCGATGAAGGACCAACTGCTGCTGATGGTAGTGATTCTTCTGATGCTGAATAAATGCTATGGTAACAATGAATTTAGAACGCCGCCATGTATGGTAATAATCATGTGGCTTTCTTCAGGTCTTTTCAATCTCCCTTTCTTTCTTAATGTTCCTTACAAGATTATCTTACTTCGTTCTGAAATCGCCTTTTTACAAAGAATCATTGTCAGCATTTCGTATTTTTATTCAACACGTCTTTTTAATTGATTTTTAACTTTTTTAAGCCAATTAAACTTTCCTTTAACTTTTTTTTGCTCATCTAAAGCTTTTAAAGTTTGCTTTTTCTTCAGCTTATGCTTCTTTTACGTTCCAGCTACACGCTTTTTTTATAAGAATACTTTAGGCGTACAAACTTTCGAAGTTGGCCCTTATCGCGAAAGTAAATGTTTTTAAAAATTCTAGGAAGGGCCATTCGCAAAAGTTTATGCTCGTGAAAAATTCTTGACAAAATAGAAAATCTGTAAAACTTTAAACTTTGAATAAAATGTAACTTTTATGGTACTTTTTAGCCTGCTAAAAGACTGATAAGTCAAAGGACAAATGTTTCAAGCTAATCCAAGAAGTATTTGTCTCTCTAAGCCATTTTTTCATGTGAAAAGTCTCAATTTTACGTCTTGATTCGCGAAAGTTTATGCTCGCGAAAAATATATTCCGTTAAATTCGCGAATAAAAGTAAATGTCGTGAATTTCGCGATTTTTCGTCCTCGCGAAAGTTTCTGCTCGCGAAAGTTTGTACGCCTAAAGTAACTTCTATAAGAATATCAGGGTGAGTTTTTGGAGTTTTAGAACAATAGGCCTACTGTTTATAATAATGGGAACAATAGAAAAATACGAATAATACTCACCCTCAGCCAAAAAAACACTATTCTTACAACAAAAAGCATGTTTTCTTTTCGTTGCCCTTCTTAGTGGTTCTTTTGTTATTCACAGTATAAGAAATCTTCCACTTTTTTCCTGATCATCTACAGTATATCGGACAACTAATTCTAATTTATAAAAGAAATAAAATTTTAAAAATGTTTGATAAAAACCCGTGCTTTTGTGCTATCTTATACCCATAGACCAGCTTCAAAAAGTAATGGTTTTTTTGTTTTCTAGTTTATCGACGCTTTGTAAAGTATTTTTTAGCCTTTATTGTACAGAATGCTCTTCACTGCAATTTAATTCGAAAATACTCTTTACTAGTTGAGTTCAAAATGAATATAGCAGACGATTTTTTATTGTTTTTTTAACGGCAAAAATTGCGATTGGCAATCTGTATGTTTTACTTGAATATTATCTATAGTAATAATAATTTTTTTTTAATCAGATCTAGATACGTGTGCTTGTCATTTTTTTTATTTATTTGTTTCATTTTTTAATTCAACATTATTTTTCGTTTTGTTTTTTTCAATGAAATTGTAATTCTTCAGTGTATCATTATGTTTTAACAGAATTATGTACCTCTCTTTTGTTTTTCCTAGTGATTTGCTTCTCCGAAAATTAAATACGGTATCTATACCTTGAGTGGATTAATTTTAGCGCAGGTTTTAATTTAGCGAATGATCAAATTTTAAAATTTGGCCGGGATTTAATTTGGCGGATGGGAAGGTTTGAGCATCTGGTTTACGTGGTATTTTATTAAAAAATGCATCTTATCTATAGAATTTTTATCCTTAACAGATTTTGTTGAATTTGGTGGGCATTGAATATGGCGAATGATAGATGTTTAACTTTGGCGAGGATTTAAACTTTGCGAAAATTCGCCCACTTAAAGTAAATTTCCAGGCTTGAACGAATGTTGATTTTTAATATCATTGTTTTGATCTTTCCTTTGTGCTGGACTGTGATAAGGTGTAAGAGATTATGAATAATGATTTGTGTCTTTGTGGATAGTTCCTATCTGAATATGATGGTTTATGTTGATTTTCTTGATGACGGGAGAATGATCTATCGAAAATAAAGCCAAACGTAAATCTCTTTATCCAAGGCACGATAAACTTCTAATATTTTCCAAACGTTCCAAAACGCTTCAATTCGTTTCACCTTTTAATATTTTGTTGTTACCAATTGTTCTATTTTCTTTTTACACATGATGCTTGTCTTTTTCTTGTATTTTACAGACCAAAAATAATAAGAAAATAAACCGAAAAAATAAGAAACAACTATTCGAATATTGGTTACAGTTGCCATGGGAACGCAGTATTTTAACCAATGAGAATTTGTTAAAGCTTCACAAGACAATGAGTGAAAATGAGGATAAGAAGATAACAACGAAAAATTCATCACCAACCACCAAAACTACTCCACCTCCGAAACAGTTGAATAACCCAAAAGGACCACCATATAGTCACCCTGTTTATAAAAAGATAGCTGCAGCAAATGGTAGAATCAATCGAATGTCCAAAAGCCAAGTGGTTGATGCATTGGAATATTTGAAACTAAACCCAAAGTAAGATTAAATCATTTTTAATTGTGAATACGTCCGAAGTGAAATTTCACTTGTTTTTCATGCGTGAAAAGTAAGTAGAAATGTATTAAGTGGAACTAATAGCTGAAGTGGCTCACTGTCTTGTGGCCCTTAGTGGAAACAATTCCTCAGTTGTCTAAAAACTGTTGAATTTTTCGAAGCATGTCACGTAAAATATGTGTAATGTTATTATTATATATAATTATTTTTACTGTACTTATGTACCTTTCTCTGAATAGTGGAAGGGGATATAGTCTAGGTGCTCGGGTACTCGTAATGCGGCAACGCGTAGGGGGAGATTCGTTCGCTAGGTAAGCGTGTCTACTATTTTACCCATAGGGGAAGTCTTGAAGTGTTACAAAAGCGTTTGAAGAGCCACACAAAGAAGCAGCATTTCCTAGAAAACGATTTCACAGAAGAAGAGAAAAAGTACACGGATTTTTACATTGTGATCGACTTTGAAGCCACGTGTGAAAAAGAAAATCCCAAGGGTTATCAACATGAGATCATAGAATTCCCTGCTGTACTCGTAGATGCAGATACTCTGGAAGTGGTAAAACTTTAAATAATTACTTTTTTTGGTATTTTCATATATTCTTTGTAGGGGCTAAGTTACATCCGCGTATAGTCATTTGATCTTTACACCTTTGATAGTCAGAAAATGTGTGTGCTGTGGTATAAATTAGGTCTAATGTTCTATAATGATGGCGATCATTTTTTGGTTTGATTCCAAATTTTTCTTTCGTCATATAAATATAGGTTCCCAGGTTCTGCTTTAAGTAAGAAAAGATTTTCCGACCATGCTTGTTATAAACTAGCCTATTCGACATCCATCCCAATTTGCGACCTTTCGGGCTCCAAACATCCAAATGAATTTGCGTCAAAACAAAAGGTTCCTTTATTTTCGAAAATCATCAAAGTGTAACTCGTCAAGAAACAACATAATTTTTTCCGTTATTTGTTTTTTGATAAGACAGCCGCTTATTAACCTAACAGATTGATCAGAGCCAATTACACTGTATGTAATGTTAATTATTGTTAAGTCTTGGTTGAAGAATGGGCCATTCCATTTTATATCCAAGCAGGGGGGGTGGACGAACGTTTCCAGGGGATATAAAAAGTATGTTTTCATTTTTCCAGGGGATAAAAGGTTACTTCAACATTTCCAGGGGGCAAAAGACTGATTTTAGTTCGTCCACACTCACTTTTAAGATATGAAAACAATTTTTCCAAGGGTTCTTTTTCAAATTTTGACATTCTCCAGGGGGTATTCACATATTTCTTAAAATCTTTCTTTGCCTTGTAAAGGTTCGTCTACCGGGGGTATGGAAATTTTATGAAACAGCCTAATATTTGACGTTCATGATCTCATCTTATCGTTTTAGGTATCAGAATTTCACAGTTATTGTCGACCGCTAACCAATCCGATTTTGTCAAAATTTTGCAGAGATTTGACTGGTATAACGCAGGTAGCATATGAAAGAATTGATTTATCATGGCTTGGCAGCAGGTTTTAGGTGCCCCCTAAGAATTGAGCTGACCCCTAAGATTTAGGTAACCCCTGGTTGCCAAATATTTTAAGTGACCCCTAAGCCAAACACACGTCAAATTTTTTCGAAAATCCTTTTCAAACAATCAAACAAATACAACAGTAAGTTTAGCTTATTGCTAAAAAGAATAAATGCCCTAAGAAATAGGAGATAAGCTAAGTAAATGCAAAAGGATTAAAGAATTTTTACAGATGATATATTAGATACCAAATCTTCAGTCTTTTCAATCTAGCCCCCAGGTCCATCTGAAAATATTTAGATGACCCCTAACATGGTTGGTCCCCCCTAGCCACAGGCTAAAATCAGGTACCAATTGCTTGCCAGCCATATTTATTTATGAATGTTTTTCTCGAAACTGCTATTGGACATCCAAAGAACTAAAGATATTTTGAAGCTTGTTGTTATCAATCCTACTGTTGCCGTTATTCTTTATTTCAGATAAGGCGAGACCAATTTGATTAGTTGGTTTACGTGCCCGACCTACCCTAAAATTACAAAAATAAAAATAAAAATAAAATTGATTTTGATAGTACATTTTTTTTAATTGCCTTACAGTCTGCAAAATTTTCAAAATGTGGGTAATTTTTACGAAGCTTTTATGAATTTTATGTTCAATTTTCATTGTATCTGTGAATTCGAGCATTTTGTGTCCTTTTATTTTCTGTTTCACATTTTTGTCATGATGTAGTAGTTTTTGCTGTGACGAATGCGGTTTTTTAGGAGATTTTATAGGTGAAATGCTAGTTTCATTTTTATTTTTTTCGCCGACCGACCCACCCTCTTTTTTTGGGTAGCTTGGTCCGTAAAACAATAAATTAAATTGGCCTCGAGTCTAGAGCACAGATATCTAAGCCCGAAGGGCTAGATTTGCAACTTTAAGCTTTCTCCAGCAAAAAAAAGTGAAGCAAAAATTTGACTTTTTATTTCGTGCCGATGGATAGGATCTAGCATTTTAATTGTTTTCGGAGCGCGAGATCAAAAAACGTAGGCGGCAAACGCTATTTCACATCTCTCAAACCGGTGAAATTGCATATTTTAGTCACGTGACTCTGGTAGGAAATCCTTCCAAAGATGAGCTTCACTTTTTGATAAAAGCCGCAAATCTAGCCCTTCGGGCTTTACAGATATCTGTGGTCTAGAGGCCATTTCAACGTTTTTTTTATAAGCATGGGTAAAGATATGCTTATATGCCATGCTTATGCAATGAGGCAAATGATTGCATTCAAAAATAGAACCCCAAAAAGTGAGGCTTTCAATCACAGCCACTTTTTAGCCCACAGCGTTGACATTCTTGTGGCTGCTGTGTAGTACAAAATTCCATAAAATAAGGAAATTGATGAGCTTTCCAAAAATGTGGCTCCCTTTGAAGTTGAGTGATTCAGTCTTGAAATATAAGATGGCAAAGTGAGGGCAAGTTTTGTGGCTGTATGTCACTGTGGCTCACTCAACGGGTTGGCTTATATGTGCTGTCCTGCTTTAAGACTTCAATATTTTTTAACCGTTTTTCTTTAAATTGATAGTTTAAGGTCTTAGATACTAATGGGTTTAATTTGTGGCTGCAGGGTTTTCAATGGACTTGAAATGTGGCTTCAATCAAAGCATATATGAAAAAATCGTCAACTTTGAGCCGCAATTCTAGCCCAATGACCCAATAATTTTGGTTCCATTTTTTATATTTTATGGATAAACCCTTTTGCTACGAGTTTCATCTGAAAAAAATGATTTTTACTCATTGAACAAATTTTTGGCTGCTGTTTTATCAACATAGTGTTTTTCTTGATTTGTGCCGCAATTTTGGCCCATTTTACAAAAAGAAATTTTCAACCTATCACCTTTAGAACCAATATTGTGAAGTTTCATTTGAAAAGAGTTAATTTTAAAAAGGATATTCAAATTTCTTTTTTTTGGCTGTTTTTGAAAACCTCACACAATTTTTGAATGCCATCAAATATTTTTTGGCTTTAGCCTCGATTTACACATTCAGCTGGATTTCGTAAACTAAGGCTCAGCATATGTTTTGTCAATGCTTAAGATTTTTTCAAGATTTGAGATTAGATGTGCTTATACTGTAAGTGTTATGCTTCTAAAAAAAAAAACGTGTAAAGGCCGTGGCTGAATGCATCATCGTAATTCGTTGTTTTCTTCTTCACAGTTGACCGTTGAATCTTCATCGACATTTGAGACAGTGCTCAATCGTTTTGATAAATGGCTAAAAGATCAAGTCACGCCTGACCAGAAGTTTGTTATCGTCACTGATGGGTAGGTTCCAAAAAATCCTTCATAAATAGCTACCGAAAGAAAGGAATGATGCAAAGGATTATTCAACTGTTTTTGTTGTTGTTTTTACCGTCGTCATTTTTGGCATCATTCGTTTTGTTGAGAAGAAAAATAAAGTTTGTGGTTTTTTGAAACGTTTTCATTTAAAGACGGATCATTTTTGTCAGAAAGTTTTTTTTGGTATGTTAGTAGGGGGAAATTTGTTTGTTTTTTTTAGGTTGCTCGATTTTTTTCGTCAAAGCACTTGTTATACATTTTTGGAAAGCTAAGGGGTAGGGGATCAAAATAACTTAGGTGCCAATTTTTTTTCTGACACTTTGGTGTGATTTTCGGACAAATATGACGGTCTCAGGCAAAAATTATAGAGTCAAAAATTAATGAAAAATTTTAGCTTGAGAAAATAGAGACTTGTTGTATATTTTTGAAAAGCTCTCGAAAAATTAAGATTAGAGATATATTGCAAGTATAGGTGATTTCTGTATTTAACTCGAGATATTAACCCTTAAAACAGTGTTTTTCAGCCAGAAACAGCTTTTGTGTCCAGTTTTTGCGCTTTAAGAAGCTCAATATCTCAATAAAGCGGTTGAATGTGACGTATTGACTGATTTTCCGGTTTTTCAACCAATCAGCTATTGGGTCCGTGATGTAATGTCAGAAGACACTGGAATGATGCATATCATAAATAAGGTGTTATTCTCCTTTTTCAGACCTTGGGATATCGATCGTTTCCTAAAGACGCAATGCAAAATGTCAAAGATGGAGATACCGCACTACTTTCAGCGCTGGGTAAATGTTCGTAAGCATTTCAATAACTTTTATAAAATACATCAAGTGAACGTCGAACAAATGTTACAATGCTTAGGAACGGAATTCGTCGGTCGACAGCATAGTGGTATAGACGATTCACGAAATATAGCTCGTATTATGATCGAATTGATAAAAGATGGTTGTCAGGTCATTATCAACGAAACGTTCAGGTAGCTTCGATGGCTTCTAGGTTGGAATCTGTTCAGTTTAGGTCTATGGCCGAAGATGTCCATATGGAATTTGGGAGGATTTTGAATTTATTTATGATGTTTTTGGAATGTTCCATTCATATTCACAAGGTTCCGCGGAAAGCCTTGACATTTATTTTGAAGTTGAACATTAATTGGCGGAGAAAAAATCAACAGATAGAGGGGTTCCACGAACATGTTTTTGATGAAAAGTCAAATTTTAAGCATCAAATTTTAAGCATCAAATTATTTTTTTAGTGAATAAAAGTTTTTCCTCAAAATTGAAAGAATATGCACTGTACTCTAAAGAATTACTAATGCTTGTTGATCAATTGCCACTTCGAAACTGTTTTTCCCAGAATTGTCGACAAGATTTTGCGGCCACAAAACAGCATGTTGAAGTTAACCTCCCTTTTGTATATCGTGAGAAAGTTAAGTCCATCTTCCACTCGTCTATAAGTGATAATCAGTTTGGAATGAGTATTAGAAATTATGGTAAATTACGAAACTACTGTCATTAAGATTCTCCATGAATAACAATGAACGATTAATTTTGCAAGTTAATTGATTGATTGACCTTATGTTAAATGAACTTTTTGTTTTTTTTTGTGTAGATTTATCATTTTTTGGATACTACCAAAGATAAAACGTATTACAGTATTAGAACCGCGGTGTAAGTGGCAGAGCATCCAACTACGGTTCGCAAGGTTGTAGGTTCAACCCCCAGCTGGGTTATACAAAAGATTCTCAAAATGGTACTTGATGCCTCTCTGCTTAATGCTTAGCAATTAAGAGAAGGATCAAGGGCAAGTGGAGAAATCCCCTGCTCCTGGCAGATAGCTATCGAAAGAGGAGCTTTGGGGTCGCCTCCGACTGCAGTCGCAGACTTGCTACAGTATTAGATATTCTTATTTCATAAGGGTTTGTGAGACCAAGGGGATTCGAATCTTTGAATTAGCCAACAGAATTTAGAATACGGTGTAGGACAAAAGATTAAGAGATTTCGTTTCAATTTAAAGTTAACGGAAGCTTTATCTACAATTATTTGATTTACTGTCGATTTACTATGAAATATTTACAAATTTAAACGCATATAATGAGATAGCATAAAATTGTTATCACTTCTTTCAGGCAGGAGTGAGTGTTTGTTGGTTCATCGTCATCTTATGAATGTTTATTCGCGAACCATTTTCATAATCATCTGCACTGTCCTCAAAACTATCGTAAGAATATTCATCCTCTGATCGACGTGTCTCATCAGCATCGCTGTCCCCTTCACCTGGGTCGGTGTCATAAGGGTCGTACAAAATCGGGGTGCAATCGTATTTCCCGAAAACCGAATCTCGTGGTGACACTTCACCCGACAGCGGCTCGTATTCGTTTCGTTTCGGTACTTTAGTTTGTTTTTCGTACTTGGGCCGGCGCTTTGGAATGGTTGGTTTACGCTCCTTTGGATTTATTGAAGGCGATGCTTTTATTGGCTTTGGGGGCTTTTCTGGTGGACTGTTGCTCGATTTCTCAGATCGCCTGCTCAATTCTGGCGTCAGTTGGGCGATTTTATCTTGAATTGGTTTTGTCGTCTTTGGAGATCCTTCCGTCTTTTTGAGAGTTTTATTTGAACGCTTTCTTGGTTTGGGAATAGGTCGATCGCTTTTTACATTTGTGTAGCTGGCGCCATCTGATGGGATCTCGTAACCTGATCCAGTACTGGTTGCTTTGTGTGGTGTGTCTGGAGAAACTCCAGCGTCCATAGAGGAGGTTCTGGATGATGTGTACCCCTTGGTGTCGTCTTGAATTAGATTTTCATCTTTCTGTGATGTAGGAGCTGTAGTTGACTGAATGGGAGAGACGGAGAGTGTATTAATGGGGCATGATGGGTAATCTGGTGACGGGACTTCAGGAAGCACTCGGTTATGTAAACTTTGCGATTTCTTCAAGCTTTCTTTTTTAGGTGGTCGGCTCAAAGAACCAATCTTTTCCTCGCTGATTGAAACGCCCAACCGATTCCCTGGAATCGAAGGTAAACTGAATTGTGGCTTGCGTAAAATACCAAAGGCCTTGAAAGACCCTTGATAATGGTCTTTGTATTCATATTTTGTGTCCGCTTTGTTCATGATCACTTGAATTTCGTGTTGTGAAAGACTATCGAATGGTTCTGAGTCGGGTAAGATCTCTCTCAGTAAAATACTGCGCTCAGGAAAGACGGCTATCTGACGATCTTCGGTACAGGATATAATTATCTTCTCCACTGCAATGTCTAATAAGCAATTGAAAGTCGCACTTCGCTCGTTTTGTTGGATCAGAGTTGGAAATATTTGTCTTTGAGTAATACTTGTCATATCATCACGCGGAGCTTGACTTGGTGGTTTTTCACATAAACGAAACTCGCCTTCTAAATCACCTGGAATCTGAAAGGTTTCTTTTGATCCGTAGAAAGAAACTTTCGCTCTCTTCCGTGTTGTCTTTTTGCAGCAGCTCCCTCCCTCTTTGTAAGAGATTAGCCTAAAGACTTGACCTCTACGAAGGAGAACACCAAATGACGAGGACTCGACCCTCATGCAAACCACCCAGCGACAGTGATCTCGCTTCTTCTTTTTCGCATCTCTCAAAAAGACATCGACTTCAGATAACGTTTTGAATTTGTCTTCTTTAAGTGGAGTATAAAACGCCTTCAATATCGAATCACGGGGGATATTCTTTTGAACTCCATTTTCATCGATGATATTGTAAACCTGCATGTCTTGAATGGATTGAATACAATGCATCTCATTCAAATGTGTCTCATTGTTTTGGTTGATATAGTCGTTATCATTTCGCATCTTTTTCTTGTAAAGCAACACGTTTAATGGAAAACCATGTTTCCTTGTCGCCTCTTGTATATCAACGCAAATTGCGGATTTATCCATTTCTAATGTGACTTGTGACCTTCACTCCTATTTGTTTTCTGTGACTGATTTTCTCCTGTTGGAATCTCCTATCTCTCATCGTCGAAAATGATAGTACTTAATTGGTTCTTTAATCCCTTTTGTAATCATAATATTGTCATTAGAAAGTCGTTCAGTCTTGGAACCAATCTTGAACTTTTTTGTGTCTGTATGTCTCTCTAAGTGTATTTAAGTGGTTTTAACGTCAATCGACCAATTAGTACCCAGCTTACTCTTGAACGCATTTTGTTTACATTATGCCAAGAGGTTTGAAAACGAGAGTGGTCAACAGCAAAAATGACCCGTCCGTGCTTTTGTTTCGAGCCGGTAAAACGTCTCTTGGCACGTGCTCTTTCCAAAAGGTCTTGACCTTGCGCTATGAACAAAGTCATTAAAAACCAGAGTTGCTGAAACATTCATTAACTAATACATATAATGTATTACAGTCAACATTATTTTTGAACGTATGTAGTTTCAAGGGGAGAGGAAATGTTAAATGACGATAGTTATTGCAATAAATTTTATTATGTAAACATTCTTACGAAATAGTTTCATTTGCTTGAATAATACTGCTTTATTGGAAATTACCGTATTTCCTCAAATAACCGTCACTGCTCTTGACATATTTTAGGTGTGGTGCTCTTTCGAGCGCGCGCTCTTTCCAAATTTTGAACTAGAATGGAGTCTCTTTAACTCTGTAACTTTAATATCTCGTTAATTCAAACAAGTTTTATGGTCCCTTCAGTTAAAAAGGCCTCATAAACCTTACTCCATAAATCGAAATTTCCTTAACTCGAACAAATTTGTTTTCCCTGTGCGTGTTCGAGTTATGAAGAGCCCACTGTATGTGTATATTTTTTGATTTCTCTATGTTTAAGCAAAGAGCACAAATTTTGCTCTAACTAGATTTTAAATGTTAAAAGCTCCATTTTTATATAGTCTAACTGAGGCTTTAAAATTAGAGTGCGGGGCTTAGTATATGGAGCAGGCACTTTTCAAATTTTCTCATTTCAGATGCGTCGTTCTTTAGAGCAGGGCATTTATTTATTGCAGGGTGGCCCTCAATAAAGGAAATACGGTTAATTGTGATAGCGTGTCTCAGTGTCCTAGCAGGTAATACTTTAGGCGTACAAACTTTCGCGAGGACGAAAATTCGCGAATTTAACGGAAAAATATTTTCCGCGAGCATAAACTTTCGCGAATCAAGACGTAAATTTAGAATTTTCACATTAAAAAATAGCTCAGAGGGACAAATACTTCTTAGATAGGCTTTAAACATTTGTCCTTTGACTTTATATTCTTTAGCAGACTAAAAGGTGCCATAAAAGTTACATTTTATTCAAAGTTTGAAGTTTTACAAATTTTATATCTTGTCAAGAATTTTTCGCGAGCATAAACTTTCGCGAATGGCCCTTCCTAAAATTTTTAAATACATTTACTTTCGCGAAAAGGGCCGAAATACGCGAAAACTGCGAAAGTTTCTGCTCGCGAAAGTTTGTACGTCTAAAGTATTACGAAAAAAATAAATGAAGATAAAAATATTAAAATTGAATTATTAAAACGTTATAAAAATATAAAATCAAATTATAAAAATATAAAATCAAAGACATTGAAAAAGTTTGATTCCATTACATCAGATAAAATGTCTCGAATTGAACCTCTTTTTGATTAAATGTTGGTTTTGGATTGAAGCTACTCCCTAAGCTTGATCTGTAGATTTTCCCATCACTTGCAACATACAAGTCCTTATTTCCAAAACAAGGGCCGTAACCATCGTGGTAACAAACTGCTTCTCTTCCTTCGATGCTGGGATAAATTCTTTGGTTGCTGAGGTCGAATAATGCTGTTAAGTTGCTGTACTCCATCTGGTTGTCTGCAACAAAAACAATAAATTGGAATAATTATCGGATTACTAATTACAAAAAAGGGGTAGACATTTTGTTTTTTGTCAATTTTTTTTTTTTGCAAACTCATTAAATACTGCAGTTATAATTATTTGACGCAAAAACGTGTACCGATTGATTAAAAAAGGAAAAAAAGAGTAAGTATGGACGTAGACTAGTTGTTGAAAGCAGACCCATATACAAAAAATCAAGCTCCAAATAAAAAGAATCGAAGGGGTGAAGTTGTGTCTCTTTTCTGAATTTCAACGACTAGAAGCTACTTCCCTCAAAAAACTTTGTTTAATTTTACAACTTTTCTTAGGTTTTTGAGAATCCATCCAACTTTTTTGACTAAATGATATTTCATAGTAACATTGAACATGGGAACATATTAATAAATGAGCATTTCTAAAAACGCAATAAACAGAAAGAAAAATAAATGCAATCCCGCACGGGTCCCTTTAGGATTTTAGGTGAAGAAAAAAAGGCGTTGGAAGTAGCTTCTAGTCGGTTATTTTACTTTTCTCTCACGCGCGCTGAATATTTAATTAGTGTATACATTATTTGATTGACAGTTTTATTATAAGGTTATAAGTAATAACCGACTAGTCTAGTATGGACAATATGGACGTAGTGGATGGTTAATTAAAACAGTAAAACAATTTACCTTTTTGCCATGGCAGATCAGTGAATCCTCCAATGTAGCGGCTTCCCCAAGCGTAATATCGACTACCGTACCGATTTCTTTTATACATGTCTTTAATTCTGAAGAAGGTAATGGTGTCTTTTTTACCACCACAGGAAGTGTAAAAAGTAGTGGAGGGTAAACTCAATCCAAAACATTTCTTGTATTTCCCAATTTTATTGATCTTTCTCAACTCTCTTCCGACAAGTGATTGTTGAGCGCTGCTAAGGAGACTGGATGATACTACAAAAACGAGGAATTTTAAATTCGCATTAATAGTTAGTTCTGATGTAGGCTCTTTAATTGTCTCGCAATAATAGTAGGGGGCCAAGCCTGGGGTTCCGTGACATCTTTTCTACGACCTAGCCATTTTTAGTCTATTCCAAAGAACAGTAAATTACAAGATATTTTTGAGAGGAAGGACGCGGATTAGGCCCAGGAAAACTTTTTACGACCAAAATAGTGACGCCATAGGCAAAACTGCAAAGGAAAATGAGGGGTAGAGAAATAGCTTATTTTCAAAAGCCAAAATAAACGAAAATGATTGGTACCATCTGATAGAGCATGAAATTCTGAGCAAAAAAATTGTATTACAACCCCGGGGGGGGGGGGTACTAGGTTTGCGAGGTGACGGGTATGTCCGAGCCGAAAATCGAAAATCGACCCTTTGAGAGACAAAATTTTGGTGATTTTGGGACCCTTTGAGAGACTTTTTCCTAAATTTTGGTCCATTTTTTCCAAATTTTGGTTTGATTTTCACCAAATTTTGGTCAAAATTCTAGGAAATCGTGACCCTTAGACTGGCACGCCAGTCGGGCTGGAACGGTATCACGCGGGAAAAGTGAGCGTAGGAGTTAGGTAAGCGTAGGAAGAAATTTTGTCGGCGGCGAGGGCTGAGGCGAGGGCTATATCAGCAGCCTCTCACCAACTTTTGCTCGCTCTCCTACGCAGCTCATATTCTAGCAAACGCCCGCCGCCTTTATGTTCCCGCCCTCTGACATGATTAATTTACAGACTAGTTTGCTAGTCTACGTGACCCTTTGAGAGAGAAATTTTTGATTTTTGTGATTTTGGGACCCTTTCAGAGACTAACTTTAGAATTTGTACCCCTTTGAGAGACTTTTGAGGAATGAAAAAAGGTACCCTTATGGCTCGCACATACCCGGCACCCATTTTGCCTAAGTACCCCCCCCGGGATTACAACAACTCTCTCTCTCGACTAAAACACAAAAAGGAATACAGCTGCTTTAAGAACTACTAACTGCCAACTCTACTGTGATTTGACGTCAAATCTTGCTGTCTTGATCGTAATGACGTCGGTATGTTTTTGAACTTCAAGTGGCTGTATTTCTTTGTGTGTTTTAGTCAGAGAGTTGTTGTAATACATTTTTTTGCTCAGAATTTCATGCTCTTTCAGATAGTACCAATCATTTTCGTTTATTTTGACTTTTGAAAATCAGCTATTTCTCTACCCCTTACTTCCCTTGCAGTTTTGCCTATGGCGTCACTATTTTGGTTATAAAAAGTTTTCCCGGGTCTAATCCGCGTCCTTCCTCTCAAAAATATATTTTAATATACTGTTCTTTTGAATAGAAAAAAAATGGCTAGGTCGTAGAAAAGATGTCACGGACCCAAGGCTTGGCTCCCTACTATAATGCACAGTGTAATAAAGCTGTCCCTTGCTAGAATATTGTTTTTGTGCTTGTTGAAAAGACAATTCAGGATTTGAATGTTATATTATGATCGGAAAAAATCGAAAAAATGAAGACTTGCTTATAAACGCGCTCCCCCACTTAACAAATTTTCGTTTTATTAATTAATTAACCATATTCAGAATATATGTTGCCTATCTGATTGTGATTTTTTGTCTCGCTGCAAATCAAAAATTAGTTTGCTTACGTTTGAAGTGTTTGACGAGTGTTGCGCTTTCGGCCTTCTCTTTTCTATTTTCAATCGTGCAAAGGTAGGTCCCCTCACTTGTAACATTCGCTTTCACCTCAAAGAGATTCCCTGTCTTCTGTTCCTCTTTTGATGAAATCTTTTCTCCGGATTTCGTGATTGTTCCGGTCATCTCATGGTTATTTCCGTATGCTGAACACGATATTGTTGCATTTTCGCCTGATGGAATATAGATTTTCGATGCCGAAGTTTGGTGCATTTCAAAAGGCTTGATTTTCAATTGAATAGTCTTTTTATCTTTTCCTGTAATAAAAAGAAGAACTAGATCTAAGTTTCGAAAAGTACTTGTTTTTCTCAGTAGCAGTACTAACCAAGAACAAAAAATTTCGTTCCAGTTTCGTTCTAGCTTTCTTTACACTCCTTTCATTCGCAATTCCAAAATCGTATGAGTCACTTTTTCAAACATCACTTGATTTCTTACATGTTTCAAAAAAAATGGTGTATTTGCTCAATATAAGGACTGTAATTTAGAACGCCATGCTCAATATCCAAATGCAGAATTACCTTAACGGAACTAAATTTGGCGAATTCGGCGAATTTAAAGAAAAATTCGCCAAAATTAGTTCCCGCCAAAATTAAATATTTTGCTCACTCGCCAAGATAAGTTCTCGCCAAAATTAAATTTTTTGGTATTTTGCCTAAATAACTTTTTGAGTTCACAAAAAAAGCTTCAAATAAGGCAAAATAGAACAGATTTACGCTGTTATTCGCCAAAATTAGTTCTCGCCAAAATTATAAAAATTCTTCAATCGCCAAAATAAATTCTCGCCAAAATAAAAAATTTTCAGGATTTTTGCCGCTTTTCAAAATTTGTTCTCGCCAAAATAAGTTCCCTTAAGGTATTATTCAGGAGATCCGAAAACCTCTTTTTTAATTACGTTTGATTCCACACTTTTTTATCAGGGGATATCGAACTCAACCCAGGTCCAAGAACTGAAGAGAGTGCCTCATTCTCTTTTCAAAGTGCAAAAAGCCAACTCAGCGCCTAGGCCTGGCGAATAGGCGGCCGCCTTCCACCTTTTTTGTCTAAATGTCATTGCTTCGGGTCTATATTATATTCTAATGGCATAAGTGAACCGAAAGATGGGCTCTATCGATCCTTCGGTGAGAGATTTGAAGCTGAATGAGAATCTTTTTCCACCCTTCCGCCAAACAGTTATGGTTGCAGGCAGCCCTTATAAATAGAAAATATGATTGTATAGAGGGGACAAATTTACACTTACACAAACTTATACTTATAAGAGGCTGGCCAATATTTGAGACCAAAAGTTACACAATACGTCTCCGATCCACCTTGTCTAAACTCTTATCCATATATTATAGATATTAGAAGTTAAACCCCTTATTTTACCATGACGGTATAAGCTAAGTAGGCTTTATATTCACACAAACTCACCTAGGAAATTATCAGCCTCGCAGACATAGAAACCTTCGTCCGAATATTGAACATGGTTGATCGTCAATGTGTTTTCTCGGACATGAACACGTCCAGCAGGCATCGACCAAAAAATTCGTTTCCACGTCACTTTCGCTGTTGGATTGGAACGAACTTTGCATTCTGGAAATGTAAAGTTGATCCTCTCTGGTGCGAAAACCAATTTTTTGTTCATACTGATGACAGGTTTCGCTAGAAAAAAAAGGATGAAGTTCTTTAAAGTTGAATTATGATGATCAATTTTATGAAATAAAAGAATGATAAGAAATTAATAATAATAGTGAAAATAGGTTTACATTACAGACAAACTTACATAAAGTTGACAAGTTTCCATAACCAGAGTCTTCTCCAAGCAAGCTCTTTGCGTTGCATTTTACAGGTCCTTGGTCATACCAAGAAATATTCGTCAAAATCAATCGACTCGTGATCGTTGAACTTTCTTTATCAATTGTATCATTGATGATAAATTGAGATTTAGGGCTTTTCCATGAGACTTCTGGTATGGGACTTCCAAAAAATTTACATTCAAAAATCTTCGAATCTGTCAGGTTTACAACACCTTTATCAAGTGTATTCTGGACAAGCGTCGGTTTTTCCAAGCCCAGTCCTTTTGGTCCTTCTGGTCCAGGAGGTCCTGGTGGTCCCTGTCGAAAAGAGTTTGAAATTAGTTCAACGAGTAGCATAGCTGTCAGAGGTTTAATATTTTCCCTCCTTTCCTGGTCTTACTCTAGGGGATTTTTTACATGCTTTTTTAAACACGAGACTCAATTTTGGCAAAAATGTAGAAAAAAACTAAAAACAATCACAGCATCAAGTCTAGAATTATTGATTTTAAGCCTTTTTTCCAAAGTGAAATATAATATAGACAGTCGAACATCATTAGCCAAAATTTACTGGCGTGTATAAGCAATTTTAAAATCCTATTGACTACCCCTCCCAATAAAAAATTAGTGGAAAAAGAAAAATTATCTCACTGGCGGTCCTCTGACGCACTTGGTTCGTGTCTTTTCCACGATTTTTTCTTCGCCGAAAACTATCTTCTCCTCTTCCTCGCAGTCTGTTGACAGAATGAGTTCATAACATTTTAGATATTACCTTACTTTTTTAATTAAGTTAGTTCGGAAAAAGTGAAAACTGAATTCTTATTTCTGCTTACTTTTATGAGTAATTCTTATGGTAAAAAATTGAAATTCTAAAAAGAAATATCTACTGTACATGGTGCTTACTTTTTTCACAGTTTTTGACGAGTTTGCACAATTGTTGAGAGGGGAGGTTTGAAAGGAATCCCAAAAGAGCTCGGTTGATTTCTTCTTGAAAGGTTTCCTTCGATTTTGTTTTTATGTAATGGTTGAATTTATCAAGATCGATTTTAAGGATTTGTTCCCAACTATCATCATCTTCGTCATTTACGGCACGACGATGCCTTTCTCCACCTAAAAAAGGTTTTATAGATGAAAAAATGATTAGGGAGTGGTCAGAAAGTATCCACTAGTGTGAGGTGGAGGATTTTTTTTTAAATTGCCAAAAATATACGCAGCCCTCCTTATGATATCCTCAAAAAAAACTTCAAGCCCCTCCCCTCCCTAACCAGTCAATATATTTTTGGCACCCCTCTCCTGATATAGGCCACTTAAAATGACATGAAATTTTTATAGACTCCCCTCCCCCTAGTAGATACTTTCTGACCACTCTCTAAGGCCGAAACACACCAAAAAAAGAAGAGCAGTTTGACGGTTAGCAATTAAAAATGGTGAAACAAACAGGATGACAGCTGAATTTCAAGAAAATGAACGATCAAAGTGACAAATAATCTTTCGAAAGTTGACATACCTTGAGGGTTTTGTTCCAGTTGGATGACTCTTGAGTTCACTTCTAAATCTCGCCAAAAATTATAAACAGAAAGAAATCCAAAGGAAATCACTAATAAGTATATTACTCTATCCATCTTTTGATGAAGCATGTGTGTTATCGCTTCACGCTCTGTAAAAATTTTATAAATACAAATTTAGAAAATTGAGCCATACAGAGAGAATAGCAGTCCTGGTTTGAAATTATAAACAAATAGAGAAAAGATCAAAATTGGCAGACCACTCAAAAATAAAGGTATTTTTCATTTGAAGTGCTGTAAAGTACTTTCTCTTCTGCTATCCCACAGTTTATACGCCATTGATTAGCACCAGTGTTTTTACTGATGAAAAAAAGTTTGATGCCTCTTGAAACCCTCACTCAGAAAAGCTTATTTTAAACTCATCTTTCGTCATTTTGTCACCTTCTGATAAAAGAGGAAAAATACCAAGAAAAGTTTGTTTGTTTTACGTCAAGTAAATTCTATTGTTGAATATCCACAGAGCTTTAAGAAATCTGATAAAAAGCAAAAATAAACTTAAATCAACACGCAAATCAAACAATATTACACGTTTTTTTTATAATCCAAATTTTTTGAAGCCTTCGAATGTTCTTAACTTTTTGAGTTTTAAGCCTAAAAATGTTCTTAACTATATTCTTATTTTCACCATTTTCTGTGTATTTTTGTCCATTTTCCTAAAAATTGAGTGTTCAAGGTCTACAAAGCCTTAAAATGTTCTTAACTTATTCTTAAGAATTTGGCCATTGAAACCTTATGTTCTGATATAGTTTGCTCTTATAAAAAAACTTGTATTGAGTTTCCTTAGTGACAATCATTTGTCGTAGGTAGTACATTAATCCAAAGTTTAGCGCACAAGTGTTCATTGTTTTCAATTTTCAACAAATAATAAGGTTCATCAAAGTAACCAAAAATCATCGTGTAAAAAAAATTAGTGATCGGCAGTAAAAAAGATCAAATATATTTGTGTTCCATTCAGCATTAGCTGTTTAATAAACTCTTATGTGCACAGTATTATGGCCTCAAAAATGCTGATTTGGTGGTTCTTCACTTTTTGTAAGTATGCCTCGACCACGAAAAGATTTCCGATGCACTTGCTATGGAAACGAAACGCCTCTCCGTTTGATTTTGTGATGTTCCCGGTCATTTCTTGGGTGTTTCCGTAAGCAGAACAATTAATCTTAACTTAGTTGTTTTAAAGGGAGCATAGATGAGTGAGGGTGTTGATATATGCATTTCCAAAGGCTCTACAGTAACGGTTATTGTCTTTGTATATTCGCCTAAAAAGATAAATGATGACTATTCAACACTAATAAAAACTAAATTTATCTGAGTTTGATTTTATTTAAAAAGTGATTTTCTAAAAATTTTGAAGTTCATGGCTTGTTGCTTGGTTCACAAGTTTCTTTACGTTTCGAGATATTCTTCACCTCAGGCAAGTGGTGGGAAATTTTTTACAAACTACATTGTACTTATGTTTATAAAGCATGGGGAGCAATGGCGATAATGTAAGCAACGAAAACAATGTTTATCTCCTCTTTCAGGAAAAAAGGTAGCCTGAAATCAGATTGTGATAGTTTTCTGTACACCACGCTGAAGCTCCAAAGGGATTGTTTTTACACACCATCTGACGAATAAGCTATCTCGAATTTGTATAAACCACACACGTTTAATAGGACTGGGAATAACAGCAAGTTGCGTAATTGTGTTTAAAAATAGGGCACCGTATCATAAAAAAGGTTAAATTTTTGACATCGCAGCACATAACAAGATTCTTGTTATGAAAGTGGATATTTCCCTCAGATGGTTAATTTACCGTCATTTTTACCGTGCGTGTCAGAAAATTATGATCATCTGTTATCAGGTTAGAAAAGGTATCTTACTAATTCCATACCAAAGATATTCTCAGCTTTGCAAACATAACAGCCAGCGTCCGAAAATTGGACATTAGAAACGAACAGATAGTTTTCTCAGACATCGACAAAACGTCCTTCAGGTAAACATCCAAGTCAATATACTGTAGATGCATTTAAGAGACTTTTTCTCTCCTTCATTTTTAAAGTTGCCTAATCATTTTTTCCCGAGGATAGAAACGCTTTATCTTCATCAAGATCAAGAAAAAACATAACTTACATAAAGTCGACAAGTTTCCATCGCCAGAGTCTTCTCCAAGCAAGCTTTTTGCATTGCATTTTACAGGTCCTTGGTCATACCAAGAAATATTCGTCAAAACCAATCGACTCGTGATCGTTGAACTTTCTTTATCAATTGTATCATTGATGATAAATTGAGATTTAGTAGGGCTTTTCCATGAGACTTCTGGTATGGGACTTCCAAAGAAAGTACACTCAATCGTTTAAGAATCTGTCAGGTTTACGAGGCCTATTTTAAGACTTCTCCTTTTTAAAAGTTCTGGTGCTCCGAGGCCTAGCCCTCTCGGTGCAGGTGGTCCCTGGTATAATAGAAAATAAGGGGAAATACTTCAAATTACCTATCTTAGGTGTCAATGTCAGTGGGGATAGAAATTCCTATTGAAATCCCAATGGGGATAGGAATTCTATTGTTCCAAGGTTAAAAAATCCTGTGTGGATGGTTTTCGAGTGCAATTTTTAAAAATGGAATTTTGAATGGGGACGAAATCAATGTCAATTTCCCAATGGGGCTGAAATTACAGGGTTTTTTCCCACTGGGGACGAGATTTTTACCAAATTTTCTATATTGGGGTTGGGGTCTCAGCAAGTCTGTGACACAGTAGTGTCTATATGGTCTGTAGACAGAGTTTATTGGCATAAAAGTACTGAAAAATGCAAACTAGCCGTATTGTATAAGGGTTGCGAAGCGATCCAGACTCCACCTCAATTCGCATCGCAAATTGCTAGCAAAATAATAGTATAGACACTCTGATAAAACCCCAAAAGAAGAGACAGGGTCTAAGCCTCTTATAATACCCCAAACACACCACACAAACCTCAGCGGCACAACTCCCGCCACCCCATGCAACGATCTTTCTCTTTCATTCTAGTTCTTCTAATGTAAATGGTGCCTTAAAAAATCGAATGATCGAACGACATTCGTCGAACGTTCGAACATTTTTATTCGAATCGTCTGCGTCTGTTCGAAATCATCAAAAGTAAACAAAAGCAGAAATCTGTAAAGATGGCTTGTTGTTGGGTCTTGGTCAGTTTTGATTTGTTTTCTTGACAAATTCGACAAATTTGATTACCTCCGTTTATCATTGAATATCCACTTGGTTTTGCAAGGTAAGTTTAGTTCACTTAAAATAGAGCACTTTTCCCCCCCGCGCGACCAGCAAAAACTTCTCATTTATTGATCTTATTTGATACTTGATGGTTACTTTTAGAAGTCCAGGAATGATGAAGATCCTTTCTGTCATCTTTCAAACAAATTTTTTCCAGTTAACAGCAAAATAAACATTTAAAACCGAAGAACCACTGTTTAGATGCGTGCCGCCCGCGCGGCAATTTGATCAACTTCAGATTTTAAGTCCGTGTTTCGGCTTCCGGTAATTTTTTTGCTGTTCACTGCTAGGGTACACCATTTTAAAACGGCATTTTTCGCAGTCCTAGCTACGAAACCGAGAAAACTTTCGTGGCTTTAACGCAAACCCTTTAAGGTCATTTTGATAAAATCATCGGTTTGAAGATGTGATTTATATAGCAAATTTTGGGCCAATTTTCGCTTGGGATAGAAGTTAAAGGTACGTGCACACAATATAGCAAAACTGCTTCGCTCATAAATTCCCTTCGCAAAAATTAAGTCTCTTTTACTACGCCCTGCCTGTTTTCTAAGTTTTTTTTACAACAAAATGGTGTTCAAGATTTTTACCTGTAGGTTCCTTTTTCTGGTTCTATCCTGGTTGCTTCAAAATGTAGGACACAGGTCAGAGTTGGCAGTTCAGCTTTAATTGCTGTAAAATACAAAGAAAACATTTGAAAAACACTTACCGTGAAGTCGAGTAACTTGCATCAGTGGAGGGGAACTTGCATATAGCCATCAAATGACTAACCAATGAAAGCAGCAAAATTTCAAAACAAATGAGTTATGCAGCTTCGCTCGCAGCTCTACTCTACCATTTTTGTTTTGTTTCAACTTTGTATTTTAATGACTAGCCAGGTCATTCATTTTAGTAGGGCTGTGGTTCCAAGGTTAAAAAATCCTGTGTGGATGGTTTTCGAGTGCAATTTTTAAAAATGGAATTTTGAATGGGGACGAAATCAATGTCAATTTCCCAATGGGGCTGAAATTACAGGGTTTTTCCCACTGGGGACGAGATTTTTACCAAATTTTCTATATTGGGGTTGGGGTCTCAGCAAGTCTGTGACACAGTAGTGTCTATATGGTCTGTAGACAGAGTTTATTGGCATAAAAGTACTGAAAAATGCAAAAAAATTGGGATTTTGACCTTAGGATACAGAATATTAAAACACATCAAACATACCGTAGGGCCTTGCTTACAACCAGTTGACTCCACAGACCCTATATCTAAGGCTAATTTCAAAATTCATTGCCGTAAAGGGTCTGTTGTAGTTTATTGACCAGAAAAAGAAAGACAATAGATTGCTTTGACAAAGAGAAGCATGCATGGAAAACAAAATCTACTGAAATATTAACAAGATTTATCCAGCAGCAGCAGCGGAACAGTCTTATCTCACGAAGCTAAACAAAGCGCCCTCGCTATATGGATAAAAAATATTTTGTACTATGATGAATTAGGCAGTATAACGATTGATTTTTCCGAACAAATCACACATACCTTCATAGTTAGTCTTCTTTACATCCTCACAGAACCTTTCTTTTTGGATGATATTTTTCAGAGAACGCTTGATTTCCTTTTGAAAAGTTTCATTAGAGATTTGATGAATCAAAGCAGTGAATTATTCCATTTCAGGGAGCTTTGATATCATTCCTTGGTTTGCATTTCTGCGTTGTCTTCCAATTGCTAAATTGTAAAAAAATAAGAGCATTTTCACTACATGTTTTTTTATAAAAACACCCAATCTTTTTGAGTTTTAAGCCAAAAAAAATTCTTAAATTTCTTATCTTTGTGTATTTCTCTGAGGTTTGGGTGTTTTATTAAAGTCCACAAAGCCTTAAGAACTTATTTTTCTACCTCATATCCCTATAGTTTGCTCTTATAAAAACGTGTCTATATTTCACTTCAAGTTACCGTACTACTTTGAATAAACGCCCGGGCGTTTATTTAATTTTTTCGATTTTAGGAGGGGTGTTTATTTGAGGGGGCGTGTAAAAGGAGGGGGCGTTTATTCAAGTAATACGGTAACCATGAGAGCCTATTCCAAGGGGCACTCATATGGTCCAACCCACGGCATGCACCACATTAAAGAGTCGGTTTTTCGAGACCCTCTAAGTGCATTGTAAGGGTGTACTTTTGATAGAGTGTACTACAAGGGTCTTCTTTTAGCTGGATACGCTGTAGGGGTGTGTTCAGGGACTGATAAATTGCAAGTCTAACCTGGTCTGACAGTAAAAACTGACATATCTTTAAGGTGGTCGCTAACACTTCTGAGATAGGATCATCTTTTTTGGGTCGATTTTTCAATTTTTGGTTTAAATTAAAGTTTGAACCTTACTAAACAATATCCTGAAGTTTTATTGGTCAGCCTAAGCTGAGCATTCAAATAGGTAAAATTTTCTTCCATCATCAGCATCATAAGACGGCAAAAAAAAAATCCGATTTTCCGATCTCACTTTGATTTCTAAACTTTCTTCCGATCGGGTTAACTTTTTTGGTACTTTTAGCGTACGTTGTTTTTACAGATCATAATGTGCTCACTTTGATTTCTCAACTTTCTTCCGATCGGGTTAACTTTTTGGGTACTTTTAGCGTACGCTGTTTTAACAGATCATAATGTGGTGTTTCAAGATGGCGGCTCAAGCGATAGTCAGATGTGATAAAAGTCAGTGTTGTACCAAAGTATTTCCAGTATAAATCTGTTGCAAGCTTCAATTTCTGTCATTTATTTTTTAACTCGGCAAATCAAACACATGATTTTCATCAAGGGGACTCTTTTTCTATATCTTTTGAAGCTTTAAAGCCGTTTGCTCAAGTTTTTGTTTATGTTGAATTTTCTGATAATTTTTATTGCCGTTTTTGCAATAAAAACATATTTTTCTTGTTTGCCTCTAGGTGGGATTGATGGTGTTATAATGTTATTGTTTACAAAAGTACAGCTACTGTCTAAATTTGATAAAGACTGGATGCAATTGTGCTTTTTTGGACTAAAAGGCGAATCGCAAAAAATTGTTTGGTTCCCGTCATTTCTACTTTAAAAAGTGGGGGTCGTTCAGTCATTCGGTTGAAAATATTTTTCTTTTAAGAAGCAGCTACATCTTGTTGAAAGGGAATCCGTCGTGTGGACTGATCCGAATTAAGAAATTGAGAAACCGTGGATAAACTGGTTTTCGGTTTACTCTCCATTAGCATGTGGCTCGCTACTTCGATTTGAAAACTTGTAAACACAGAGCGTGCAGAGGTCGACAGTGGAAATCCAGCAAAGCAGCGGAAAAGCTTTCCGACTCTCCAACTCTACCTGCTGACCGTAAATCAGGGTCGGTCAGATGACGGGAACCAAATGATGACATCACATCTCTTATTATTGGACTTGCAAAATTATGACAAATGGTCTTTGGAATTTGATCAATTATATTAATATTAATATATACAGTCAGTTACATCAATATGCCTTCTTACATGTCTTTAAAAATATAAATAAAAGTAATCACGGAAAAGGACGCGAAAAAAAAAGACATAAGTGTGAGAACAGAGTAATCAAACTCGTTAGAAAAAGTACCATTAGAAGTCATAAAAAATCAACCTGAATAAATGCAATCGAAATTCCAGAGAACTTCATAATTCCCCAAACAACATTACATTACTATGTCCATGGAGGTATAAAGAAAGACAGGAGAAGTATGCTATTGTAACCAAGCTCGCCCTACGATTAAAAAAGTTACGATGTATGCATGCTCATAATCTCATATATCGTGCATTTTTAATGAGCTCTTTTATCCATAGGTTAAATCTTATTGGCTCATTTAAGCTTTAGAAATTAGATGAGACGAGATTCATTGTTTCTGACATCAGTGTAAGAAAATATTTGGACTAAAAAAAGGCCTGTAAACTTGGCAATCCTTCATCAAATGATAAGATTTTTCGATCAATGTTTTCTTTCAGGTGAACTCTATTGCTTGATACTTTCCTCCAAAATTCTCCAGCGACTTTATGTCTACAAATTGAGTCTGAAATCGTGTGTGCTTATAAAGAACTTTTCATTTTCTGGCTTGAGAAAATATCTTTTCAAAACAAAATTGAACGGATAGCGAAATGGAACATAAATTTGTTTCGTGGACAAAGTTTTATCTAATTTTCGTATATTAAAAGGCTAGAATCTTCAATACTGATTATTAGAATGTTCAGAGCAAACTTGAGTTCTACTAAAAAGTCTTATTTCATCGGGCGAGCTTAGAATTTCTTTTGATACATTTTATAAAAGAAATCAAAAGACTTTAACGACCAATTACCGACACATTCAACTCCTGTTTTCTTTATACCTCTATGCTATGTCAAACTCCCATCACATAACCAGACGATGTCAATCGAACGGAATCGAACGAAAATTCCAATCGAATCAATCGAACGCAATCGAACGCAATCGAACGTAAAATTCTGGGTAAAACTCGATTGATTCGATTGATATTCGATTACGTTCGATTGATATTCGATTACGTTCGATTGATATTCGATTACGTTCGATTGATATTCGATTACGTTCGACTGCGTTCGACGGGTGGTCGATTAAATTAGATTCCAATTTACCTCAATTCCTTTCAATTTCGAGCGCCTCTTATTAGGGAGGTTAAGTATCGATACGATAGATAAATCAACGCAACGAACGGGCTTTGACACACAACCTGCAGTAAACATGTGGGCAGTGGGCCTGCATGATCTGCATTTTCTAGAATCCAGGCTAAAATGATTCATATCATCTCGTTTAACTCTTCAAATGTTGAACGAGAATCAACGTTAATCAACAGAATCAATTAGTCGAACCAGTCGAATGCATAAGCCAACCGAACGTAGTCGAATCATCGAATCAATCGAACACAATCGAATCAATCGAATCCAGGCACTAATCGAACGCAATCGAATCAATCGAGAAAATCGCGGTAATATTCGATTGGCATTCGATTGCGTTCGGCAATCGAATTTTAATCATTCGATTGCGTTCGATTGCGTTCAATTGATTCGGCGTTCGATTTGTTCGATTGACATCGTCTGGACATAAATTTTACAATTACGTCAGAGTAGACTACGCTCGCCACCGAAGAGGTTTATTTGGAAAGGGTAATTATATTTTATTGTTCGCTTCTTTTTTAAAGATTCGCCGGGTTGGAAAAGTATGAATTTCTTTGTACATATTTTACCTACCCCAAATATTTAGGAGGCTGAGTTTTAAACAAATCGTCAAGTTGAAACGAACGATAAATGTATCAAGGTCTGTTTTATTTACCCCCTGGTGACTTGACAAAAGAGACTTAACTCGATGTTACAATCCAATTATTGAAAGTTTTTCTCGGCCTTTTTATAATGAGCGAGACATACGTTCTCTGATTACGCAATTTTCATATTGACAATTTCGAGGCATTTTGATGTAACTGACAGTTCTTGTTGAAATTGATCAAACTATTTTTCATGCAGTTCCGGACGCAGATTGTGTTTTTGCCCCCGCAACGAGCGTAGCGAGTGAGGAGGCCTTCATAGCTTCACGTAAGGATATTGGACAGGAATCTCGAATCTTTGCGCGCGTTTGTTCGTATTGTATGTTCCGGCCAATTATGTGTTCCGCAAAAATATGGCGGTAAATTATACAGCGGTAAATGTTATACACATTTTCATATTACGTTATATGCTATTACCATTATTATATATTGCATTTCATTAGTTTTGATTTAGGATTGAAAAGCTGAAGCGAGTGTTATAAATGCAAATTATAGAAAAAGTATATAATTACACCATAACAAGGATTACAATATTACTTTTGCAAATCAAAACAAACAAAATGGCAGACTGGTTATGATGATGAGCTGATTCGATTCATTGAATGGAACTAGCCGTATTGTATAAGGGTTGCGAAGCGATCCAGACTCCGCCTCAATTCGCAAGTTGCTAGCAAAATAAGAGACTCTCTAAAAATCCCTCTTCTAATAAAGCCGCTATAGAGACAGGGTCGTAAGAGCCTTAATGCCCCAAACACATTACATAATCCACGGCGGCACAACACCCGCCGCTGCCCGCGCATCGAACTTTTGTTTTCCTTCTAGTTATTCTAGTGTAAATGGTGCCTTAATAAAATCGAACGATATTCGTCGAACGATCGAACATTTTTATACGAATCACGAATCGCCCGTCGAAATCATCACAAACAAAAACATAAATGTACAAAGATGGCTTGTTGGTTTTTCGGCAGTTTTGATTTATTTCTTGACAAATTCGACAAATTTGATTACCTCCGTACTTCTTTATCATAGAATATCCATTTGGTTTTGCAAGGTAAGTTTCGTTCACTAATTATCTGATATTCCGATGGCGTATTTATCTGATATGTTCACTAAAAGAGCACTCCTCCCGCCCGCGCGACTTGCAAAAACCTCTCATTGATTTACCTTATTTTTTGATACTTGATACTTGCTGTTAAAAGTCAAGGGATGATCCTTTCTGTCACCCTTCAAACTATTTTTTTTTTCATTTAACAGCAAAATAAACATTAAAAACCGAAGAACCACTGCTTAGATTGCTTAGATGCGTACCGCCCGCGCGGCAATTTGATCAACTTCAGATTCTAAGTCCGTGTTTCGGCTTCCGGTAATTTTGTTGCTGTTCACTGCTAGGGTACACCATTTTAAAACGGCATTTTTCGCAGTCCTAATTTTGTTTCTTGTCTTTAAAACTGAATAAATACTGTAATTTAGTCAGAAGTTCATTTCAGCAATGATTTCAATTCTTTTTCGGGAATCTTTAACGAAATTTGCTCAAGTTTTCAAATGTACATTTTGTTGATATTTTTGTTCAAACTTATCAAACTGTAATATTGTCTGTTATTTTATTAATAACTACCTTTATTGTTTATAGAGCTTCTTAAGCTTTAAAGACCATTATATGGTCGTAACTCGGGAATATCTTTCTTAACTCGGTAAAACAAGATACCGGCAAAGTACAAAAAAGTAGAATGTAGCATATGAATCCAAAATTGAATGTGAATCGATGTAAACAAACTTTTTTTTTGGTCTTCAAAATAGATTTACCTCACTTAGAGTGTTTTCACTGTTTGTTCAGTGTGGTAAATCTATTTGGAAAACCTGAAAAAAGTTTGTATAGGCGCATACATTCAACTTTTTTCAGTTGTGATAGCCTACGTAATAACTTGCGCTCCAGTAGTTTGGTGAAATAGCTCCAATTCTGGCTTTCCAAGTTAGGAGGGACCTTCCCAAAGGCATTTAACGGTGGTTAGACTAGGCACACAGACAGTCATACAGAAACGGTAAAACAAGATACCGGCAAAGTACAAAAAAGTAGAATGTAGCATATGAATCCAAAATTGAATGTGAATCGATGTAAACAAACTTTTTTTTTGGTCTTCAAAATAGATTTACCTCACTTAGAGTGTTTTCACTGTTTGTTCAGTGTGGTAAATCTATTTGGAAAACTTGAAAAAAGTTTGTATAGGCGCATACATTCAACTTTTTCAGTTGTGATAGCCTACTAATAACTTGCGCTCCAGTAGTTTGGTGAAATAGCTCCAATTCTGGCTTTCCAAGTTAGGAGGGACCTTCCCGAAGGCATTTAACGGTGGTTAGACTAGGCACACAGACAGTCATACAGAAACACCATAAAGTGAAAGTATATAGCTATAAACTCAAAAAGTCTAGCTTCCTGAAGGCACGTCTCATCATTGTCTGCGCTGCGATCATCTTAATGGATTCAATCAGCTTTTAGTTTGGAGAAAAGATTGCATCATGAAAAAGTACTATGCACTTTAAAAAAAATTAGGCGCATTTCAACTTTTCTCGACTGTACGTCTGAATGGACCACAATGGCATACTGTATCTTTATTTTTCTTTTGACCAACAACATAAAAGATTTTGCTTGAGAAGTACAATCAAAGCGTAGGCGAGTGGAGTCCGGGCCTTAGCTAGGATTGGTTTCTATTTCGCCCTATTTAAGATGGCGCAGAACTTTTTGATAAATTTTATCCGCAGTATCCTCTTGACTATTGTTTATTAGGCAAAGTAGCAATAGAGAATCAATCAATCAATCAATCAGTAATTAAATCAATCAATAATCAAATCAATTAATTATTCCTGATTATTTTTTATGTTTCAATCTTTAAAGCATTAAAAGCTTTATCTCGTCAACCTGTTCCGACAAGCTCGTTTCTTGAACCCGTCTTACATTTAAAATCTATTCCATGTAAATTGGAAGTTTGTTTTGCTACCATGTACAAACCACTCTCAAGGAAGATACTCTCGGGTATCTAATAAACGTACATGTACGTTTATTAATTTTAACAAAAATTTTCCTCGATTTCAAGTGCCTACTTTTGTTTCTAATGATAAATATCCATCTTTGACTTTTGAGGTTTGTTTTACTCGTCAAAAGAAAGCAAATTACCCAATATTTACCCCCTAACCTCATTAAAAAGATCCTTCAATTAGGATTTTCGACCCTGTACGTTTATTCGCTACTGTACGTTTATTAGGTACTCCAGTAGTCTAATTACTCTGATATGGTTTCCACATGATAGCAAAAATGAATGCCAATTTAAGTGGAATAAACTTTAGCTTGCAAAACATAAGAGTCATTTCTTTTTAATTAGATTTTTTCATGTCTTCATCGAAACCTTAATTATAACTAGGCCATCGTTTTTATTTATTTAGATGGAGTGTTATTGTTATTATTTTCAGGAAAAAAGAAAATCTTTTATTTCTTCGTTTAACCAAACGTGTAGTTACTTACTATTTTTCGTTGTTACTAAAAGTGGTAACGGTAGGTAACGATAGGTAACGATAGGTAACGACAAGTAACGGTAGGTAACGATGAAGTAACGGTCAGTAACGATGAAGTAACGCAAGTAACGAGGGGTAACGAAAAAGTAACGAAGTAACGATGGGGAAAAAGCTGAAAATGGTGGCCCTGAGGTGTCGAACTATCAAAATTTGTTAATTTCTACACCAGAGCTAATGGTCAGACCTAACGACTCTGTTAAATCTATTCAAGGCATTTTGGAAAGCTGATGATTGTACATCATAGGATCTGATCGTTCTGGTGAATATGACTGTGGAGATAATAAATGCAATCGTTTTTATTGTAAATTGGTGTTTGTGAATAAACTGAAAGATTTGACGGCTTTGGTGAATCAATGGTGTTGGTCAATGCAATGATGAAATAAATGGTGCTGGTCAATGTAGCGATGGAATCAATGGTGCTGGTCAATACAATAATGGAATCAATAGTGCTGGTCAATGCAATGATGGAATCAATGGTGCTGGTCAATGCAATGATTGAATCAAAGGTGCTGGTCAATGCAATGATGGAAACAATGGTGCTGGTCAATACAATGAAAGAATCAATGGCGCTGGTCAATGAAATGATGGAATCAATGGTGCTGGTCAATACAATGATGGAATCAATGGTGCTGGTCAATACAATGATGGAATCAATGGTGCTGGTCAATGCAATGATGGAATCAATGGTGCTGGTCAATACAAATGATGGAATCAATGGCGCTGGTCAATGCAATGATAGAAACAATGGTGCTGGTCAATGCAATGATGAAATCAATGGTGCTGGAATCAATAGTGCTGGTGAATGCAATGATGGAATCAATGGTGCTGGTGAATGCAATGATGGAATCAATGGTTCTGGTGAATTCAATGGTGGAATCGATGGTGGTGCACTGGTGTACGCCCAATGGCACTGTTATGCAGGTGAATACAAGTTAGGGATTGTGCATTTTTTGTAAGCATCATCTTTATAAGAAATCCATCGATAATTTTCGATTCAAGGGGTATTGACTTTCGGCAATTGGTTCATTCAAAGCAAGTTAGGGATTGTGCAAAATGTGAGCATATTTATTTTTCTCATAAGCATCATCTTTATAAGAATACAATCCATAACTTTTGATTCAAGGGGTATTGACTTTCGGCGATTGGTTCATTCAAAGCAACTTGGGGTTTGTGCAAAATGTGAGCATATTTATTTTTCTTATAAGCATCATCTTTATAAGAATACAATCAATAACTTTTGATTCAAGGGGTATTGACTTTCGGCGATTGGTTCATTCAAAGCAACTTGGGGTTTGTGCAAAATGTGAGCATATTTATTTTTCTTATAAGCATCATCTTTATAAGAATACAATCCATAACTATTAATCCAAGGGGTATTGACTTTCGGTGATTGGTTCATTCAAAGCAAGTTAGGGATTGTGCAAAATGTGAGCATATTTATTTTTCTTATAAGCATCATCTTTATAAGAATACAATCAATAACTTTTGATTCAAGGGGTATTGACTTTCGGCGATTGGTTCATTCAAAGCAACTTGGGATTTGTGCAAAATGTGAGCATATTTATTTTTCTTATAAGCATCATCTTTATAAGAATAGAATCAATAACTTTTGATTCAAGGGGTGTTGACTTTCGGTGATTGGTTCATTCAAAGCAAGTTAGGGATTGTGCAAAATGTGAGCATATTTATTTTTCTTATAAGCATCATTTTTATAAGAATACAATCAATAACTTTTGATTCAAGGGGTATTGACTTTCGGCGATTGGTTCATTCAAAGCAACTTGGGATTTGTGCAAAATGTGAGCATATTTATTTTTCTTATAAGCATCATCTTTATAAGAATAGAATCAATAACTTTTGATTCAAGGGGTGTTGACTTTCGGCGATGGGTTCATTCAAAGCAACTTGGGGTTTGTGCAAATGTGAGCATATTTATTTTTCTTATAAGCATCATCTTTATAAGAATACAATCAATAACTTTTGATCCAAGGAGTATTGACTTTCGGTGATGGGTTCTTTCAAAGCAAGTTAGGGATTGTGCAAAATGTGAGCATATTTATTTTTCTTATAAGCATCATCTTTATAAGAATACAATCAATAACTTTTGATTCAAGGGGTATTGACTTTCGGCGATTGGTTCTTTCAAAGCAAGTTAGGGATTGTGCAAAATGTGAGCATATTTATTTTTCTTATAAGCATCATCTTTATAAGAATACAATCAATAACTTTTTATTCAAGGGGTATTGACTTTTAGGGATTGGTTCATTCAAAGCAAGTTAGGGATTGTGCAAAATGTGTGCATATTTATTTTTCTTATAAGCATCATCTTTATAAGAATACAATCAATAACTTTTAATTCAAGGGGTATTGACTTTCGGGGATTGGTTCATTGAAAGCAAGTTAGGGATTGTGCAAAATGTGAATATATTTATTTTTCTTATAAGCATCATCTTTATAAGAATACAATCAATAACTTTTGATTCAAGGGGTATTGACTTTTGGCGATTGGTTCATTGAAAGCAAGTTAGGGATTGTGCAAAATGTAAACATATTTATTTTTCTTATAAGCATTATCTTTATAAGAAAATGATCAATAACTTTTAATTCAAGGGGGTATTGACTTTTGGTAAGTAAGTCAGGGATATGTGCAGTATGTCGAAAATATTCTGTCTCGGGAGTTTAAGTATAGCAAAACTAATCCGATTAAAGTATCTAGTTTACCTTAAGGGAACTAATTTTTCGCTAATTTTCGGTTTTTTCAGCAAAATTCAAATTTTGCCAAATTTTCTCAAAGATTTGAATAATCCCTAGGAAAATGAAAGAAATTTGTCCAATGATAGGTAAAAGCGCGAAAATTAATTCCCGATTAATTCCCGCGAAATGCCATTTTTTGAATGAACCAATCACCAAAATTCAAAACTTTCAAAGGTTATGGATTGTAATCTTATAAATATGATGCTTATAAGAAAAATAAATATGCTCACATTTTGCACAATCCCCAACTTGCTTTGAATGAACCAATCGCCGAAAGTCAATACCCCTTGGATTAAAAGTTATGGATTCATTCTTATAAAGATGATGCTTATAAGAAAAATAAATATGATAACATTTTGCACAATCCCTAACTTGCTTTGAAAGAACCAATCGCCAAAAGTCAATACCCCTTGAATTAAAAGTTATGGATTGCATTCTTAAATAGATGATGCTTATAAGAAAAATAAATATGCTCACGTTTTGCACAACCCCTAACTTGCTTTGAAAGAACCAATCGCTGAAAGTCAATACCCCTTGAATCAAAAGTTATTGATTGTATTCTTATAAAGATAATGCTTATAAGAAAAATTAATATGCACACATTTTGCACAAACCCCAAGTTGCTTTGAATGAACCCATCGCTGAAAGTCAATACCCCTTGAATAAAAAGTTATGGATTGTATTCTTATAAAGATGATGCTTATAAGAAAAATAAATATGCTCACATTTTGCACAAACCCCAAGTTGCTTTGAATGAACCAATCGCCGAAAGTCAATACCCCTTGAATCAAAAGTTATTGATTGTATTCTTATAAAGAAAATGCTTATAAGAAAAATAAATATGCTCACATTTTGCACAATCCCTAACTTGCTTTGAAAGAACCCATCACCGAAAGTCAATACTCCTTGGATCAAAAGTTATTGATTGTATTCTTATAAAGATGATGCTTATAAGAAAAATAAATATGCTCACATTTTGCACAAACCCCAAGTTGCTTTGAATGAACCCATCGCCGAAAGTCAACACCCCTTGAATCAAAAGTTATTGATTCTATTCTTATAAAGATGATGCTTATAAGAAAAATAAATATGCTCACATTTTGCACAAACCCCAAGTTGCTTTGAATGAACCAATCAACGAAAGTCAATACCCTTTGAATCAAAAGTTATTGATTGTATTCTTATAAAGATGGTGCTTATAAGAAAAATAAATATGCTCACATTTTACACAAACCCTAAGTTGCTTTGAATGAACCTATCACCGAAAGTCAATACCCCTTGGATTAAAAGTTATGGATTGTATTCTTATAAAGATAATGCCTATAAGAAAAATAAAAATGCTCACATTTTGCACAATCCCTAACTTGCTTTGAAAGAACCCATCGCCGGAAGTCAATACCCCTTGAATCGAAAATTATCGATGGATTTCTTATAAAAATGATGCTTACAAAAAATGCACAATCCCAAACTTGCATTCACCTACACAACTGTACCATTGGGCGTACACCAGTACACCACCATCGATTCCACCATTGAATTCACCAGAACCATTGATTCCATCATTGCACTGACCAGCACCATTGATTCCATCACTGTATTGACCAGCACCATTGATTCCATCATTGCATTGACCAGCACCATTGATTCCATCACTGTATTGACCAGCACCATTGATTTCATCATTGCATTGACCAGCACCATTGATTCCATCATTGCATTGACCAGCACCATTGATTCCATCACTGTATTGACCAGCACCATTGATTTCATCATTGTATTGACCAGCACCATCGATTCCACCATTGAATTCACTAGAACCATTGATTCCATCATTGCACTGACCAGCACCATTGATTCCATCATTGTATTGACCAGCACCATTGATTCCATTATTGCATTGACCAGCACCATTGATTCCATCGCTGTATTGACCAGCACCATTGATTCCATCATTGCATTGACCAGCACCATTGATTCCATCACTGTATTGACCAGCACCATTGATTCTGTCATTTCATTGACCAACACCATTGATTCACCAAAGTCGTTAAATCTTTCAGTTTATTCACAAACACCAATTTACAATAAAAACGACTGGATTTATTATCTCCACAGTCATATTCACCAGAACGATCAGATCTTGCTGTACAATCATCAGATTTCCAAAATTCTTGAATGGATTAACCAGAGTCGTTAGGTTTGCCCAAAATCACCGGAACCATTAGATCTGGTGCATAAATTAACAAATTTTGATAGTTCGACACTCCAGGGCCACCATTTTCAGCACTCGTTACTTCGTTACTTTTTCGTTACCCCTCGTTACTTGCGTTACTTCATCGTTACCGACCGTTACTTCATCGTTACCTACCGTTACTTGCCGTTACCTATCGTTACCTATCGTTACCTACCGTTACCACTTTTAGTAACATCGACTATTTTTTTGTCCCCATGCATTTCTTATAATCTTGCAATTGACATTGTTATGATTATACAATTTATTATAGAATTCTTTAAATATTATATTGCTGCGGTGGCATGTTAGTGTAAGCTATGTACTAGTTCTAACCTTTCCTAACTTTGGCACACGTTTTGACCGAATAATGGAATGGAATGAATGGCGATAACAGTTTATACATATCTCTTATCAGACTTGCAGAAAGCGGACTGCAGAAAGTTATGAAAAATGGTTTCTAGAATTTAATGAATTATATCGCCAAGTTACACAACAACAGATCCATCTGGTCTTCATTTAACATTGTTTTAAAGTTTAAAAAACACTGCCAGTGCTTGGCACAGAAGAGAGGACTCCCAGTTGAAATTAATTGCTACTTCGCTGCCTTGTTGAATTTATTTATTATGGTCGTGTGTTTATTCCGCTAAGGCGGTAAGGCGATCGCCCAAATTCATAGACCAATCAAAAGGGAGTTTAAAGCAAAACGGGGGAAAAATGAGCTTCCCCGCATAGTTATGAATTTTAAGTTTTGCTTTCGATTATCATTTGCGACTAAACTACAAAATTTATTTACGCAGACTGGATGCAAATTATGTTTTTCTGACCTTGCCAAATTTTGGCTTTGACTGAATAGCAGTCAGTATTTACGTACCTCATTGCCCTTGCAGAAAACTGATAAATTGTTTCTGTAATTTGACCAAGTCTACCAAAATACAGTTCCTGTTGAAATGTTATAAATATGAACTACGTTTTGTAAAGTTTTTGATGCAAATTGTGTTTTTCTGGAGTTTGCGCTTTGTGACTTAAAGTTTGTAGCTTGTTAGTTTAAAGTGAAATTGGAGTTTTATCAAGTAAAACAAAAAGTACAAGTTTCTGACGTTTTGGCAATTTTCTTATTTATTTCTAGTATAACACTTTGGTCAGATATGGATATTGTCTACATCGAACAGAAAAAATGTATCATAACTGACTGGAATGAAATTAACAAAAAGTTTAATGGACCCTATGTTTCTCTTTTATTTTATAGTAATGAACTATAGCTTAATTGTTTGATGTCATAAAAACAGTGCTACAATGCTAAAGAGAAGTATACTTTGAGTTTCTCGTGGGGGGGGAGGTGTGAAGGAGCCCTCAGGCTTGTTATCAAATGTTTCACATTTTGTACATTACACGCTTTTTTTTATAAGAATAGTGTACTTTGGTTGAGGGTAAGCATTATTCTTATTTTTCTATTGTTCTAAACAATAGGCCTATTGTTTTAAACCCGAAATCTCACCCTGATATTCTTATAGAAGTTATTCTTATAAAAGAAAAAGCGTGTATTCAACATTTTTAGTCTACTCTGTTTCAGTATATCTCTTACATCTGTTAACCCACTTATTAAAGCTATCTAGCTAAGCTCTATTGGCTGACCTTCCAGCCTCGGCTGGTTTATTTGATATAAAGAAGAGGAAAGTGGAAAAATTTAGGTCTTTAGACACCTACCTGAGCAGATCTTGCGGTCCGCCCTAAACGCCCACCCCGCCACGAAAACCGCAATATTCGCTCTTCTGGTCCTTGGAGCGAATCCAAATTTTTACCGTCGCTACTTAGAGCCACAAAGAACATTTCCGGAAAATTTAACCAACAATGAAAAGGTTAGGGAATACTTTTCAATCACTTTTCACCAACTTTTAGCTTTTTCGCAGGCAAAAATAAGGTTTACGCAACTTTTTTGCATGTTTGCGGTAAATCTCAGGGTTCTACGTGAAGCCATGAATTTGCTGACACATGCAAAAAAATGGCTTTACTTTCTTTCTTATATTGAAAATTGGATTAGTGCATCAAGTTCAACTGAAATATGTCAAAAATCCCATATTAAAAGCTTTTTTTTTCCTCTTTTTACAGCAATAAATAGTTTTAAGGCCAGTTTACGCAAAACAGCAAAACCGGGGGTTTATGATCTCTTGGCGGAAATATCTCAGGATTGGATGGTCCGATTGACATGAAATTTTCAACACAACTTCCCCTCATGATAAAGGTGTGATCTGAGTGAAACAGTTTTTTAAAAAAATCTTTTGTTGATTTAATAATTATAAAAAACAGTTTTTTGGGTTTTTACCCCCTGATTTTATTCAGATCACAGTAGGTTACTAGGGTAACATAACTGCCAAATATTAAAAGCTAACTCCTTCTGGTTGCTGAGATTTTTCTGCCAAGAGATTTTCGAATCTATTTTTAGAAGTGATGTCATGACCCCCGTCTTAGATATTTTTAATTATTTTTTCTATTTTTAGAACATAATAATGAAGTACCATCATGCAAAGTTTCAACAATATATTGAATAGTTTTTTGAGATATTCTATTTTGATATTTTTTGGACTTTTAAAAAAAGTTTGTTAACGACCACCTTAAAGTTTTGACTCACATCCATTTTGATTTGTTTTGCACATTGTGTCGACATGTCGGGCTCATTTTCAGGTGGCTTCATCAAAATAAAATATGAAATCAAACTACACTGTAAGTAGTTTCCCAACATAAATATGTCTCGACCTTTCCTACAAAGGTAGAATTCTGACAAAAAAGACTGTAAAGTAGTGCATAATAACTTACCTTCGAGTTGTTGTTCCGAACGAATAAATCTTGAATCACCCTCTAAATCTCGTAAAAAATTATACACGAAAAGAAAACAAATTGAAAGCAGTAACAGATATACTATTTTAACCATCTTCTCCGACACAATCACTGACAGAGTCTAAATAACTTTAGGGAGGTTTCTCGAAAACGCAGAGCGAGCTATATTTTACCAAAGACTTTGATTTTACAACAAAAACTTGACAGTGATGTAAAAATAATATTCAAGTCAAAAATTACTTTTTTTCTTTGAACACTTTCTGCTCAGAGTTTCATATTTTGTACATTCAGTTAAAATACTATTTTAGACGCAATTTTATGTACATAAGAAATACTCCCTTCTCACAGACCCACTGGGAACCCTTCCCAAAAAATCGTCCCCAGTGGAAAATTATACTACAATTTTTGTCCCCGCTGAAAATAATCAAATAAATCAATCCTCACTGCAGAATATCATGCTAATTTTTACATCCCTACTGAACTTATAGACTTGAAAATAATGAAATCTAAATCCCCAGCCATAAAAAATACATCGAGTTCAAATATTTCATACCGGTCGAAATAACAAACATTCCCTCCATTTTCTACACGTATATTCCTCTTCGACAAAGCATGAATTGTGCCAATGTTAGTAAGACGATAATAGCTGGAGGGTAGAAATATTCGGGATAAAAAGAAGCTTCGAACGAGATAAAGAATGCTGTCCCTTTCATAATCACAGAGAAGAAGGAATTCACTCCTGATATAAAACTGCTGTCTTTAGAATTTACAAGACCAAGTAGTAGAAAACTTGAGCACACATTCCCAAGATAAATTCCATAGAATTTGACCAATTTCATGATGGTGAAGAAAATGATTTGTTTTGCGAAAGTGTCCAGTAGGTCAGTCTTTGTCAGCATGAAGGATATCAGAACGATGGCTGAACTGCATATTGCAATGACGTAGATGTAAAAAGACCGATTTTGGTTTTCCAGAATTTTCGATTTGATTAAACCAATAGCGAGGAACGAAAATATGGCGTTTGTGGAGAAGAATAAGATGAACACATATGAGCTGTTCCAACCGTATTTCGTGGCAGTAAGTGTGGTCGTATTACTGATGTATACCAGTGCCATGAATCTAATCAACCCGAACGATATGATAATGGATAAGATGTCTTTGTTGAACAAATCAGTCCATTTCATTAGTGATTTGTTAGTGGTTGGTTTGGATGCTTCCTTGGGGGTCTGGTGATGAGTAAGTTTTATTTCATCCAGCTCTTTAGATACATTCGAAATTTTAAAGTAAGTAAGAATGAGAAGGATAAAAGCGAAAAGGGAGATGAATAAATTGCCGGCGATCAGGCGATCGATGACCCAATCACCGATATTAAAAGATACTTTAGTGAAGGAGAAAAGCACGATTGCTCCAAGATTTCTGCCGAAGGTGTTGGATAGGAATATCCATGTCAACGCGTTGATCAGTTCTTCATTGCTAGTGTCATATACACGTCTGATTTCACCTGTAAAAACAAGGGAGAAAAAAAATATTATCTAAAGAAAAGAGGTTTTGGGTCCTTTCTGCAAAAGAAATTTTTCCAAATTTGCCAAATTCTCTTTCTGCGTTGTCAAAGTTTCTTTCTCTTCTAATTCTACTTTCAAGAGATAGAGAATCTTCTTCCAATTATAGAAAGTATTTTATACACTTCGCAGCTGAACATTTAAGTTTAAATTACAAAACAAATTCGAATTAGAGGGAGTTGAGCATGGATAGAACAAAAAGAAAGAACCTACCGACTATTGTGGGTTGTAAAGATTCGGTGATACCCATAAATCCTCGAGTACCCAAAATAATCCATAATGGTAGCGGAAGAGTGTACAATAAATTACACGCACAACAAATCGCCAAGTTAAGCATTAGAATTAAACGGATGTTTCGAGTTGAATCTGCGAATCTGCCGAGAATGAAACTTCCGCCAGCCTGTACAGCGCAAAATATCATTTCTGTGAGGCTGTAATAAAAAGCAGCGTCTTTGTGTGATAGATGGTGTCTTTCCATGAGGAAGAAGAGTATGACAACACCGGTCACATCTTCCATACCGTACAAGCCCATTGTGGCGCTGGCAACCCAACGAAAAATTGACCTTTTTTGTTTCCAATGTTTTAAGTTCTTACTCTCCTCCATCTTTTGGTGCGTTTTGTCAAATATTCAGTCGCTGTAATCATACATTCATTCCTTGACTTATGTATGTATGTGAGATGTTTTAAGGGCTCTGACCATAGTCAAAATATCGGTTACAAGATTAGAAGATGAAACTTTTGTTTTGAGTTCCTTTACACTTTTAACAAAAAATTGTCTTCATAAGTTGTTTCTGAATTTATTCTATGAAGAGTAATTGGCAATTTAATAACAAACGACGTTGACAAAGGCTGTGTTTAGACCAACTGGCATTTGTAATTTGGCATTTGCTCATGAGTGAGTCGATTTTAATAGCTTTTCCATTGTATTTTCTGTCATGGCATTTAAGGAATCGTCTTTTTAGAGTCATTACTGAAAAGGTGATTCCTTCAAGTTCAACTTTGACAGATCAAACAATGAAAAGCATGGAATTTCTCAAAAACTGCAGTCATTAAGACTGAAACTTTTTGCCGTAGGGCTAGGCTATGGCAAATCTTGCAAATTTTACAATCTATAGAAAGAACTGAATAAAAAACGTGCAAATACTTTAAAAAATCAAAAATATCATTTTTTCTCTTTGTTTTGGTTCCTTTGTTTGATTTGAAATGCCAGAAAAGGGGATTCCTTTGCTCAAAATGGCATTTCAAATGCCAACGAAATGCCAACACGCTGTCATCATTAGGCGTTTGACAAACCGAACAATTGCGCGGAACAATAGAATTCAAAAGAATACTGCAAGCAATTACAAATGCCAGGCTGGTCTAAACGCAGCCTATGAAGAGTAATTGGCAATTTAATAACAAACGACGTTGACAAAATGACGTTATGAAACGTTAATTATATATGTTCTATTACAAAAAGTGCTTAGTTTCAATGGGTAATTAACTTTTTTATTTCAAATTGTCTGCAACGGATTAAACGTTCTAAAAAATTTTGGAAAATAAATTTTAACTATTCACAGTGCCGTAGGAAGCATTTTTATATTGGGGGGCTGAAGTTTAGTGACACGGCGAGGGCCAACCATGGTTTGGTCCGAGGGGGGAAATTTTGAAAATTGAGCTCTAGATTGCTTAAAAATACACTCAAAACATGCACATAAAAGACAATTATGACAAATTAAAAAAGAAAAACTTTGCATTTTGCAAAATAACCATTTTTGAAAAAATTATTGGGGGGCATAGCATTGAGTTTCAAGCCTGAAGGGCTAGAGCTCAATCTCTAACCTTTCTCAGGCAAGAAAAATTGAAGCCTTAAAATATGCGCCGTATTTTTGATGACGGATTGAATCTAGCAATTCCTTTGTTTTCGAGTGATATATTTTTCGAAATTAAGCGGTAAATTTTAGTTTCAATCTGTCATTTGTGTAAAAACCAGGCGGGTCGCTCAAGGCCGCGCAACTTTGGTAGGATTTGTTGGCTTCAAATCCTACCAAAGAGATTGACCTCTAGCCCTTCGGGCTTGAAACTCAATGGGGCATAGCCCCCCTTGCCCCCCCCCCCCAGTTGCTACGGCACTGATTCATAGTTATGGATGAAAAGAGATGGTTACACATTTTTGTTTTCTTTTGTAAAAAATAATTTCATCTCCCACAGCAAATCTCTTGTATTTCCTGATCCACCTATCCTCACTCTTTTGTTCTCTCATACATGCCTTCGACCATGTATTAGTGGATTAGAAAATGCATGAAAAATACAGGGTGTCCCGAAAAAAAGTATCGAGTCGTACCACTTCTATAGAAAGAAAGTTCTTGTGTGTATTTTACTAAATTTGCAATGTTTATCACAGTTTCTCTCCGTATCATATTAATTGCCATGAAACATCTTTTATGAATAACTTTTACAAAAAACAATTATTGTGTTGGTATATATTTCTTACATTTTGTTAAACACATGCAATAACCTTCAACTCAGAATCATGTTCGAACTCGATACTTTTTTTTCGGAAACCCCGTACAAAAGATTCAACGATTTTTCTCCTGTGTTGCTTTGGGAAATACAATATTTTTCTGAAAAGAAAAAAATAACGTGTAACCATCTCTTTTCATCCAAAGATTATATGAATAGTTTGGGCTATTCATCCTTTTATGAAAAAGTTACATTAATCCAGTTAGCTTAAGGAGGGGGGGTTTGTAGGGGTTCTTCCCGTCAAAATTTTTGCTGAATCCCAGAATCCCGAAAATTGAAAAAATAATAACACCGTCACACCGGCTTGTACAGGGCAAAAATTTACCTAAATACCGTCACCGTCTGATTTTAAAATACCGTTTTTCGTCAAATCCCGTAATACCGTACTAAAAAAGGGGCAATAATCCCGTCACACCGTAAAAGTACAAACCCCCCCCTTAAGCCATCAGTGGAAAACACCCTATCTGTTAGGACTAAGACAAAGGGTGCTTTTTCACTGAGACTGTCTGGTTAAAATCGATTAGCTGAAACAAAGAAAATTGATAGGAAAACATTACTAACTCCCAAAACAGATGTCAAAGCGTTTATGACCCTTTGAATTTAAAGTTAATTGCAGCATGATTGACAAAATTTATTTAAAAACTTTCTCTGATTTGAATCTTTGCTTTCAAGAGGAATGTAATTAACTATTTGTCAACTATTTGTCAATTAACTATTTGCGTAATGTTCTTGTTGTCTAGGTAACCCTAGAAAGCTTCATATAATCAAGAGAAAATTGATGTAATCTTGTTGCCTAGTAACCCTAGAAATCTGCAGAACACCTCTTTCGTGGAGGAAAACAAATATCTTACGAGTTTATTTTGGCAAACTTTTTTCCTAGATTTTAGAACACATCAAACCATAAAGTAGTGACAATAAGTTTAGGGAGACAAATAGTGCGATAAAGGTTTCCTAGAAATCAGAACACGTTTGGCGAGGTCACCATTTTGAAAAAAAAATGTTAAAAATAAAACTACTTGGAGTTGAAAGATATAATCAAAATGAGAAACAAACAATCAATAACACACCCCTGAGTCAGTGGCCCGGTCAGATCCAACCCGGTGAGTAGCCCGGTGAAAAAAATGCCTAAAAACAGGCCAAATTTTGTCCCCGGTGGAAAATTGGTAACCCCGGTCAAAAAATAATCAAAAATTTGGACCCGGTCAAATTTTAGAAATTTATAGTTGAGGCCCGGTCAAATATCATCCTTTTTAGGTCACCCCGGTCAAAAAAGGGAAATGCTTATGGCCCTGTACCAAAAAATTGAAAAATTGAATCCGGATGTTTATTGGAGTTATTTTTTATCAACCTATTTCAATGCTTCCAGTGAGTCTACATTCTAAATACAAGGTCAATCTGAAGAGTAGTTCAAGATTTATGGCTGTTTTCTGTTTGATTAAATCATGCGAAATTAAGATAGTTTTGCCATGAAGGTTGCAATGCCCATAATTATATGAAAATGTCGAAATTTACAAACTAAAATGTATTTTTTTCCAATAAATAATCGCAATTACAAAAAAATATCTTTGCTAGCGAATACGTGTATCAAACGACCCATTCAATTTTTCAACAGTTTTCAGTGAAATTACATAAAACCCAAACGCTTTAAAGTCTAGTACATTGAATATGCGTAAAATATTCTCATATAAACAATCTTAAATGTGTTCCTAGCGTTATGATGGAAAGCTTTAAAAAGTAATCGCATTTTTTTTACTTATTTAAAAAAAAATGTACCCCGGTGAAAATTTACCTCAAATTTTCCAACCCGGCGACTTTTTTCAGTCAAAAATCTGCCCCGGTGAAATCCTGTTATTTTCTTAGCCACCCCGGTGAGCTTTTAAACTCTATCGGGTTACTGAGACAGGGGTGTAATAACAAATTTGCAATCCCTTTATTCTCAAATAAAAATATTGCTTCATACTGTTTTTACCTTCCAAAAACAACTAAAATCTGGCAGACTGTTTTACAGTCCGCCTAAGCAAAAGCATATAACCATATACTACTGGGCCACTTATTCGCGCCATCCAGTCTATAAAAAGAAGCTTTAAGTGGACCCCTGGCTAATATTTACATGAATTTATATTTTGATGATGAATTTTATCAAAGCCATGTTTTGATATCGGCGTTGCTTGGGAACTACTGTACTATGTCAATTTTGATTTCTTTTACCGAAATTTAATATTTGAAAATATTACACAATTTTTTGTTATAACAAGATTAAGAATGGTGTTTTTTCATTACATCATGGATATTCCTAACTTTTTTGGGGGAAAATCACCAAATATCAAAATAATCTTATATTACGGTATTCTTAGCTATTAGGATTCAAACTCAACGTATATTTAACCTGATTTAAAACATGTAATACACATACCTGAAGCAAAAAATAGTTTTTAGCCTTACTGGAGGGGGGTAATTGGCGATTAATACAGTTAAAAGTGCTCTAAAATGGAATTCTAAGGTTCAGCCGCCAAATTCAATGACGTTAATTTTCTAAACGTAATTCTTAAATCTTTGGCCAATTTCATCATAAATATTTTTGTATAGATGGCCGTATTTCTTCGTGTGTTCAAGTAAGAGACTTGTTGTAGTATACTTTTTTTAAAAACGTCAATTTTTTACCCATTTTTTACCCTTACAGTTTTGCCTGTAAACGTCAGTCTTTTAGTCATAAAAACTTTTGCCAGGTCTAATTCGCGCCCCCCCCCTATTTTTATAAAAAGAAAGCGCGTGTATTTAAAGGTATTCTTAATTTGTTGTTTTTTTGCTGGAGTTTCGTCATGTTTACAGGATGATGAGGACTACACATTCTTACGAGAACACTCGAAATTTCTGAAGCCTTCGGGTATTTTTAACTTTGAAGTAATAATTCTAGGTGAAAAATAATTGTATCTAAAATCAGCAGGTTTCAGTTTTCAAAGTACCACTGTACTAAAAGTAGAATTTTTAACACCTAAAGGTAAATATTCATGTTTTTCATTTTCATTTTTCAAAATCTTTACATTATTTCTTTTTATCATAGTCCATTGAATTATCTTTTGGACGGTATACAATATGTTAGAACTGAAGGTACCTGAAGCATTTATTGAAAAATGACAAGCAAAACAAATATTTTAGTGCACACTAAAGTGAACAGACTTTAATAGGATTGCTAAATGGCGGTTTAGCTTTAAAATAAATTAAATTTTTGACACGTAAAATTTTCAAACCTTGACATGATGACATTTTACGTGACGTCATCAAAAAATGTTTTGTCAAAAGTTACCTTATATGACAAGATTCTTGTGTACCGAAATTCATCCAAAAAGACCGATTAAATTAAAAGTTAAGGGGTTGCACAGGAACCACCCCCCCCCCCCCCCCAAGTTTTGAACCACCCCAAAAAGCCTAGTATAAATAAGGTTAATTTCAGTGTAGAAATTAACAAATTAGAAAAATAATTTGCAGAAAGTTAGGTGAATTCATTTCGCGAAAAATTTAAAAAAATAGCAACAATGATAAAAGTTGATAAAATAAGCACATAAAAAACCTGTTACAAAGTTTTAAAAATTAGTAAAAAATTATTTTCATTTACAGTTTTCGTTTTTTTTTTCGTTTTTGTTGGGTGACCAAGAACGTCGAAATTAATAAAACCTGTTGTATGGATTTCTTTGTTCTGGTTCGGTCTTGTATTTGCCATCAAACAAACAGGCGTTCCATTTCTCGTTGAACAATAATCCTTTTGGACAAGCGATGCATCCGACAGTTGCTCCATGCCAACAAGCAACATATTGATGTGGGTTGTTGGGGTCAGCAATGTTTCCATTGAAGTGTGGTCCACGGTGTGGGCATTTGTCTGGACATTCGAAGGTGGTGGCTGGTTCCCATGCTTCGGTGGTGACGCATTTATCTGAAAGAGGAAAGATTATCGAGATACTCGAGATCATCTGAAATCTAATCAAAGATTTGTCTGATAGTTCTTTCTTGATAATTAAAAGCTAGATTTCAGAATAGATTTCTTCAAGGTTTTGTTTTTAAATAAAAGGAATATCGTTTGCTTACTCGTCACTTTTAATTCACAAGCTTTTTCACATTGGATTGACACGGATGTGGAGCAAGATTGGTCAGAAAGAGAAAAAAACATGTGCTTATATCAGCACAATATAACAATAGGCAAAAACTGTCCTGATATGAAATCTGTGTCTGATACGAAACGGGAGCACTTATGCAAAAATAAAACCTTTAATGCAATTTTCCACCCCTTTGAAAAAAATAAATAAATATTCGATGAAAAAAATTCTTACCATGTTTACTGTAAAGACATTGGTTGCATGTTTCGCTGAATTCCAAAGAGAGAGGAAAGCATGGTTGACAGTAAGCTAATCCGTTGGAGCATTGGACAAAGTAGTTACGTCTGTATTGACCATAGTAGTAGTATTCGAAGTTTCCGTCAGCTTTTCCTTTACAGAGAGAGTCTGGGCATGGGACAGCTGGTGGTGTTGTTCCAGTCACTTTGGTGACTTCCAAAGCATATGATGCTGAAAGGTTGAATCAGAAATAACACAAAGAAAATAAATAGACTGATCACATGGATAGACTATCGTTTTGATATTTCAGCTCACATTAAAAAAAATAGTTAACTTACCAACGATGACAGAAAGGAGGATGAAAACTTTCATGGTGAATTTAATTTTATTTTTTCAATCGACAACTTCTTTAAAAGTCTTGGAAGATGACTGATGCTCTTCCAACATTTTCTGCTTCTTATACCTCCTTCGAGTTAAGGATTTTCAAAATGCAAAAGGGTTTTGAGAAATCCATAAACAGAAGCAACAATACACAGGATGTTATGTAAGACGATGAGAAATCTGTTTTTTTGTAATATCCTTTTCATTGCAATATTCTTCTCAAAAAGAAAACAAACTAGGATTATTATTGAGGGGATTATCATCCTGAAATAATTACACAGACAATTCATCGTAGATGGAAATAGATATCTAACCAGCTCAATAGAAACAACATGATGTATATTGGATCTTGAAATATATTGGAATATCTGAGTATTTCGTCGTCCTCAGACTTTTAAAGCTCGAGCAAAAATGGTTCTCAAAGGGGTTGGTCTAAAAAGCAGGGTAGCCAATGGGGTAGCCAATTGGGCTAGGTTATGGGGTACCTCTTTTTGCCTAAACTTTTGAAATCTGATACCTGTTTAATGTGGAAATAACTATTACAACATCTTGTTAATGATTCCATGTAATAAAATTTAAGATTCCTTTCGAACTTCAGTCACAATAGCCTTTTTTCCAAAGGTACTGAACTTTGTTACTTCTCAAGAGACCTGGCGCCATTTTGTCTTCCTTCTTGGCTTCGTTTGAAAATTTACAGACCCGAATAAAAAATATATACAAAACAGTTTTTAATATTTTCGATTTATATAGATTTTATTTATGTTTTTAATTGTTATTTCCGTGAAGCTGTAATTCGATGATAATAGCTTTGGAATCGCCTTTGGGCCATATGATCTCTAATCTTGTCATATCTTAACAATCCTTTGTTATTAAATCTATTATTTAATTTAAATCATGTTTAGATGTTTCAAACAATTAATTCCTTTCAAAAATTTTAAATATGGCAGCTTATAATAGGTACAAAAGGTCTTTTGAAATAGCTCTATTATAATGAAGCTCTATTTCTTACTCCTCGTGCATTAACACGTGGTAATTTATATCTTTGTTTATCTTTGGAATCATACATGATCAATCTAAGTATCAATCAGATTCATGCTCCCTGGTCAGTAAAATGTGGTTCTATGCATTCATTTTTGGTATTTCTATTCTGGTCTGTAAAATATTTAGGTACCCCACAACCTAGCCCAATTGGCTACCCCAATTGGCTACCCTGCTTTTTAGACCAACCCTTCTCAAAGCTTGATGTTAAAACTCTGAATTTCCGAAGTTAGTTATCACTTCAAAATTATTAAATATTTCCCTACTATAGGGGAATATTTGTTAAAACGGCCTTTTTCCGTCTTTTCTTCGTCCATTTTCGATGTTAATGTTTTCTTTATTCGTGCTGCACATTATGACTAGGCTCTTCAGTCACGTGACTAAAAATCGTCGCGAAGATTTAGCGGGGAAGAAAATAGTATCCTTCTATCAAAAAAGCTGGTAAAAACCCCTGCCATATAATATGGCAGGGGTTTTTACCAGCTTTTCATAAAACAAATGATTGTGTGTAAAGCTCAGAGGACTGCCTGAGTTTCTCTCGTGTGTGCTGAATTTATTTCTCCCATAAGGAGAAGAAGAAGGGTGGAGAAAGAAGCTGAAACACATGGAAATCCAATCCATTCCTATCTTGACTTGAGAAGAAGGTGAGCATAAATTTCTTTCTGATTTCCATCATGTATATATTGTCTAGATATTAATGGTCAAAACTTGGAAAAGCTTGCACTCTTCTCAGTGCCCCATTTTTAGCCTTGATGCCAGATGCTAAAAAGAAAACTATATCATAATAGATGCTTTTACTCCCTGTTTACCTTTTTGTATGCTCCCCTCCCTTGTATCTTTTGTGTGCGCTCTCTGGGATCCTTTGGTACGTTAGGACCCTGCCGACGCACCGTACTGTCTGGTGTATTTGTCCGGTGGCAAAAAGTATCCTTTCGCTACACCGGACAAAATAAGTCCGGTGTTCGTTAAGTCCAGTGCGTCGGCATGGTCCTGGTACGTTTTGTGTGGTCCTTTTTGTACACTACCCATGGTCCTTTTTGAATGCTTTCAAGGTACCTTTTGTACGCTCTCCGTTGGTCCTTTTTGTGTGTTTCTGGGTACCTTTTTGTACGCTCCCCGTGTACCTTATTGTACGTTGTTCCAGTGTATCTTATTGTGCCGTTCCCCGTATACATTATTGTACGTACCCCATGTACCTTATTGTACGTTCCCCAGTACCTTTATTGTATGTTCCCTGTGTATATACCTTATTGTATGTTCCCTGTGTATATACCTTATTGTAGGTTCCCTGTAGGTTCCCTGTGTACCTTATTGTGCGTTCCCCGTGAACCTTATTTTATGTTCCCGTCTACCTTATTGTATGTTACCAGCGTACCTTATTGTACGTTCCCAGTGTACCTTATTGTACGTTTCCAGTATACCTTATTGTATGTTCCCCGTGAACCTTACTGTACGTTCCCAGTATACCTTATTGTATGTTCCCCGTGAACCTCATTGTACGTTCCCAGTGTACCTTATTGTACGTTCCACTTGTACCTTATTGTACGTTCCCCTTGTACCTTATTGTACGTTCCCCTTGTACCTTATTGTACGTTCCCCTTGTACCTTATTGTACGTTCCCTGTGAACCTTATTGTATGTTCCCCGTGAACCTTATTGTATGTTCCCCGTGAACCTTATTGTATGTTCCCTGTGAACCTTATTGTATGTTTCCAGTGTACCTTATTGTACGTACCCTGTGGTCCTTTTTGTACGTTCCCGTAAACTTCTTTAACGGCTCAGTTTATATGCATGGCAAACATAGCTCAAACCATCAAGCAGAGTCTCACCCTTTTAAAGCCTTTTTTTGGGAGATTTCAGCGAATGACCACACATTTGGCATTGATTACTGTAAAGAGATTATTTCCCATTATGAAATTTTGAATTTTTCTTTCCTTTCACATTCAGGTGCCAGGATTACAAATTCAACAAAGTTTGACGACCTCTAAAGCTGACAATACAATGTAACTTGCTGGCAATGATGTAATGATAATGTTGCACACAATGAGAATATGAACAAAGATAAACATTCTTGCAATAATTGAACCAAGGAACTCTATTGTTCCAAGATGTGATTTAATGATCAATGATACAAATGTCATAGAGTTTAGTTTATCAAGACACAAATTTCACAAAAAAGTTTGCTGGAAAGTGTTGTAAATATTCAGCAATACTGTAACTAAATGTGACAATTTCAAGGTTGACAATTTGGTATATTATCACATGAATACTAATGTAACAGATATTATGCACTGGAAATCTAAATCTGTAAAGAAGGAGATCCATTTTTAAGTAACTTTTTACTTGTGGATGGTATAATATGGTGGTTTAAAATATTGATGACAAGGAAGTTTTTCATATGAAACTAATGTGTACAACATATTTCGATATCTCCCAAATTCATATTGCCATATTTCCATATTAGTCCCTTAGTAGACAGTCTCAAGATATTTTGGCACTTTCTTACTCAGATGAGTCTTAGAATAATATCAACTTGTAAATCTAAGATTTTATTTCCTTAATGAAGGTAAAAAACAATATTAGTTGAATGAAATACATTTTTCTTTGTGTCAAAATGGTTATCATTTGCATGCAATTTTTTAACAAGTTTTTAGACTTATATCATCTGTGAACATGTCTATGAAATAAAGACAATTTTTAGCAGGAATATGGTTAAATTTTGTTTTGCATCGGATATTGCTTAATATAAAGGCTTTAATAAATCTAAGTTACTAAGTTGGGGCTTCAGGATAATCTGTGGGGTTCGACTGCGACTACAATCTATGCTCTGAGCTATTGGAGGAAATATTTAACCACATCTTTGTGGCTCTTGTTTCTGGTTTCAAACTATTGCAGGGAGTTCCTCTTTTTGTCAATATGATTTGTCTGGATATCAAGATCAACTTATTCTAGAGAGATTCCAGCTAACATCACAAAGAAACAGGCCAAAACCCAAAACCCTTGAAAATAATGTTAAGCAAATTAAATCCGGGTCAAATATATGTTGAGAATTTTAGTTATTTCATCGTTTTTAGAAATTTAAAGTTTGGCTTTTGGGCTATATGTCAAGTAGTTGAAAATAATGTTAAGGGCTCTGGACATACCCAATTTTTCGATTTTACACCAACTTAAATGGCAATTTCTGCATTTTAAAAAGAAAAAAAAAAAATTTATATGTCCTCTTAAACCTACCTTTTTAAAATTTAAAAATCGAAAAATTGAGATGAAAAAATTAAATGAAAAAGAAAACGAAGAGTTTTTCGAAGAAGAGTATTTCACCTTTCAAAGCCCTAATCTCGGCAAAAATCAAACATTTTGGAATTGTTTTTGGTTCAGGTGATGTATCTATTTAGTATCTAAAAATACAATTTAGGAAAATTTTTTTGGAAGTATCTTTCCTTTAAAATCTCCAAAAAACCTCTTTTTTGGCAATTTTCTCAACTAAATTTCCATACAAAAACAGCTATAACTTGGGATGTAGCCAAATCTAGAAAATTTTTCCGAAAAATTCTAAATAAAGAAATTATTTGTCATTCACTTAAAAAAAGTTTGAAACAATAAAATGATTTCCCCAAGGAGATTAGGCTTTTTTTGTGAAAAGTATACAAATAGCGTCGTTTTGAGGTTTTATTAAGGTCCATGTCACACTTATTCCTTAATTACTCATGATGTAATTACTTAAATTTATTTTCTCAGAAGAAGTTTGTTCTTAAACATGTCAAAGAAGCGAAAACATACGGTTTTATCTTCAAATTCTGAAATTGATTTTTCACTATGACCAGAGCCCTAAAGCCACGAATGCGAATTTTGGTTATTTCGTCGTTTTTATAAATATAAGTTCGGGCTTTAAAGGCTATTTGTTACGTAATTAAATATTTCAATTTGGGGGGTTTATAGACTTAGGCTATATGCTGAACCTTATTGGACCATTCTTGAACTTTTGGATACTCAGGTCCTACTCATATCCTAAGGACTTAGCGTTAAAACTCTACCCATCCAACCTAAGTTAGAGCATAGAAGTATTGTTAGAGTGCTTCCAAATCGTTTGTGGCTGTGAGATTTCGTGGGAATTTCCCTTTTTTCTCAAATATTGTGGCCTTGATTGTAGATGCTACGACGTTGCGTCATTCGCTACCAAAAAATCTAACACCAAGTTTTGAAAATATTGTATCAATTGAAAAGAAGAAATCTTTAGATTCATTCCACGAAATGGGAGCAAAAAATTGAGTTTCACTTCCAGTGCCTTGTAGACAGGTAGAATTAGGTCATCAACCGCCAAAACCGGGAGAAAAATAGTGTAGAGATGAAAATTTGCACAGAGGTCCAGGAACATGTTAGGAGTCACCAAAAAAAGCACCACTCCCAGGAAGATGGGAACACCCTCAAATTCATAATGACGAACATAGCACTTTTTTATACAATTAATCAAGGCTCGAATAAAACCATTTATAATGCTTTTTTTGCTGAGTCAGCACTGTTGGTTCAAACATACTAAACCATATACTTTTCTGAAAGCCCATGATCAGGACTACATGATTAGCTGGTCCACGTTCCAGTTTGTCCCTTTCAATAAAAATGCTGACGTCATCAAAATCGTCATTTCTTTGACTTTTTTTAGAGGTCATATCTCGGGACCACGTGGTCCAAATTTCAAAAGAGGCACCATTTCTTTTTAATCTTTTCATCGATAGGGAATCTCCCTGTCTAGCTATTTTTGACATTTGAAAACCATTAAAAATTGATTAATTGTATAAAAAAGTACCATGTCCTCCATTATGGATTTGACGGTGTTCCCATCTTCCTGGGGGTAGGACTTTTTTTCGGTAATTCCTGACATGTTTCTGGACCTTTGTGCAAAATCTCATTTCTACACCATTTTTGTCCTGGTAGTGATGCAATTCTACCTGACTATTGAGGCAACGGAACCAGTGCTCAATTATTGGTAGCGTTGAAACTACGAAAAAAATCGTTTTCTGGGAATGGAAATTGAGTTTGTTAAAACGTTTTAAAGGAATCTGTTAAGGAAAAGAATCAGAAAACATATGAAGGAAAATCCCAAATAAAATTAGTATCAAAATAATAATTTTTTGGAGGGCATAAGCATTTTAAGGTAAAGCATTGGTGAATAAAAATTTAATGAAAATAGTCCAAGTAGTTTCGGAGAAAAGCCCAAAATGAAAATGGGCTCTTCCAAAATTTTCGTGTATGGGGGTGGAGGATAAAGGGATAGTGAAATATCTACAAAATTTGCCTTGTCGGGGGTAATTACAATGTTTGGGGGTAATTTTTTTCTGCTTGAGGGTAATTTGGAATGTCCAGGTGTCAACTGATGCATGTCCAGGGGTACGGGGAGTCAAAAGTCTCAGTGTCCGGGGAGGGGGCGATAAATTTTCAAAAATGTTATACCCTCCAGGCCTCATATTCAAATTTTTCTAGAAAAGCCCTATCTTCGAAACAAATACATTAGATAAAATGCACTGGATTGTTAAAGAGTACTACTAATACAATAATGACCGGTTAGTGAGGGCTATACTAATACAATAATGACCGGTTAGTGAGGGCTGTACTGAGAAATATTGCCCGAGGTCAAGTAACGACCGAGCTTGCGAGGTTGTTGCGTTGACTGAGGGCAATATTTTCAGTACAGCCCGAAAAAACCGAGTTAACAAACCTTTAAACCCAAATATCTGGTGATCTGACTTTCGAAATCCTATAAACCATATCGTTTTCAGTTGGTACGTTTCAAGGCCTTTCTTTTGAGACTGGTTATGAAATATAAATTTTATTGAGAAATTGATGACGTCACAAGGAAATATGGTAGATTTTGGGTCGTTTCGGACCAAATTTCAACCACACACTTTTACATGCAAAAAACTAATTCTACGGGACTAATCTTTCGCTTGACTTTTAACCTTCCTCCATCCTCCGGATTCGAGCGAAGTAGATGTATACAGCCGACGTAGAACAAAACTATTTAGGACTTTTATTAACGAAAAATGAATACAGGCAAAAATATATTAAATCACACAACTAATTAACAGATTTCCATAAGGATAAATCAGATTCACGAAAAATTGTCTGAGTAATTATTTCAGGATGATAATCCCCTCAATAAAAAGCTTTGTTTTCTTTTTGAGAAGAATATTGCAATGACAAGGATATTACAAAAAAACAGATTTCTCATCGCCTTACATAACATCCTGTGTATTGTTCTTCTGTTTTTGGGTCTCAAAACCCTTTTACATTTTGAAAATCCTCAAGTTGAAGGAGGTATAAATAAAGCAGAAAATGTTGGAAGAGCATCAATCATCTTCAAAGACTTTCAAAGAAGTTGTCGATTGAGAAAACAAAAAGAATTCACCATGAAGGTTTTCATCCTCCTTGCTATCATCGCTGGTAAGTTAACTGTGTTTTTTATGTGAGCTAAAATATCAAAACAAAAGTCTATCCATGTGATCAGCCTAATTTATTTTCTTTATGTCTTTTCTGATTCAACCTTTCAGCATCATATGCTTTGGAAGTCACCAAAGTGACTGGAACAACGCCACCAGCTGTCCCATGTCCCGACTCTTTGTGCAAAGGCAAACCTGATGGAAACTTTGAATACTACTACTATGGTCAATACAGACGTAACTACTTTGTCCAATGCTCCAACGGATTAGCCTACTGCCAACCATGCTTTCCTCTCTCTTTGGAATTCAGCGAAACATGCAACCAATGTCTTTACAGTAATCATGGTGAGAATCTCCTCATTCTCCTTTTCGTCAAATATATATTTTTTTAATGGGTGGAAAATACTGAAATATTATTAGCTTTATCAAGAAAGAAATATCAGCCAAATCTTTGGTTAGATTTCAAATGGTCTCAAGTTTCTTGATGTTCTCTCCCTTTTCAGATAAATGCGTCACCACAGAAGCATGGGAACCAGCCACCACCTTCGAATGTCCAGACAAATGCCCACACCGTGGACCACACTTTGATGGAAACATTGCTGACCCCAACAACCCACATCAATACGTTGCTTGTTGGCATGGAGCAACTGTTGGATGCATCGCTTGTCCAAAAGGATTATTGTTCAACGAGAAATGGAACGCCTGTTTGTTTGATGGCAAATACAAGACCGAACCAGAACAAAGAAATCCTTACAACAGATTTTATTAATTTCGACCTGCTTGGTCACCCAACTAAAACGAGAAAAACGAAAACTGAAAATGAAAATATTTTTTACCGATTTTTAAGCACTTTTCATCATTTTATTTTAAATAAGGTTTTTGTATCACTAATGTTTTGATAGGCAAGAAAAACATATATACTTTCTATCTTAAAGCACTGTTGAATTTGATTAATGAGAATAATTGGAAAAGGTACCGAGAAAATGATCTCATTGTTTTTAATGGTAATTATTAATTTTATTGGAAATTAAAATTTTAAAAATTGCTAAAATTCAAAAAAAACTATTTACCTTTTAGTTTCTTCATGAGTTTCATGCAGAAAAATTTTCAAAAAAGATAAGTCTATTCCGCTATTTTAACCAGTAAAATTTTCTCGTTATTTTTCTGAGGGCGCATTATTTTAATGAGAACTTTTGTGACGCAAATACTGCATCCAACGAATGAGTCTAGATAAATTTTTCTCCGTCAGCACTAAATGATATGGTCGTCTCTCCGTATTCACTTATATACCTACTACAATACAATATTTACTCCTTCAATAATTAGTAAAAGTAGGTAGTTCTAAAAACATCTTGTGCAGCATCGAACGATTAAAATATAATTCTACATCATGATGCACATGATGCGTTTTCAGGCAATCTAGGCATTCTAAATTTTATAACTTTTTCTTGGGCAAAACTCTTTGAACGCCGCACCGGATATGGGAGGTACCGACGTACCTCCCGTACCATATTTTTGCCAACAAATGGTCAGTGTTAAATAAAATCAAAATTTGTGTGATCAAAACTTTCGCGCTCGCTTCGCTCGCGTTCTTATTTTCCATTTATTTTATTTCCTCCGATATGACTGGGGGTTTAACTTTAGAGTTCGCGACCTCTAGTTGCACCACACCACCACCTCTATGTAGCCTGCGTTGAAGTCTACGGTTTCTCAGACCATGATTGCCCCTAACCTCGATTTTGAATTAATTCTCAATATAAAAGACATCTTACGCGTCTGCAAGGAAGAAATTATTGGGGGAAAGGCTTAATTTTGCATTTGCCTCCCGTAACAAGCAAGTAACTTAAAATATTGCTTTATGAATGCTCAAATAGCTGTAAAAGGGGCCTTGAAAAGTCGACGATATCGAGAATAAGGTCACAAAACTAGCAAAAAACTTTGTATATTGGCGAAAATGTTTGGTATAAGAATAGGTCAATCTGTTTAAAATAGACCATAAAAAGGTTAAATTTAGCAAATTTAGCCCAATAAGGTCACAATCGTTTAACCAAAGATGTAAAAGCAAAATTGGTGCGTGAACGTAAAAATAGTTTTTTTCGCGCGTGAATACGTGAATTGGCAAAAATTGGTGCGTGAATACCTGAATTGAGGGTTGACTGGGGGGCCTCATAAAGTACAAGACTTGTTTGTACAGTTTCTGATTTGTTACTACACAATAGATTTGATAATTGAAAATTCATTATTTTCGAAAAAAACAACATAAATATAACATCGGTATCGGGTATTAGGCTTCCTTCACCGACGGTATTACGGTATTTGACCTAAAATTTTGTCGGTATGACGGTATTTAAGACCCCTGAACCCCAACCCCCCCCCCCCCATTGAGCGCCGACCCTTATTATGCCAAATATTAATTTTTCCACTTTTAGCCCGACCCTTCACGCTGGCCCTTATTACGCCAGCGGCGAAAAATAACGCCAACAAGGATGGGAGTAAAAATACCGCTAAGGTAAATAACAGCTTCCTGTAGTGGTCACGTGACTTATGGTCTCTCACCATTAGCCTCCGTCTCAGAACGCGGTCAGAAAATTTTGCGGATAATTTCACAGCGAAAATGCATCCAGTGAAATGTGAGTAATATATCAGGAATCAAGTCGACTGACGAAATTATACACATAATACATGTTACAAGTTCTGCCTACGGATTCTCAAGCTCGGCTATAATAAAACTATTACATGTTAGTAGCAGACCCGACTGTCCAATGTTATGTAGCAGGTTGAAACATGAGTTTCTGCTGGAAAGATGCAGTTTGTTTTCAAGTTAAATCTTCAAAATAAAACAAACTGTGTGGGTTTCTTTACTTCCAAACAACCTACCAATAGTTTTGGAACACTCCATAATAAAGGAAGATGGCTCTTCTTGTGGATTGACTTTCTGATACCCCATATAAACACGATGTGACATGAAGGTGAAGAGACATGATTTGTTGGTTTTTGTTTGATTTGTTGACTCATATATCTCATGGCAAATGGGATAGCAAATGACTGTTCATGTATTGCTTGGCTCTAAATATGATACCTCTAACTTTGAACACCTCCAGAATGTTGAAAAAAGCATTTTACGAGATAAGTTTCAATTATAATTTTCATGGAAATTTTTAATCGACAGATTTGGCTTGGCGTCAGTTTTGTTTGGTTGATGTTTGGTATCCTGATCAATAAAAGCAATGAAATGCCACACAGTCACTCTACACATGATGCCTCCAGCCATGATTGGTATCAGAATGTTGGAAAAAAAACATTTTACGAGAAATTGTTGACAGAAATTATATTGACTTTTTTTACAATTTTGGCGGTGTGGGTTTAGTTGGTTGATAATGTTTACACTGTGGGATGGTTTTCAAAAAACTGTTATATTGTTTGTTGGAATTGATTACCAAAAAAAAAGAGAACCTTTTTTTGATAAATACTTTCATTTTTTTCGTGAATCGAAACAACCGTGTGGATAGTATGTCTTGTAGTAACCAATGCAGTGTCTGTTTTCAAATTTTGAAAGCTCTATACCTACTGAATTGAAGCTCTGACTAGCTCTGTTTTTAAAACTTTGAGTCATGTTTTTTTCTTTGTTGCTATTAAAGATAGATTTTTAAATTGTCGTAATGTAAATTTATGGTAAAGTTTTAGTTTTTGAGTTTAGTTCATCAGTAGTATTTTTCAGTAATCCTTTCTTGTAAATATAGTAACATTTAACCAGACTCATTGCCCTCATTATATTCGAATTTGTATTTTTTTAGGACTGATAAGTACATATTTTTAAACACCAAAACAAAGCAAACAACATGCCAGTTCCGGTTAGTGTAAAACGCAGGTCACAGGTCACAGGTCACGGGTCACAGGTCACAGGTCAGTGTTGACAGGTCAGCTTTGATTACTGTAAAACACAAAGAAAATGTTTGAAAAACAGTTGTTAATGTCAATGATATAATTCCAAAGGTATTTTATTGATCTAGAACTATTTTAAAGCTAAAAATCTACCCACGTGTTTACCACGTGATTTCGCGTTTTATGCCGTGTATAACACGGACCTGTAATACTTGTATTATATATTACATCTATATCACACATGCAAAAAAGTTATCTTTTCAATGTTATACGCATGTTACGAATGTTATATACAAAGAATAAAGAAATATTCGAATATCGATCTCACCTTTGCCTTAAACAGCCCCTAACAGGAAAATAGCTATTTCACAATCACTAATGTCATATCTCATTTTATCTCCTGCATCACCTTGGGTATGATAACAAGAATTGATGAAAATAGCGTCAATGGGATTATATTTTATAAATGTTTTAATATTTTTATCCCCTGCTTCGTATTTTTGATAAAATGACGTCACTATTTTCATCTCTCTAAAACAGCTCTCTTGGAGTATTTATTGTTTTCAAAACCTGTCAATCTATATCCACTTGCAGCGTCGGCATCCTATTACGCATGATAAATATTTTATTGTTAATTGGTGTACAAAACCTCATACTTTGAGATAACATCATTATTTACATAATTTAAGTGTCATTTGTTGTCAATTTTTGGGGTTGATGATTTGCCGTTTAAGTCTTCTAAATACCATATTTTGATATTACATTTCCGTTACATATAATATTTTCAGAAACTTTTGTTATGAGTTGTATGTTATGGGTTGTATGTTACGAGTGCGTTACAGTTTTCCGGTCTGTAATTTGTATGACCTGTGACCTGTGACCCGTGACCTGTGACCCGTGACCCGTGACCTGTGACCTGTGTTTTACACTAACCGTGCCAGTTCTTTCTGGACAAATATATATGTATACTTTATTGTGTGCTTTGAGTTCTATTTTAATCAACCCTCTCAACTGCTGATCTTTCAACTATCATTTAGGAGTATAGAATGGGCTTCCATAGTACCATTTTCTCTAAGTATTTTGTGCAAAATTTCAACAAAGTAGACTTCTTGACTGTCCTTGTCCCTTATGTTAAAGTTGTTCTGATGGAGGACATTGCTATTTTTGGTAGCCTTCACATATCAATAAGGAGCTTTGGTGTAAATGTTTTTTCTGATGAAATCATACTAATCTGAAACTATTAGGCCTTTATGAACTTTCTAGAACAATAATCTTGCTCCAATCTTGAGAAACACTGAAAAAATAGGTTAGCATTCCCTGCCATAATCTCACAGATTTCCGCTGCTTTCTGATTGAAAACGCTGTCGTATAGCCGAAAACGAAAGTGAAACTGTGAAAACGTCCGCAAATTCGGGCCCAGTCCTCTTCCGAGACGGAGGCTAATACCAGAGATTGAAAAATCATAATGACAGAATAAAAAAATATTTCTCTCTTACCAATCGCGGTCAGTATGTTTCAAATAGTCCGAACCAAAATACTCGAAAATATCTTTCTCACTTGAGATAGAAATCGATGTACCTTTGTTCACTTTCTCACCCTGAAGCAGGAATAGAAGTAGCTTTTTACCTGTAAAATCGAATGCAAAAGTTACCAAAGGTCTCGTTAAGGGTTGGTAATAAAACGAATAAAACCACCACTTCATTTTGATTTCTGATTGGGTTTTTTAAATTAACTTCAACTAATCACTGCCGACGATGCTGATATGTTGACATCGTTTTCCTTGGACATTATAATTTTTGTGTCATTTGGAATACAGAAATGTAAAAAAGGAAAGAAATTTTGACGGAAAGGAAATTTGGCGACTTTGGCTGATTCAACCAAAATCCACCAAATGGAGTTCACAAAATCAGGATTTCGATTTCGCCCCAACTCCAGCCCTTAAACCATAACAAATTATACATTTTTGGAAGCGTATTTGGATAAAGAATGTTGGATTTGGTGTCATTTAATTTTTTTCTCAGCATAATTAGAGTCATCAATTATGACGTCATAAGCAGCAGGTTTCCTTAAAATATCTCTAATTATACTGAGAAAAAATTTAAGTAACACCGAATCCGATATTCTACATCCAATTACGCTCCCAAAAATATATAATTTGTTATGGTTTATGAACTGGAACTGGAGGCGAAAAATTAATGCAATTTGGGACATTGGACATTAAGTTACCCGAGTTTAATTTCCCCAGAAATAAAATTTTCAAGTTGCCAAAACTTCCTACCTTAACGTATGAAATTTGCGGATGAGAGATATGTGCGGAATGGAGCTCCAAACACCCTTAGAGAGACAAAATTTTTAGTGACCTTTTTACAACTTTTTCTCTCGATATAATATAAATGTCCTAAAAATCGTGAATTTTCCGACCCTTAGAGGGACCCATAGAAAGACTTTGGAAGGTGAAAAAAACACCCTTATCGCCCGCACATTAAGTAACCATTTTTTGCTAAGAACCCCTCCCCCTTTGGATAAAATTATCATATGCAGGTGGAAAAAATTCGACACTTAACCCAACCCGGATTACATCTTTACGTGTTCTGATAGTGACATATTCTGAAATAAAATATTTTACTTTATCGCGCATCAGTAAAGATTCTCGCAATTTTATTTGCCAAAGGTAGTCACATGGAGGCGGGATATAAACCATATCCTGTTTCCATACTCTGCGCCTTTTCTCGCGAAAAGTGAATGAAGTCATTTCACTGTTTCGAACTCTTAGCGCTCTTAGGATCTTATGGATCTTATAGGTACTGGTAAGCTTTGAGCAAATTCTGATACTCCTTGCATGGTACGTACCCGCTTTAAGGGCTCTGACCATAGTCAAAAGATCGGTTGCGAGGTTTGAAGATATAACTTTTGTTTTGAGCTCCTTGAAACATTTAACAAAAAATTGTCTTTAAGTTGTTTCTGAATTTATTTTATCAAGAATAATTAGCAGCTTCATTACAAAAATGAAGCTTAAAAAGACGATAATAAAATGTTTTATTACCCTCTTTTACAAAAAGTGATAAGTTTTAATGGGTAATTAACCTTTTTATTTCGATTTTTTTTTAATTGTTTGCAAAACATTGAACTATCAAAAAACTATCAAAAAACGGAAATTTTCTAAATCGATGTTTCAAAAGTTATGGCTCTTTTTGTACAGAAAATTGGGATGAAAAATTGGTCAAAAGCCACTATTTTCAAGATTTTGAGACAAAGAAGCTTTTACAAAAATTTTCCGAAATTCTATTGTCAGTTTGGTTAAAGATACACCATCTAGTGCATAACATGCCATAGTTTTGTTGGTTACATCAGCCAGAAAATATATTTTATACACGACAGTTATGAAAAATTCACTATGGTCAGAGCCCTTAAATGCCATGGCTCCGTAAAAGAATCGGCCCATGTTGGCAGACATCCCTTTAGAGCAGAGCGTTTGGCGTGTTGTATTTTTTAATGTTTTGATTTGAAAAGTAAACCTTTCTTTCTAAATAGCAGAAATGGATGATCTGTTATAAGATCGTGGTATCAATGAATTAGTCTTTGTTTGAAAATGAAGTGTTTACCTTCTTCTTGGCGAGTAGTTGAATGGATCTATTGAAATGGGTGGATCCAGTAAAATGCATAAGCGCTAATGGCCATTCATTAAAAGGTGCAACAATAAAGTCAATGCGTCGAAACTGAAAAAGTTAAAAAAGAAACAGGATGCAGAGATGTTTTTAAAGTGACCCTAAAGTTAATTTTTTAAACCATTTTTAATGAAAAGATTTTTTAGAAGAACTTAATGGAATTATTCACACGTTGAAACAAATTCTTTTGACAAAATCATAATTTTTGGAAAATGCTTTAAACTTGAATAATTGTAAAGCAGTTCCGTAGTTCCATATTTCATTACTATTGAGAAAGGCTGGGGAGATTAGAGGAGATGAGAGGAGTAGTGAAGTACCTTTTAAGCCTGTAGGGGTCTGGAGACAAAGCTGTCTTTGGTACCCTGAGTATCAGAGGTTAAGTTTTCAAAGAATATATTAACCTCTGAAGACCAATAATAGAAATTTTATCATGCATGTGTCAATCTAATCACTGTAGAAAGGATCAAAGATGAAGAGCAAATATTACCTTGTTAATGTCTAACAGACTGTATCAGTATGCAGCTTACTATTTAAGAATTCCCCAGAAACCTCCAAGTGTAATTGAAGTGAGTTTCTTTCGAAAGAAATCTTTTACATGATCCCCAAATGTATAACAGTAATTACTAAACTAGACATTATGGAAATGTCACTTTAATTTATTTGAAATAATAGACAGACTTTATGTTATGATTCTCTATCACTGACTCTTCTTAAAAAGCATTGATGATATTTTTTAGTTGCGTTTTCAACGACGGGAATAAAAATATCAACTTTGAACTTCATCCAAGATCTTGGATGGTCGTCATGGTTACTTTTATCTTCGTTGATTGCGCGCTGAATAGAATCTCGATTCGTCGGCACAGCGTCGATATATGATTTCGACCTGTGCTTTTCACGGTATGTCTTTGGCACTGATGGGCTACGTGAGAAAAGTGATTTTGAAAATAAAAAAAAACAAAATGCTTTTTAAAATGATATCGAAAAGTAAATGAGAATTAAAACAAAATTTAAATCATTTGTGTGGCCTTGCTGGGTCGTATTTTAAGTTGTTTTTAAAGCCATTTTGAAAACGAAATTACTTTTAAATTGATTTTGAAATGAGAGCCAATTTAAATTGTAGAATGAAAGTTATTTTCATGTATAAAAAAATTTTTTTTTGAGTTTTTCAATAAAAAATTACTTGGCACTTATGGGCCACCATAGTTATGTATAAAAATATAATCTTTATAAATAATTCTTCGACTGCAAATGAAAGTCTTTAACATACTTCCTAAAATATCATATTTGTTATTCTGTCACTCAATCTGCATTAGCTGGAAGTTGGAGTTTATCTTCTTTTTTAGTTTGAAAATATGTTAGTCCCGCAAGATTTGTCAAGCTATGATTAGTTGCGTATTTATTGATGTTGAACTTTCCACGCTTGACGATTGGAAGATATTCTTTTTCTTTCTTTGGCTGAACAATTAGAAGGAATACGTAGCGATGGAAACCGGAGTTTTTGGGTGGTGTAGGTGGGTTGTATTCTGAAAAAAGATAAATAATAAGTAAATATTTCATCCACATGTGATAACTTGCACCTCACTCGACCACGGAAGTTTTGCGTTTTCATTTGAATGTTCTGACGAGATTCGAATACCTCCAAAATCATTATAGTGGGGTCTTGAGTTATGTAAGGAAATCGGCTATAACCGTTTAAAAGTCTTCTATATAGTTTTTCGAGAGCTTTCGTCTGGAAATAAGTTTGAAATTTTCAAAAAATTTCGCTCTTAGGATTTTGCCTGGGGAAAAAAGAAATTGCCCAAAAAAGAGATGTTCCACCAGTGGGATTTTAGGGGATTTTTCCTGAGATATAAGCATCCTATAGAGAAGGTCTGGAGAAAGTTTCAGCTAAATCTTATTTTTTCCTACAAACAGTCTGTATTTTTGTAACACGACCACACTACAAGCCATACTCTTTTTAACAACTTGGAAATTATCAGGAAATTTATCCGTTATCCCTCGTTATTCCGTTTGCCTTTTACTTTTGATAACCAAGATTTAATGGAGTAAAATGTTTTTACCTACGACTTCAAATCCAGTCGAAATGTCTGCATTCTAGAAAAAAGGTTTGGAATCTGGTATTCATGATATGCACCATTGCAGAATTGCAATGTCTTCCACGAACCCAATAGCTGATTGGTTGAAAGTGTGACGTATTGACTGATTTTACGTCACTTACAACCAATCAGCTATTGGGTCCATGATGTAATATCAGAAGACATTGCAATGGTGTATATCATGAATTACTAGACCATTCATTGATAACAAGTTTAGTTCTGAGTAGCCTTGATTATAAGAAGTTTACCAAATTTACCAAAACTTTTCTTGAATTTTTTTCCAGCTATTTTAATTTAATTTAATTCAAAATTATTTCCATTCGATACTTTGCTTACATGAATGTTTACAATGAGCCAATGAAGCCAACTTCTTTGTGAAGGATCTTTTCTACTCGGTGCATCGGGATCTAACATCACCAGTGTGTAATAGATATTCTGAAAACAAAACAGGACAGCTTATTTATTAGTCTGAATCGCAGCTTTGGGTTGGCTGTTAGAATTGCAAATGCCGTCATACTACATTAGAGAACCGAAAAATTTTAAATGCCATTATTATTAAGGTTAGAGAGTGTTTTGCTTTGCAACGATCCCGGGGGGGGGGGGGTACTTAGGCAAAATGGGTGCCTGGTATGTGCGAGCCATAAGGGTACCTTTTCTCATTCTTCAAAAGTCTCTCAAAGGGGTACAAATTCAAAAGTTAGTCTCTGAAAGGGTCCCAAAATCACAAAAATCAAAAATTTCTCTCTCAAAGGGTCACGATTTCCAAGAATTTTAACCAAAATTTGGTGAAAATCAAACCAAATTTGTAAAAAAATGGACCAAAATTTAGGAAAAAGTCTCTCAAAGGGTCCCAAAATCACCAAAATTTTGTCTCTCAAAGGGTCGATTTTCGATTTTCGGCTCGGACATACCCGTCACCTCGCAAACCTAGTACCCCCCCCCCCCGGGGGCAACGATTCAGGATTTTTACAATGTATTTCCTGCAATCACGGATTATATTTCAAAGAAAGTTAGCCCAACTGCAACTCAGCCGTCTCGGCCTCGAACTTTTCTCTGATTTATTCATTTAGACTTATTCTCTTATTCTTTCATTAGTGTATAGAATCTTTTTGACTTCAAAGGGCTTTATAAAAATGTGCTTACGATATTGGCTCTGTTAAGTACCACTTTCGGTTTCTTATTGAACCCAGCCAAAAAATAATTCTCCCCACAAACCACAGTCACGCCTGCGAAAGTGACCTCCATTTCTTTATCAACTGTACAAGAGTCTTTGTCAATGTTTCCAATATGAACCAAATGTTCATCCTCTTCAATCCCATCAGAATCTTCATCGTGGGCTTTCACGAAGGAATCGAGATCAAAGTTTATTGCAAAAACAAAAAGCAAAGAACAGCAAAAAGTTGAAAATCTCATGTTGATATTTTGAGCCAGCTTTAAGTTCATCATAAAAATAACATATTACAAGACATTCTTGCTCACATCAAAATGAGCAGTCGATCAAAATACCAGGCAACCATGATTTTGTGTCAAAAATCAAAACTTTGAAAAAAAAAATTTCACTTCTTCTTTCGATTTCATGTTTTGACGGCGCTCGATTATCTGGCGCCATGTCATTGTTTTCTAAAGAATAATTGAATGAGCGAGACAATTTCCCAGGATGCCCCGACGCATGCGTGCAAATTAGGGATTTTCACTGCAGTCAAAACAAAAAAGTCGAATGTTCAAGGAAAGGAAAGGCTTTCCTCAAGGAATTTTTGTGGATTTTCCTTCAGCATCTCCTCGAGTACACCAAATTTCAAAACAAATCACAGAAAAAAGGTTAGTAAATTACTATTTTTCAAATCACAGTAAGTGAGCCTATCGATTTAAAACGTAGAAAAGCAGAGAACTTTTTGCAAAAACCTCTTTGTCAGTTTGTCCTTTGTCCTTTTTTTGCTAATATGGGCTCTTCCAGTTATAAAAGTCTGTTCAGGGGTGAAGTTTTGAAAATTTTGACAGATTCTATAGAATTTTTAAGGGTTTAGATAAAGATATGAGAGGAATTTTGGTAGCACTTTGAACAATTGACTGGATTTCCCCAGGGGATGTCAATCGAAAAATTCGATTACCAAATCAATCAAACTTAATCGAAGCCAATCGAATGATTGATTTTCGATTAGCCAAATTGATCGAACGCCAATGGAATATCACATCATTTTTTTGATTGGATTTGATTACCGTTCGATTGGTGTTCGATTGGACGTTCGATAAGTTTCGATTAGCTTCGATTGCATATACTTTTCGATTGATTCGATTAGTTTGATTAATTGGAATTAAGCAAACATTCTTCCGCTAACTTCTTTTGGCGGGAAGGGAATTCATGGTGGTATCACAAAAAATCTTCCAAATTTAGCCCCGCAAAATTTAAACTTTGTAAAGTAAAATCGAAGTTGATCGAATGTTAATCGAAGTTGATCGAACGTTAATCGAAGTTGATCGAACGTTAATCGAAGCTCTTCGAACTCATTTGAAACCAATCGAATTTCACATGTTTTTCGGTTTCGATTAGAATTCGATTGGCTTTCGATCAATTTGGCTAATCGAAAATCAATCATTCGATGGGATTCGAGCGAGTAAATTCGATTAATTCAATTGGTTCAATTGGCAATCGAACGTTCGATTGACATCCCCTGGATTTCCGAGTGCTTTTTGAGTCTGAGAATATGAGAATTCCTGTCATCCATTCCCTACTTAGAGTCAAGTTACCAGTGTGCACGAACAGCCCCAGTACACGAACGAACGTCTTTGAACTTGAAAAAAACAACCAAAAACAAACTTCTATAGAACTTCCTTTGTGCAGCAGAATCCTCAAACTATCCCTTGCGATCTGTCCAAAACTTAAAATAAACTGAGTGCACTAGAACAATACTAAACCAATTTTGAACAAGGCCAAGTAAAAAAATCACGAAATTCGGGATTTTTGTAAACATGGCTGATCGCAAGAGGAAATGATTTTTATAAGAAGATTTGCGCAAGAAGAGTTCTGAAAATGACTTTCCTCTTTTAAAAACCTGTTATCTTCCATCACACAAAATTTCATTGAGACATGTTAATTCATTAATTCAAAATCAATAGAAACATATCACCATTAGTTGATTATAAAAAAGGGTCTAGTCCACAAATGATCCAAGTACAAAAATGAAGACATTGCAACGTCAAAACATTCGACAGCTGGCGATCTCAATTAAAAAAGAAAACACTACATTGCCGCGCTTTTCAATGAGCAAAACTTGAAAAAGAAAACAAAAAAATTCACGACAAGAAAATTATACTTACGAAAATAAACAGGTTAGTAAAACGCTAAAGCGCGTGGTTTTGAAAAGTTCAAATACCCCTGTATCATCTCGGAGGAGAGTTAATGTATTAGGGATCCTCAACAAAAAACTTTCGAATTTTTTATCGGCACTGGGCCGATAAGGGGTGGGGGGGTCCAACTACATACCGATAAAAAACAAGTATTGGGACAAAAATCTTTTCAGCCAATTTCTTTCTGGTTTCGTCCACAAACTCCACTGAAAGCATACGATTTCACTTGCTTTCACCTTTGCGCACAAATTCGCAACTTTAAAAGTACAGTTTTGAATTAGCTTTGATGAAAAAACTCTTTTTCATTGGAAAGCGTGCTACCATTTCCTTCGAAATGTTGCAACTTCATCGTGTCTTTTAAACTTATGTTTGATTAACAATATCAATGCGGGTATGAACAAACTCAATATTGGTGCAAATAGACAAAAACTCAACGAAGACCGGTGGGAAGGCAAGATCAACACGATGGTGGACATGATTGGTAAAAATTGTGTTTTCGAAGATATAAAAGTTAGTTTCAAAAAATTTTGGCAGATAAGACCAAGGGGACGCTGACATAAATCATAATCTCTACGACTTTTATTTTCTTCTCAACCACTTTTCATCCTTTTATTTCATTATTAGAAGATAAATTATTTTAAAAACATTAAAACATTTTAACATTATTTAAACCCATCATTCATTGCATATTATTTTCATTTTTTAATCCTAGATTTTATTTTTTAGTATTTCTTTATTTTTGTATTAATTTTTTTTTTTTTTTATTAATTTTTTTCTATATTTAAGGGAAAAGGTTTTGTAAAACCTTCTATGAATTATCAAATAGAAATAGAAATAAAAATAGAAAAGAGGGGAGGGGGTCTGAAGCTTATCAGCCCAATGCCGATAAAAAATTCAAAAGGTTTTTGTCGAAGACCCCTTACCTGCAAGCGAAGCTCTGTTTATTTCTTTCAAAAGATCGTTCGCACACTGGTTCTTGTTCGCGGACTGGGTCCAAATATAAATAGCGCTCGCTTTAACGACTTATTATTCCAAGAAGAAGCTTTCAATATAAAGTGAAAACAAACTGAAAGAAGGACTTCAAGCTTGTTTTAGAGATGGTCAAAAAGGATTTATGTAAAAACCAAAAGTAAGTGAGAAAAGTGAAAAATAAGTATGGCGTTCATGCACTGGGCACCCCCCTCTATATTAAATTTCTTCTAGAAGAGCCCAATGACCTCAAAACCTCAAACTTTCACTTATTGGTAATTGACTTATTGGCTAGCTCTAAAGCTCTAAAACAGCATCTAATAACATGAAAACCAAAATATGATTTTTCAATGGAAATCAAAACGATAAAGTGCACTTAATAACAGCACTGTCATCATTGACAATCATACAAAGGATTTTCTGTCAAGAGCCTTGTAAACATTCCAACAACTTCCATGGAAATGATATGCCATTTTAGCGCATGAACTGAGGATTGAGCCGAGAACGCCCTTAATCAGTCAATCATTTTCTCATGCGATGAGACTTTACGATAGTGCCGCAGATCATCAGTAAATAGTATTCAATTATCATTATCCCTTTATTTTCATTTCTGGAACTTTTGCAACAAAAAAAAGGAAAAATAAGTTGTATTTCTTACTGCTCTATTCACATACTGAATTTGAAAGGTCTTCTATGTGGGTTTTTTTTGTAAACTTCAAAAAACTGATTTTTGACAAAGTCCAAATATACTGTGAGAACTTAAAATTTTCAACCTAAGCTAAACCACCTAGTCCATCAGGTATTCCTTAGTCTAAGGAATATATATTTTTTAAACTCGCAAATGAACCTGCTATATATCCAAATCAATCGAACCGTTTGATTACCAAATTAATTAATTTTGTCAAGGTTTTCAATTTTGTTGACAACAAGAAATGTTTGACAAATTTGACAAAAAAACCCGTTCAACAAAGCTTAACAACAAGAATAGTTCGACAAACCTGGCAGAAACTCCTTTTGACAAAGTTCAACAACAAGAAAAGTTCAGCAAATTTGGGTAAATTCAGTTCAACAAAGATTAACAACAAGAAAGCTTCAATAACTTTGGCAAAAATTTTGTTTGACAAAGTTAGATACAAAAAAAGTTAGACAATAAACTCTGTTTGACAAGTTTGATCTTAAGGTTGCTATATCCACTCTGCGAGCAGGGCCAAGACCGCCAAGAGCATTCAATATAGTATCAAATAGTAGTAGAGAAATTTTTGCGCTGATTACACGTATCCTTTATTCAAGGATCAATCAAAACTCTTTTTCAATTGCTGACTTCTTTTGCGCCCACCTGCCAAGGCTTAAAAGGGTTGGATTATTCATTTCATAATGTCATTAGGAAAAATACTGTCTTCATGTACTCCAAGACCTGTATGTATTTAAAAAAAACAGTATTCTTCATTTTCAAATACATTTTCAATAAGTGAAATTTTTGTTCTGAAAATTAAAATTAAAACGATTCTCTACATTTTCAAAGGATTTCTTTAATTGTATTTCCAAAGAAGAATTCTTGCAGGAGTTTTGCACATAGTTAAACTTACTCAAAGGTAAACCTTTGTTTTGAATTTCAAAATAAAATTTTCAATTCCATATTCATTAAGGAAAAAGCAAGCCATTTTCCTTTGGAAATACAGAACAGAAATTTGAAAGCACAAACTTTTAAAGGAAATTTGAGGAAGGAAAATGGCTTCCTTTGTATTTTCCAAAGCAGTCCAAAGAGGACAAACAAAAAAAACACAGGTTTACATTTTCCTTTTTCCAAAGAAAATGGTGTACTTTATATTTTTGGAGGAAAGTGATTTGCTCTAGATTGTCAAACGAAATGCACAGTTTTTTTTCTAAGGAAAATTTTTGCTCTGTATTTTCAAAGGAAAGTGACTTGCTTTGTATTTTCAAAGGAAAATGACTTGCTTTGTATTTTCAAAGGAAAATGGCTTGCTTTGTATTTTCAAAAGAAAATGACTTGCTTTGTATTTTCACTGGAAATGACTTGCTTTGGATGAGTTTCCACAGGAAACTAGACATTTTAGAATTTTACAAAAAGTGGTCTTTTTAGAAAAACCATTATAATTCACTAAATGGTAAGTTCTAACTAAGTTGACCCCTAGTTTGAAAATTTTTTTGTGAATTATTGTGGTTGATATTTAAGGTTTTCTTGTGTTTTTTTCAACGTAGTCTCAAAATGTAACTTTTTGTTTGAAAAGGTTTATGTAGATTAGATTGTTGAAATGCTGATTAATATCTTGTAATGAAAATGTGATGGAAATTTTAAAGAGATGAGTGAAATTCTGTGGTTCGAAGTACAAGCTGAAATTATTTTTGAAGTGAAAATGGAAATGCTAATAACAATTGTTTTACAATTCATATAAGCATAGTGGCCTCCAGGGTTTGTTCCCCCCACCAAATTCTTGATTTTTTTAAATCTCCCCCCTCTTTTTTCCCCCCTATGACTCTTCAGTTTTTTAGTTTCCCCCCTCTTTTTTGCTTTCCCCCCAGAGAATTCTGAAAATATCAGTTCCCCCCATATACCCATATAAATTTCTCAAATGTCAACCTGACACAAAAAGTAAAATTTTGCTGCAAAAGGAATACTAGACAAAATAGAACAAAAATGAGTTAATGTAAACAAATATGCTTAGAAAACCAGACTTAATAAAACAACAATGAAATGAAAAATTAAAATCCTAAATGAAATCAAAACAAAGTTGATAAAGTTGAAGTGATTTCACGTTCCCACAACCAAATTTGCCAACTATCGATCTTTTCCCCCCTCTTTCCCCCCCCCCTTTACTATTCAAATTTTCATTTTCCCCCTCACACATCCAAAATTGGAAAATTGGTCCCCCCCCCTTTAGGGGAGGACACTATGAAAGTTAATTGAAATGCTCAAATGATAGCTTAGAATACGCTGAAATGTAAAAATACTTATATTTTCATATGTGGGAAAGTTAATGGTTAATTATGTCAAGCAATTTCTCACACTTTATATAATTTATATCCACAAAAAAACACCAGCCTGTTTAAAAGATGTGATTTCAAGGGAAATCTAACCTAGGAAGACTACTTTTGTATGAATTGACTATGATCTATGACTAAAGTACTTTTTGTGATGTTTTGTGGCTATTAAAAAGGAGGGATATTTTAAGAAGAACTATTTTGAGCCACATTCCTTCACGCAAGTCAATGAATTGAAAATAACCCATTAAGTTTCACACTAAAGTGAAAGTGGCAATCAAGAATAAATGTAGAATTTGAAATATTCCCTAAGATAGCTAAAAAATACTTATTAATGAATGAATATTAAATGAATAGAAATCCTTTTAGATCTTTAGATAGTAGATACCTACAAGACTTTGTCCAATTAAACTAGCAAAAAGCTTTTATTTTGATAACCAAAACCATTTATCTAATACACTCATTTTTTTCATAAGCATATGGTAAATTTGGGCTGAAGCTCACTATGCTTAAGTAAAGCTCAATTTTGAGCCTTGACTTTATGCTTAACCCTATGCTCGGTAAAAAGTTATGAAGGGGGAGAGGTAGAATTTTTTGCGCATTTTCCCCTCTCTTTAATCTTGAGAGAAATGAAGACATTCTATTGTTTTCGAATGTTTACCATATGATTTCGAATCTTTATAGTGTTGTGTTCATGTTTCAAAAACAGACTGCTAAACTTTCTCTCTTGACTTGGTGCTTTTTGATATTATATAGGGATTAATTAGTACCAGTTCTTCTTCATTCTTCTGTTATTTTCTGAAGTTTTGGAAATTGTGATTCTAATTTCAAAAGAAAATGGCATACTTTATATTTTTAGAAGAAAGTGACTTGCTCCAGATTGTCAAAGGAAGTGCATAGTTTGTTTTTCTAAGGAAAATTCTTGTTCTGTATTTCCAAAGGAAAATGGCTTGCTTTGTATTTTTAAAAGAAAATGACTTGCTTTTTGCTTTCAAAGGAAATGACTTGCATTTTGCTTTCAAAGGAAATAACTTGCTTTGTATCTTATCTTTGTAAAGGAAAATGACTTGATTCGGATCTTCAAAGGTAAATGGTGTGCTTTTTATTTTCAGAGGGAAGTGACTTGCTCCATATATTGTCAAAGGAAAGTGACGTGCTCCGTATTTTCTAAGGAAAATTTTTGTTCTGTATTTTTAAAGCAAAATGGCTTGCTTTGCATTTTCAAAACAAAATGACTTGCTTTGTGCTTCCAAAGGAAATATTTGTTCTGTATTTCCAAAGGAAATGGCTTGCTCTGGCTTGCTTTGGATTTTCAAAAGAAAATGTCTTGCTTTATGATTTCAAAGGAAATGACTTGCTTTGTATTTTCAAAAACAAAAGAAAAAGGCTTGCTTCGTATTTTCAAAGGAAAATGACTTTCTTTGGATCTTCAAAGGAAAATGGTGTGCTTTATATTTTCAAAGGAAAGTGACTTGCTCCATATTGTCAAATGTATTTTCAAAGGAAAGTGAAAATGTATTTTCAAAAGAAGAATAATTGCTTGGCCTGTTCTCAAAAGTTGCAAAAGAAAAACAAATACTAAATTGTATGGATTAACTTAAGGTATGTGTACACCTTTTTTCCGATTTTTTGTCAAAATTTTTTTTTTCAGTCAAAGTGGAAGAAAAGTTACTGGATTTCATTTTGGTAAAATCGCGATCTTAAAATCTTTTTTTGATCCAGAGTTATAACCATTTAAATTTCAAAACAAAGTTCGTCTTATGATGGATTATTTACTCAAATAATTGTCTCTTTCGGAAACAACAAAGACAAAAGAGAGAATTCAGCTGATGTTTATTCTCACCTCTATTGAATAGTAATATTTTTGACACATTTCACTGATTACTCAAATAAACAGCAATCATCTCCTTAAAAATTTCAAATTGATGTAGAAAAAAACGAAATTTTACCACACCATACTACTTTTAACGAAGTTAAAGTCACCCATAGCATTTAGATATCGACTTCATTCTTTTTTTATGAGATTCCCAAAAGATCAAACTTAAAAAGTGTCTTAGGATTTTATTTCTAACCGAGTTGTTTTTCCTCAATTTACAGATAACTGAAAAAATCACATTTAAATTTACTTTTTTATCAATATTTTTACAGAATTTAGGATTTAAAGAGTTAAAGTCAATTCTAAAAAAAATCCCAAGACACTTTTTTAGTTCGATCTATTGGGAACATAGTATCGAAATTATTTTTTCAAAATTCAAAAGCTATGGGTGACTTTAACTTCTTTAAAGTAGGTAAGGTTAAAATTCTTAAGATTTTAATTATATCCTGCCCAGTTTTTTAAATTCAGCTGAAACTTTTACCATTAGAAAGAGAATATTATTGGCTTTCAGAAAATATATACTTTTGATATATAAAAATTTGTTGTTCTAAAGATATGATCAATTAAAGAGAATGTGTCAAGAAAGGTGAACACATACCTTAAGCTAAGGCTACACTGATAGTTTTTTCAGGCGGCTGCAATGCAATTGTTGCATTGCAGCCGCCTTAAAATTGTTGCTGTCTAGCCATCTAAAAAAAGGAACCAGGAAAAACGTCCAAAAAACATTCGATTTATAATACATTCGAAATACAAAACATTCGAATTACAAAACATTCGAATTACAAAGCATTCGATTTTATTAAAAACATTCGATTTTCGAAGGTCTGACGTTCGAATGATGTAATAAGATTGGAATGTCAGATACATTGTCAAAAAAATTGCAGATTCTTCTGCAACAAAATCAGTTCAAACTGATTTTGTAGCAGACACTTGCAATTTGTTCTGCAATATTTTCATTGCGTTGCAGAGCAATTGCAGAAAAAATTGACGTGACTTGACATTGCAGCCGCCTGGAAAAACTATCAGTGTAGCCTTACCTTTACAACAGTAAGTTTTATTTTATTTTTGGAAAAGAAGAAGCTTATTTGTTTTCTTCACTGAGGCTACCATTTTGAAATTTGTTGCTGTGACTTCAGGTACCGTATTACTTCGAATAAACACCCGGGCGTTAATTTAATTTTTTCGATTTTAGAAGGGGCGTTTATTCAAGGGGGGCGTTTAAAAGAAGGGGGCGTTTATCAAATTATTTTAGTCTATAGTTGAATATTTAGAGCAAATATACCATTTGTTTTAGTTAATTTATCAGGATTTTAGTGCAAAATTTCTTTGGTTCAACAACTAAAATTGCATTGAAAACTGCTCTGGTTACAAGAAATGACTAAAATCTTCCTTTTCAAACCCAGTCAACACTGGTATTGAAGTATTAAAGTCACAATTTTCTAATGAACACCCCTCTCCTAAAGGGGCGATTATTTGAGGGGGTGTTTATTGAATAATTTTTCTTTTAGGGGGGGGGGCGTTTATTCGACGGGGCGTTCAAAAGAAGGTTTATTCGAAGTAATACGGTATTTGAATTGGTACAGAGAATGCTTGTAGAAATTTAATTTGCAATGTAATAATTCTTAATTTAGGTGTTTAGGTTAAACCCTTTACAGTTCAGTGGAAAAGTTTCGCTTTGTTGGTTCAGAATATTAAAAGGTATACAACCAAAGTCACTCTGCAAAGTAGTGAAAAAACCTGGGTGCCAGTGCCATATTTTCTGAAGTAGAGTCTTCATTTAAAACTCCATTCTCAATTAAAATACCCTAGGGGAAACAGTTATTTAGCAATAAATAAAAAAGTCGGAAAGTTTAATCATTTGATTCATAGAAACATTTATTACCTTTAATATTTACTCTCAATTACATCCAACTAAAATTAATTATAAAAGATCATTTGGAGGCGTTAATAGTTTTAAATGTTCATTTTATGCATGAACATGTTAGTAACTGGTGAAATAATGAAGCCTGGACTCGTTTACTTTTCACCTATAGCTTTAACAACATTTTTTCAACCAGTTCCTTTAAGGTCCATTTCACTGTGTCCTGAGCCAATGTTTTATTCCAAAAATTTGATTACTCCAAAATGTTAGTTTTGCAAAGTCAATTGCTTGATCGAACATTAGATCAGATTTGATGTGCATTGTTTCTCTAACAGAGGGTATAACAGTCCAAGTGATTGTTTGTTTTCTTTGAAGCTCAAGCAAAATTTGATCTAATCTAAGTTTAGCGCTCATGAATTCCTTCCTGCTTATTTCAGGTTTGTAATCAGAAGATATGTTTCCTGTTGTCGGGAAAGAATCTGGCGAGAAGAAACCTAAGAAACGAAAACAGAGTGGTAAAATGCCCATGAAAACAATAGAAACTCTTTCCAAAATGGCCAAACAATCTGAGGATAACAACAGTATCTATGATAATGCTGAAAGCCCAAAGCCCCAGTTTGGAGGCATCAAACATATTAAACTTCCAGAATTTCGGAAATCAACAGAAAAGGAAGATACAGAAGCAAGCTCTGTTTACATGCATGCTGGTCTGAAACTGGATGCATTTGATTGTTTTCATAAATCTTTGAATGAGTGTTTCTCTGGACGTAAAATGAGTGTCTCTGATGCTGCTTACATTTTGAAACAAATTTCACCAGCAATTATTATGAAAATTGTTAAAGAGAATACAGCTACTTCATCAAGTAAAACTTCACAGACAGAACTTGGTGATATAACAGAGACAGTTGATCTTGAAGGATCAGTCGATTTGGAGGTTAGTGAACTGACAAAGTTACAAAAAGATAATCAAAGAAATAGTTTCAGAAAACCAAAGAACATTTTAAAGCGTCCAGATGCATCACGTCCAACTCGAATGTTGTCACCTGGAAGCAATTCTTGCAGTCCAACATCAGCAGCTGTTCAAGCTCTCATAAGCATTAGTGCTCCATTGACTAATAAAACAGACACCACGACACAAAGTACAGGTGCAAAAGCTAAAACAAAACCAAGAAACACTAAAAAGGTTACTGTGACATTCCTTCCAGTTGCTAAGCCTCCCAAGGAGGTTCTTGAAAAGGTATTTATGCCTGTTAAACCTGAGGCTGTTATTAAAAACTATAATCAAGTTAATAAAGCAGGATTAGGTAAACAACCTGAGGTAGAGGTGGCTGAAGTTATGTCTATTCAGAGAAAACAATTTAATGAAAATATTGTCACTCAAAGTGAAATTTCTCCACAGATGGGGTTATCCAGTGTATACAATCCGGCTATTTCAAAAAATCTTACTTTAACTCAGTTGAAGTTGAATGAACACGCTTCATCCATTAAATCATCTATGAACTATAACATGTATAATCACAAGGAAAATAATGAGGATACGCTATCACAATTCAATTTGTTGCTAAATGCTCAAACATTACCAGTTGAAATGTCAAGCTTGTCATCACCGTACGGCCAGGTCCTTCATTCGTCTCCTATGCCAAATTCATCAATCACGCATCCAACTTACTCACAACAATTCTCAACCATTATGTCACAACCACAACAGAGCCAAGTTCAACCAACTATGATTCCACATCCAACTTGCCAGGAATCTCCTACCATTCCAATGCAAACAATGACTTCTCAAATGGCTTCGATGTCTCCACACCCCATGCAGCAGCAGTCACTTCAACCATCACCTCACCATATGCAACAATCTCCACATAGTATCCAACCATCGCCACATCAAATTCAACCATCACCAGTACCTGATCATCAACAAGTTCAAATGCATGCTCAAATGGTTTCTCCAACACCAATGGCAATGAATCAAGATCGACAACAACCTAATCCAAATATGATGAGTCCTACATTGGCATCACACCATCAACACCAACAGCAAACCTATACAAATATGATGTCACATCATCTGAGAACCATCCTACCAAAGCCTTTTGAACCGGCTTCAACAAATGTTGTTGCTACAACCTCTAACAATCCGATGAACACTAATGAGCAAATAGATCAATCAATGCGAACTGATGATCGATTCAATGTACATAATATCACCATATCTCCAAATCAAATGTTTGCCAAAACTGATTTAAATCTCCCAGTATCTGTAACACAAAACCAGAAAATTACCATAATGGCGTCAAACCCTTCACTTGCAAACATTCAAGCATTAATGGGGAATATTTCACAAGATCCCACTTTCCTTCAGCAGTTGGCTGAAGCGCAGCAGAAATCATTGATGACTAAAAATACAAAGTTACCTCAAGATGGGACTGCTCAGACACAAGTAATAGCCTCTGGAACGAGCAACAGCAACAAGAGATTCAGCGACAGTGGTGGAGGTCAACTCGAGGTAGCCTCTGCTTTGCTGAGCATGGGAACGGGTAGTGACTCCACCACCTTAGACATGTCTGTTTTAACAGATGATGATAAAATGACATCATTAAACACTAATCTAGAAGATTTGATTGAAGAAAGTCTCCGAGGAGAGCAATCAAATGTTTCAATCGCTTTCAATGATAGCGGAGTGATAAAAATTGATGATGTGGAAATCGACCCTAATTTACATGTTCTGAAAAAAGGTGAGAGCTTGACATTACTCCCGACTTTTTTATATTCAAAATTTTAATCGTGTACATGTTTTTTTCTAATAAGCATTGCACTTGTAAGCATATCTAGGCTCAGATATGGGGAAAAATTAGGCATATGGCAAGTATTACTTGAGCCTACGAAAAAATTTTTTTTCCTGATTTTGGTTTTTTTTGCTGGAATTTTACGGATTTTCAGTATTTCCCTAAATTTTTGCTTTGGATATAAGCACCCCTCAAGCATTTTTTCAGCCTTATTAAGCTTTCGACCAAAGCATCTCTGAGCCTGTTTTCGGATTTTTGTATGCTTATAAAAATAACATGGATGCTCTAAGACGTCACCATTCTCCAATCAGCTTGGATAATGAAGGTCAAATGAAGAATTAAATTACCAATTACCGTTCAAGACCAGCTATGCCAAGGCCCTGAATCCGACAAAGATATTTTGTTAGAGTTCATTATCAACATCAAGCTCAAACTAATCGATGCTTTTAAAAATTATCCTCTAACATAAAAATCGAGGCATTTTGAATTACACTAGACCTTGCGGAGCTAATAAGTATTTCCTTTCGTTTATTTCCAGACAGTTTCACATGTGGAAAATGTAAACGTGTATTTACTACAATCATGTACTTGGCTCGTCACATTAAGCGTGTCTGTCCTGATATGTCTCAACGTAAATGGAAATGTAACAAGTGCTCCAAAGCCTTTAGACATCCTTTTGGTCTACAACAACATATGTTTGTTCACACCGGAGAACGCCCATACAAATGCTCCCATGCTAGTTGTACTAAAGCTTTCTACAGTACAAATGATTTAAGAAGACATGAACGAACTCATTCAGGTATGAGCTTCTTAAAGTAATATTCCATTTTTTTTACAAGGATTTGCAAATGAATACCAATATTTCGATTTTTCAGCGACCATATGTGCTTCTCAGAAACATAAAACCTTAGCCTCTATAACAATTTATGTTTAATTTTAGACTTTTAATCGGGCTTGCCTGGCACTTATGCGAGATTTATAACAGGTGTTTTGTTTAACAGGATTGTGTACTGTTCTGTGCTCAATTTAAGGTGGTGTCTTATTGAATGAGGTAGTTGGTGTTTCAAAAGCGTTTATTTTTCAAAGAAATTTAAATAGAAAAAAATAACTTTTCAAAATAAGTTTTTTGTAAAAAAATGGAAGGTGCCATCTACAATTAACCACAGAAGAGTACCAAGATACAGGTGCTCCAAAGTGTTGCGTACCGAAATACCCATATTTCTAAGATTTTGACCTTGATAGGGTCTGTTGACACATCATTTTGGTCAACGAATTGTCGGGCCTCTTGATATTTTGTCTACTTTAGTTCTATTCATAGGTTAATCAGCAGGAATGATTTTCAAATCTTTATATTTTGTGACAGGTGAACGACCCTATGAGTGCCCAGAATGTCACAAACGTTTCTCAACCACGATCTCACTGAAAACACACTCTTATACGCATACTGGTGAACGTCCGCACAGATGTCCACACTGCATAAAAACCTTTGCTACATCATCCAAACTGAGTCGACATGTTGTTACACATTCTGAAAAACGTCCTTTTCCTTGTGACCAATGTCCAAAGACTTTCAACAGATCAGGTAAGACCATGGTCGTTTTTAGTTTAAAATTCGTTTTTTTTCAAGATTTGTTGTACTCTTGTAACAGACACGACAAAAGAATTGTACTTGATTAGAGAATTACTTTTAGATCTCATCATCATTTAGAAATACCTTCCATCACCGTTGGATCTGCTTACTTAATCTCTTAATCTCTAAATCCCGCTTACTTAATGTATTCGAACGCAAAGATTTTTCACCTGCATGGTCTCTTTTTCTCACTAGCCAAAGAATCATATGATATTTTGTAACTCAGATGCTTTTGAACTTTCAGGTGATTTGCGAAAACACTACGAACAACATTCAGGAAAAACGCAGGAACTGGTACAATGTGACATGTGTAACAAGTCTTTCGCTACTTTGCAAGGTTTGATGCGTCATAAAGCTACCCATAATGCTCAACCACCGCTCATTAAAGAAATTCAATGAAGCAAAAAGAATAGTTTTGTTCTTTACCATAGATGAGGATTTCATGATAGTTTAGAAAAAGAATTTCTGAGTCGAGAAAAACTTCCTATAATCCTTTCTGCACTTGTTTGAAAAAGGAATCAAAATCTTAATGGACCAGAATGGACGGCTTAAAAAAGCTTTATAAACTTGCTTGGGAAAAATTGAGAAAATATCGTAGTTATTTTCAAAATGATACGAATGTTTTATGTCCAATATGGAAAATTTGTTGTTTTATTTTATTTTTTTTATTACAATACAAGATTTAAAAAGATATATTTAAACTGTAAATAAGGTAACATAGTATTATTTTGTAAAAAATGACAAAATTATTAATTATGATATTATTATATACTAAAATTATGATAAAAACAAAAAGAAATCAATACTAAATGAATATATGGATACAAAACTCTGACAATAACCTTTTAACCCCTTACGGAAACAAAATCACCTTAGTGGATAGTTTTAATTTAAATCTCCTCTATTTAGCTTCAGATACCCATAAACACAAATGATAAATTCTTTCTCAAAAAGACTGAATGTCGTTATTTTCCCTGGATTATTCGTTGGACGCTTATACAACACTCAGCTATATCAACTTATTTTATTATTGTTGACAATAAAAATGTTTCATGTTTTATAGCACAAAACAAAAATATATTACCAAACAATAAAGGATTAATATTCAACATTACAATACAATAATCGACTTGGTTTCATTTCGTGGTTTCTTAACAAGAAGGATTTAATGCTTCAAGGACACGATCGATGCTCAAGTCTTTGGAGACCAACAACTGTGAAAGCCATCCACCATCATTGTCGAATCCCATGGCAAACATTTTGTCCAACGCTTTATTCAGATTCTTTTGGTATCGTTCTTCTTCTGTAAGTTGTGGTTCTTCATTTGTTTTATCAACGAAAACAAACTCATCTGGTTTTCGTGGCTCTTCGTCATCCTAAAATGATAAGAATTTTAAACAGTGTTAAGTTTTGCATGATTCAATGGGGCGATGGTGTTCAATTTCGATTTAAGAAATTCCCGTTTTGTTCAATTTTGAAGACAACTTTTTCTTGAGGTGCGAAAAAAATAACTTACCTTGTTATTTGAAGTATTTGAAGTAGATGATTGACTTGGTTGTTGGAAGTTGAACATTCCCTGCAACAATGTTTCCAAGCCTCCTTGTATATTTTGCTGTGTTTCATTTGGAATGCCAAATTGCTCTGAGAAATGTTTCACCATATTCTCAAGCTCATGTTTGAATTCTGTATTTTCTTCTTTTGGTTTGGATGTTTGACTCGATGTCTCAGTTGAGGTTTGTTTGGATTCTTCATCAACTTCAACTTCGTCTGAAATCTCAACCTTTTCTGGTTCTTGTTTTTGGTCCTCGTCATTGACTTCGAAGTCGACGTTTTGTTCGTCGGTTTTCTCTTCTGTTTGTTGTTGAACGTCTGTTTCCATTTCAGAAGATGCTGAGTCAGCTTCATTGGTGGAGGTTTTTGTTTCTGCTGATTTTGACTGAGTTGATTCCTCACGTGTAGAATTTTCTCTTGACAAGAAAGGTGTCAAGAAGTGCCTGACGAATTCTTCCTGTAGTCCAAAAGCGGATGCCAAGTTTGTGGCGAAATCTTGTTGCTCTTGTTGATCGCTACTTTTCTCATCGGCACATTTTTCACTGTTTTGTTGTTTCCTTTCTTCACACTGCTCCTTCAAGTCATCAGAGAAAGAAAAGAAGTAGCACTTGGCAACTTCGGGATCCAATCCAAAACAGCCAGCCAAATTTGCAACAGCTTCTCCAATTGACTTCTCATCGGCTGAGTTTTGGGAGCATGATCTTTTGGCTTCAGGTTCTTGGGGTTTTTCTTCCTCGCCGCATCTTTTTCGTTGAGCTGGACCACACGAGTATGCAAACCCACCAAAAGGTGATCGACGACAAAACATTCCTGGGCCTCTCCATGGTCCACCAGGACCTCTCCATGGTCCAAATGGGCCACTAAAAGGACCTCGTTGGTGACATCTTGGACCAAATCTAGGATGTCTTGGACGGCCACCAAATTCTCGTGGTGATTTGATAACCAACAATTCGTGGTTCGCTGGATGTGTGTTCTTTGATTCACAGCTGGAGCACAAATCAAAATCAAAACAAGTAGTACACTTGAATCGAATTCCTTGAATCTTGGAATCACAACCATCACAAACTACACCAGGGTGCTCTTTTCCTTCGCCATCATTGGTTGATTTTTCTTGTTCATCTTTTTTCACTTTGACAAATAATTTGAGGCATCCATTTGATTCGAAGATTGAATCCCATGCACAAATCAATTCGTCATTTGATGAAATCGTCAAATAATCACCATCAGTATCTAAAGGAAAAAGATGTGATTTAGAAATCTTGCTCGTTCCTCGGTCACTCATTTCAAAACGAGTGATTTTGTGTAGGGTATCATTAGAGCCGCATATTAGAGCTCTCCAAATTTATACGACTTTTTCGAACTTTGAATTTTTAATGTACTCTTGCTTTAATTTGTCCGAAAAATAATCAATATAAATCAATTTTAAAACGAATAATAGATGGTCAAAACAAGTAATATTAACTCTGCTTACCTTTCCAGTAAATCTCGAAATCTTTTCTCAGTAAACTTGGAAAAACTCGTCTGATTTTTGCTCCGAGATAATCAAAGTTTGAGGCGACGTCAGTCTCGATGGTAAACTTTCTGATCTCTTTGGTGACTTGATTTTCGATGTAGTAAACTTTCACTTGATATCCATTTGAACTCATCTTGATTTTGTTTGTCTAGTTGATTCTTCAGATGATTTGATGTGAATTTGATTATTTTTTATTTCTTGCGTTGCTTCTTCACTTTGAGTAACTGCTAGTTGCTTGTTGAATTTAGTTTGAGATTGGAAGCACAGCCTCTTATATATATTTTCATAGAATATTTGCTTCATCATGATGATTAAGGACAGAAGTCTCTAGAGTTCTTTTCTTCAATAGAAAACCCCAACTGCTCAAAGAAAACTATTCACCAAAATAGCCATATTTGTTTACATTCTAGAATGTTTTGATATTTAGAGCCGTGACATTTAGCATGTCTCGATATCCCCAGACAAAACAAAGAGATAATCGAGGCTCAAAAATGGCGGATCGAAATGACTCGAATTTTCTGGAATTGGGCCATTCCAGAAAAAAAAAATTACCCCCCAATGGACGACATGGAATTTCCGTAGCAAATTGCTTTCAAGAAAGTCTGGAATTTCCGTAACAAATTTACAAAATACCTATCAAAACATTGGAATTCCGTTACTGTAACCTAAAAAAATCATGGAATTCCAATACTTTAATGCAAAATTAAGTAAAATTCATGGAATTCCGATACTTTCTCTTTAAAGTTTGCCTGGAATTCCGTGCCAAAATTTATTTAAAAAATTGATGTCATCCATTAGGGGGTAATTTTTTTTTTCTGGAATGGCCCATTATCCTCGGATTATTTACCCTCATTCGCCTTTTAGCCTACGAGGTAGAATTTATTTTTAGAATCTTCTTCAAACAAGCATCTATTTAGCGTGTGTCTTTTTCAAATGTTCCTATCTATTCCACGATTGTTCTAGAAAAAATGGGCAGAAATTAAGTCTCCTTTACTACGCCCTGTTTTCTAAGTTTTTTTTTACAACAAAATGGTTCAACATTTTTACCTGTAGGTTCCTTTTTCTGGTTCTTTCCTGGTTGCTTCAAAATGCAGGACACAGGTCAGAGTTGACAGGTCAGCTTTAATTGCTGTAAAATACAAAGAAAACATTTGAAAAACACTTACCGTGAAGTCAGGTGACTTGCATCAGTGGAGCTGAGGGAAACTTGCATAGCCATCAAATGACTGACCGATGAAAGCAGCAAAATTTCAAAAAAAATGAGTTACGTAGCTTCGCTCGCAGCTCTACTCTACCATTTTTGTTTTGTTTTAACTTTGTATTTTAATGACTAGCCAGGTCATTCATTTTAGTAGGGCTATGGATGTTAGCCTCCACTGCACTTATGCAAGTTACCCGATCTCACGGTATAATGCAATGGGCAATTCCAAAAGAAATTTGTTACCCCCCGTCAGACGATGTACACCCTTTTTTTTATAAGAATATCTTCTATAAGAATATCAGGGTGAAAATTGGTCAAATCGTAAGAATACCCTAAGAATACCCTTTAGGCCAGTGTGGAATTGGTGCAAAGGCCACGCCGAAGGCGTAAAGACGATATTGAATTCCTACGCCGTAGGGGAAAATTTTTTAACGATGGAAAAATGAGAGCGCCGCAGGCGCGATTTTTTCAGCATGGGGGTTCCTAGGGTGAATTTCACAGAATTTGATAAGAATACAGCATTTTGTATTTTATACCTAACCGAAGTCATTTAATTAACATAACCTCAAATTATATAGCAAATGATACGCTACTTTCCTCACCAGGTAGACTTTCACACCGCAAAAGGAACAAATCTTTGCAATGAGGAACGCACGTGTAAATGCTATCGCACGCGTGCAAGCGTCTGAACACAGATATAAAAAAGTCAGTTCTTTCGCAGAAAATTATGAGATCTGTTATGGGACCATTCAAAAAGTACGTACGCTCAAAATCGGTAAAAATGACCACCTCCTCCCCCCTTGTACGCTCTCGTACGCTTTGGCATTACCCCCCCCTTTCGCGTACGTATGCTTTTGAAATGACCCCCTCCCCCCCCCTCAAAAAAAATTTAGATCGCATTAAAGAGTCTATACAAAGGTAAATTAGGGGATTTTGAGAAAAATTAAAATAAGTTCAACTTCTGTTTGTCTTTGTTGATGATATAATCAGAAGATCTAACCAAACTTTGACTGAAATTTCATTGTATTGAAAAATGTCAAAGTGACGTAACTTTCTACCTGACCCCTCTCCCCCTTGTACGCTTTCGTACGCTTTTGGTAGTACCCTCCCCCTCAGAGCGTACGTACTTTTTGAATGGTCCCTATCGACACTCGGTAACTTTGACATGTCAATCAATCATGTACATCGATAAGTAATCGTACACGCTGGAAAAAGTCTCTAGAGAAAAACAACACAAAACAAAAATGGTGTCAATATGTGAGCAGTGTCTGTGTAATTAAATTGTTAATTACTTCTTTAAATTATGTACTTTTAATATGCTGAAAATTTGAAGTCTTTCACTCAATCTGGCTGGGCTCTACAGGCCCTAAAAGAAGGTGTTAAACTCAAAAAGTGCAATATTTGCCTCGATTATTCAAGAATTGGGATAAATGTTGAGAAGAACTGTTAATAGTCCCTGGTAGACAAAATTGTTTCAGGAACAAAATTAAAACCCATGTGATCTATATATAAGCGTTTTTGAGCTTTTTCTTAAGTGTTTGGCTGAAATGCTCAACATTTGCTCATGGGTTGGATACACTATGGTTCTGCTCATCGGGTTGGTTTTTCACTATTACTATGAAATTGAAACCAGTGTGATGGGTAAATTTGACTATTGTCCAATATTGTCCTTTATCTCTATTTCAAAGTTATGGATATTTGGCCTAGTGTGCTGTTTAGAGACGATGATGATAACTCACTATTTATGAAAGTAAACACCAACAAATGGTACAATTTGGTAAAAATTTGCGGCAAATAATTTTCTTTTATTATTTCTAGATAGCTAATAATAATAAATAATAAAAAAATCACAATGGATCCTATTTCAAGCAATATAGAAAGTAGACTGGATACATTAATTGGTGAAATAGAATCAAGTGATTCACCCATTGGACCTGTGTTAAGGTATATATAAGTTTTGATGTTCATTTATAATTTTATTGAAAAAGATTGTTTCTTTGCTCTTTGGACTGATAAATGTCTCCAGAGTATTGACAATTTTAGCTTTCAGGTTTTTTTAATTCTAGCTCAGTTGTAAATATTATACTTGTATTTTCATTTTAGATCAGTGTATGAGAGCAGCAATGAATCTGATTTTCTTCAAAAGTTAAATGAACATTCAGTTAATCATGAGAAGGAAATAGAACGAATGTGTAATTTCCACTATCAGGGATTTGTTGAATCTGTCAATGAGCTTATTAGAGTTCGCTCTGATGCCAACAGATTAAAGGTTTGAAACTTTTTTACATGACCATGTAATATTGTTTAACTAAGAATTTTTAAGACTTTTTCAATGAGTAATAAACTTTTAGTCATGGCAGAGGTCCAGCGAGGCAAAAAGCACCATTTGTATTTTCTACTTGGTTACTCTAGAAAATCTTCTCAATAACATGAGCTATTCTACACCACTGAATGTTTGTGTTTTTTGTTGGTTTAAAAAATTAAAATATTGTCTGTGTATTTTATTTGCATGAAATATTTGTATAATCTTTTAAGGCATTTAAATTGGCTTTACATTCTGAAGGTGGTAATGATTTTTCTTTGAATTTTCAGATTCTTGTGAAAGATGCAAATACAAACTTTAAAGACTCTGGTGAAGCTGTAAGATATCTTATACTACATTTTTTAAATATTGTTTTTCTTTCAATCTTTACCCAGGAAAAAGTGAGTAAATCAACTGGGTGTGAAAGTACACTTCGCACCTTGGAATCTGAGCCATTTTCCCAACCATTTTGACATTAGGCAAGCACTTTTTTATTTATTGGTTTACGGATCCGCCGACGTTATTTTTGCCAAAATAGAAAAAAAATAAAATAGAGATTTCAAAAATTTTTATTTACTTTTCCTCCTCCAACCTTAAAAAAAGAAGAAATAATTAAAAAAACCTTTACTTAAACAAGAAAAAGAAGAAAAAGGGAGAGGAGGTTAAATGATCTAACAGACAGCTGTGCCATATTCTGCCAATATAAAGATACTTTGATCCTTCCCTTAATGTGAGGGAAATTCCCGATGGAATATAAAAAATAAAAAGATGTCATTTAAATAAAAACCATCGAAATAAAAGTAGAGAAAAAATAGAATAATGAAACAATTTTTCTACGAAATTGTTGATAAAAACAGTTTAATAGCAGAATTGTTTTTTAATAAATTTCTTTTATTTTCCCTAATATACATTGTTCTTTGTCCCATTTTGAACAAGTCAGGATTTTTTTTAACTTCAAGAGTACATTTTTTAGGAAATTTCATAAAATTTTAATTTTATTATTTCCTCCGATTTCAGATTTTGAAAAAGAAAACAAAAAAAATTTAAAACATCAATTTTATTTTTATTTTTTTTCCATCCTCCTGTCCAAAACTTTTCCTCATAATGTCCGTAAACCAGAAAATAAAAAAGTAATTGCCTAAATATCTACTCTTTTTTTCTCTTTTTTTTCTTTTGTTTGTGTACTTTGATGAGGTCGAAAAATCGTATTTATAGTAGGGGGAAATTTGTAAAATCGCTCGATTTTTTTAGTCAAAGCACTTGTTATACGTTTTTGGAAAGCTAAGGGGTAGGGGAATCAAAATAACTTGGGTGCCAATTTTTTTTCGGACACTTTGGTGTGATTTTCGGACAAATACGACGGTCTCAGGCAAAAATCATAGGGTGAAAAATTAATGAAAATTTTAGCTTGAGAAAACGGAGACCTGTTGTATATTTTTGGAAAGCTCTCAACAAATTAAGATTAGTGATATATTGCGAGTATAGGTGATTTCAGTACCTAACTCGAGATATTGAGCTTCCGAAAGCGCAAAAACTGGACAAAACAACTGTTTCTGGCTGAAAAAAACACTGAAAAACACTGTTTTTAAGGATTAATATCTCGAGTTAGGTAAAGAAATCACCTATACTCGCAATATATCACTAATCTTAATTTTTTGAGAGCTTTCCAAAAATATACAACAGGTCTCCGTTTTCTCAAGCTAAAATTTTCATTAATTTTTGACCCTATGATTTTTGCCTGAGACCGTCGTATTTGTCCGAAAATCACACCAAAGTGTCCGAAAAAATATTGGCACCCAAGTTATTTTGATTCCCCTACCCCTTAGCTTTCCAAAAATGTATAACAAGTGCTTTGACTAAAAAAGTCGAGCGACCTCAAAAAAACGAACAAATTTCCCCCTACTATTATATGAAAATTTTATTTAAAAAAAAAATTGGCTTACAAATAAAATATTCAATGAATCCAACAAGACACGTCACAGTGGTGTTATAGACTTAAAATATAACATTATTGACATTCTTCACAAAATTGCCTTCTTTATAATAAAGTTTTTAAAAGAGTACAAAAATCAATAGAAATTTTTAAATTACTTACAGTAACACACCTACATACATTACGTACACCTAAAGTAATTTAAAGCAGTATTAGCTCTCAAATCCTTCATTTTTTAGCTCTTGGAGAAATTGCAGGAGTTATCAGAACATCGTGTAAGAAATAGGAATATTGCAGCTACCATTGAAATGTTGAGCATGTGCATACCTGGTAAGAATAAATTCTTGGTCAAATAATTTTAGTTTAATGATCATAGATTTTTCAACCCATAACAGGAATTCATCTTTAAATGTTCAAAAAGTATTTCATTGCCATATTATTTCTTGCGCATATTTGTATTTTTACGCCAATTTGTAATACCTCCGCCAATTTGTAATAACTAAATAAATAAATTGAAATAAATAAATTCCAAATCGCCAAATTTCGCAGGGAAGTACTACATTTCTGCGCAGCTCAAAAATTACAAAACTGTGCAAAGGATATTACAAATTGGCACATGTATTAAAAATTGGTGCAAAAAGTATTACAAATCTGCGCAGCTATTATGAATCTGCTTAATTATTGCAAATCTGTTTCAACGCCATATGAATTTATAAGAACAAACTGACTGGTAAGTAAAGTGCGATTTTATTGTTATTTTCATCTTTTGCAGTGTTAGATATGTATGCAAAGTTGTATGAACAGAAAAACACGAAAAGGTATGTATTTTCATAGTTTCTACCCCCCCTACATTTAGGGGGGGGGGTCTTGGGCTTTGATAAACCAAAAGCAAGGGGGGAGTGTTAAAAGTATGACTTTCCTAAGGGGGGTTGCCAGTTAAGGGGGGGGGGTCTTCTTACCTAAGGGGGGTTTTCTTAGATAAGGGGGGATCTTCCTTGAATTATGTGAAATTTCAATTTTTTTCTTTTCCAATGACTCTTGTACAATCGTTTCATTTATACTGATTTTCTAAGGGGGGGGAGGGTGTGAAATTTGAAATGAATTTCCTAAGGGGGTTAGCACTTAAGGGGGGGGGGTCCTCTTACCTAAGGGGTAATCCCTCTAGAAACTATGATTTTTTTAGTTAATTGATCTTCAACAGATGTGTCTATTAAAATGTTTTTTTTATCAATTGTTTCTAAGTCACCATTTTTTCTTTAATTTCTAGATATTATCCAGCATTGAAAACTTTGGAACAATTGGAGCACACACATCTTGCAAGAATCAAAAAGTAAGATCTCGATTCATCATGGTTTAGGTTTTTTATTAGGAATATATACAGCTGTCTTGTTAAGTTAAGTTAATTTTGAATGAAACACTTTATTTGCTTTATTTCAGTTTTCGGTTTGCAGAACTAATGAACAATGAGCTTCCAAAAATTAGTGATAAAATCGTAGACGCAGCTAAAGAAGATCTGATGGTAATGTATTTACCAAGCCATGCGATAATATCTTCGAGTTTGATGAGAATATATTTTTGACCTATTTTAATATCTACAAAGTTTTCATTTAGAGATTTAGTAAATCATTGTTTCTTTACAACGGATATCAAAACAAAATTGGCATTAGATCCTTACTTATGGAATCAATAATTAATTTCCTAATAGGAAATAACTTATTTTGAGAACTGGTGGATAAATCTGACAAATTTTTCAAAATCTTGATAATATAATACTTATTAATTGAATCAATTAAAATTGAATGAATTGAAATGTGATACATGTTTTTTTTTATAAGCATACAAAAATCCGAAAACAGGCTCAGAGATGCTTGGGTCGAAAGCTTAATAAGGCTGAAAAATGCTTGAGGGGATGCTTAAATCTAAAGCATAGATTTAGGGAAATACTGAAAATCCGTAAAATTCCAACCAAAATCAGGAAAAAAACATTTTTTGTATGCTCAAGTAATGCTTGCCATATGCTCAATTTTTCCCCATATCTGAGCCTAGATATGCTTATAAGTGCAATGCTTATAAAAAAAAACATGTATTGCATTATGACAAAGGGATAATCAATAATTTTTCTTCTTAGCTTTTCCTCGAAAATGTTCGTGCCAAGTCTGAAAAGATGGGAGAAATAGCCATGAAACAGGTAATTGGATACTTTTGAATTATTTTTCAATGTCTCAGGAAGTCAAACTGTTGATTGTTATTTATAAGGCAGAAGGACAGCTCTTATTTTTCTACAGCACAAATTTTTTCTTAGATTTTTTTTAAACAGTATGTTTCTTCTTTATGTATCATTTCAGGCTCATCAACAGTACAGCTTGAGCTTGTTACATGGTGTAGACGAAGGCTTCGATGAAAAAGACGAAGTAAGGCTGTTACTCTTATACATATCTTTTCTCACGCAAAGGGCATTTTATTTAGAGATAATATTGCCACCATACTCACAAACAAGAACTTTCAAATTTACCTTAACTTTTTTGAGACTTCCAAATGAACTGTCGAACTGTCATCCAAATTTTTAAAAAGTACCCTTTATTTCATGTGTCAAAAACTTTATAAAGATTATTCTTGCTTTTAGGAATTGGAGCTTTGCTGTTCTGATTTGGTTGACTTTTCACCTGTTTATCGTTGTCTGCATATTTATTCAGCATTGGTAAGAAATGAGTATTTATAACCACACTGTACTTTCACAGTGTTCGTTAAATTAAAGAAGTAATAACAAGAAACACTCTACAGAGGATTAAGTCTGAAACAACGATTTAAATCAATAGCAGTGCAACAGACCCCTTAGAAACTAGAGATTCGCCTTACTTTTGGCTCCCAAAGATCAAAGACTTATCTCTAAAATCCGAGGGTAGAAACTCATACCAAATCATTATTGAATCTTTTTCTTAAGATCAGTGATTAGAAATTAATTAAGATATCAAAATCACTATTGAACTTTTCTTTTATTTACAGAGCCAAAAAGAAGTATTCGGACAACTGTATAGAAAAGAAAGGTTGCAACAAGCAAGACTGGCTTTTGATTGGCAACGTGCTAATAGCACCATCGTAAGGAATTTTATTTGTGTTGTGATTTATCAGTTTATTATTGTTAGAATATTATTTGGATGGATACAGTTCTCATAATTCAAGTTCAGAATTAGACTTAGCTATCTACTTCAGCATTCATTAGACTATCTGGAGTAGTACTTTTTGAGATGGCAAGCTTGTGTTTTTCCTGTGTGGCTTGAATTTGACAGGAACTCAAAATAGAACAAAACGATCTGAAGCCTGGTTCTGGAAATACTGGTAGCTGTAACAAAAGTTATACTTTGTAGCTTTACTCTTTGGATCGAGCTTTGGATATAGTAATACAGTAATCAAGTAGTACTAAAATTGGTATCAGGAAGAGAAATTGGAATAACTTTAAACTTCATTGCACATTCCTAAGTCGATAGATATCACATTATCATAGTGTACACAGTTTTGCATATGACTTATAGTAAAAAAAGTGGACCAACTTAAGCTATCATCATTCGAGATTAATTGGTCAGCCCCGGTGACCCTTCAAATCGGTTCCACGGTTTTTTTCCAGCCGAGTCGCCATCATCATGGTGGGATTTGGATAATCAGCTTCAATTCCGATCTTCCCGATTTGACTTTGATTTCTAAACTTTCTTCCGATCGGGTTAACTTTTTGCGTACTTTTAGCGTGCGTTGTTTTTACAGATCATAATGTGGTGTTTCAAGATGGCGGCTCAAGCAATAAGTCTTTTTCGTTCGTTCGGTGTTTATCTCTTGCCAGCTTTTATTTATACAATCATTACATCTTGTTGAAATGGCTTTTAAAATTATAACTAAGGAAGATGCAACACTGGAGTTAGATTATAAGGATGTTTTTTTCTTTAAAGTATGAAGATTTTAACTTATTTGCTCAAGTTTTTTCCTGTATTGTGAGTTATTTTTTTACATGCTAGACCTCATTTATTTATTTTGTAGCATGAAAACATATTTTTTCATTTTGGACTTGAATATAGAATAACCACCAACAATTACTGGAATTTGATGGAGTGTATATATATTACAGTTCACAGCCTAATTATCTGATAATTCACAAACTTCTCGAACTTGAGTGTTTTCTCTATCAGTCTATTGATTTGATAGAGGACCCTGCCGACGCACCGGACTGTCCGGTGTATTTGTCCGGTGGCAAAAAGTATCCTTTTGCTACACCGGACACAATAAGTCCGGTGTCAGTCCGGTGTTGCGTACAGGGAATTTTGGACGCCGGACATTTATGAAACAAAAAACAAGAAGCCCGTTGGGCGTGAAGGCCCAGCGAAAAGTAACGTGTTGAAATCGAGCGTTCAAAATAGCAAATGTATGACCCCGTTGACATGGATCAAAGTGAAGACAGGAAAAAAATTTTCAAAATAACCGCGGTACTTCTCATTGGTTATACGCTTGAAATTGTATTGAATGGTCCCCTACCAACCGGGACTACACAGGCGAATAAGGCTCATCCGGTTGAATACTCTCCTCGGTACCTAAAAGCTGGTTGGTTGGAAAAAATCTCAAAATTAATAAGTGGGGGGGGGGGGTTGGAATAAAAATGTCTGTGGTGGAAAACTTTTGAAAATGAGGCTACATGTTTTTTTTATAAGTATATGTTTTTTGGGAAACAAGCTCAGTTATGCTTAGGTTAGAGATATTTTAGACTCAGGCTTGAAGTATGTTTATCATATGCTTATTTTTCCGAAAAATTCGAGTCTCCAATTTTTCCAAAATCTGTCATTGCTATACATGAGGATAGGGAAATAAGTAATGACACTAAGATTTGTCATTACGTTTTGCAATAGAAAAAAAAATTTCCACTTACACACCTCAAAAGCAAGCTCAGTAATATGCTTGTAATATGCTTATTTTTTAGACAAATTTAGGTCTTGGTATGCTTATAAACGTTATGCTTATAAAAAAACATGTAATACATCAGAATTAGGACAAAAGAGGGAACTATTAAAAACATTTTCGCAAAGATCAATAAGCGGGGGGGGGGGGTTGGAATAAGAATGTCCTGGGTAGAAAATTATTTTCGAAAAATTTATTTGGGGGGGGGACAGCTATTAGGTACCCAGTTCAGTTGTTGAGGTTGTTTGGGGGGCGTTACTCTCATTGTGAGAGTCTTTGCCCATTGGGGATTTAGATAAAGTTTGGAGTATAGTCCAGTTCTGTATCCAGCTTACTGAGCAGAAAAGAGAGCTGATTGCTTTTTAAAGACAAAGATGGGAAGAGGTTACATAATTTATTTATTTATTTAGAAGAACAAGGTATAACACTAGAACGTGTAGAAGAGAGAGGTGTCAGTCATTTAACCTGGATTTATAAAGGTTATAAAACAAAAGATGATTATTTATTATAAGAAAGAAAATTATAGGTTAAAATAAAGAGAATCAGTTTTATTAAAAAGGACAAACTTAATATAAGTCAATAAAATATGATTTATGAGCTATTTCTTAATTATATATGACATAGGTCGTGTTCAGACCAAGGTTTAAAGCAATTAGGTCTACATGTTTCTTTTATATTCCTTTTGTATCTAACGGCACGCTCCTCGTTAGTTAAACCAAAGTTTAAAAAGGAATCACCCTCTGGTTTAAAAAAAAAGTTTTTACGATTTCGTTACAGTTTTCTGAATAGACGAAATCAGAATTCGCAAGTGAAAAGCATGCTCCTTTTGTGAATGAAGAAAAAAGAACGTGAAATTTATGACTTAGAGACGCTTGGAGCATCTCTAGCAGTAATGGCTTAAACGAACACGAATTAGTGTTTTGCAGAGGGACTCCCTGAAATCTTTTTTGTTTCAAAGTAACTCAAGAGAGAAGATGACATGATTTCAAGTTAGGAAAGGAGATTCCTCGAGATAGCCAATCGATGATGACAAAAGAAAAGTGATTATAATTGAATTCCCATATCAACAAAGTACTACTTAAACCTTAAACTTAAACTGTCAGATCTGAACACGACCTTAATGTAAGTCTATTACGAATTAGGAAAGAACAGAATTATTAAAAAGGTCAATTTTTTAATTAGATAAAGACTTAATATAAGTCATTATGTACTAAGTGTCTATGGTGACAAAGAAAAGAAAGTCAATTTTATTTAAAAGACAGTATTTTATTTAGATATGACTTAATATAAGTCAATTATGAAATTAGAAGGAAAAGTCAGTTTTATTAAAAAAAAAAAAAAGCAATTTTTTTATTTAGATAAAAACTTAATGTAAGTCAATATCGACTAAGTTTAATGTAAATTTTGTATATTAGGTACCCAAGAGTACGAGTTTCAAAAATCGTCAATTTTTTTACCCAATTTTTGCCTTTACATTTTTGCCTGTAACGTCAGTCTTTGGCCAATAAAATATTTTACCAGGCCTTAGCAGCAGACCCCCCTAGATGGTAGACGGGTAGTTTTGGACAAAAATTTCTACAATTTTTTGTAGAAACGCTTCTGATTGGCCGATTATGTCTATTGTTCTCCCGAAAAATTGACCCCCCTCGCGAAAATGTCTTCAGCTACATTCAACTTTCCAATAAAATTCTAGCCTGGGTATCCAGACTCAAAATTTCAGAAAAAAAAACAATACAAAGTTTCTAAAGTTTCGGTGTAACTAAAAAAGTCGGGTACAGTTTGTTTGATACTGCCTGTGAGTGAACCCTTGTTGACAGACTATCAAAACTTTGAAAACCCAGGCAGACACACATAATTAACTTACCATAAAACCTCTTTCAAAAAACTTTCAAAACTACTTTAAACTACATCAAAACATCAGCCACATTTTATAAAGGCTACTTTCCAGCGGTCATTTTGTTTAGAAATGAACCTGTGTTTTCATTTTCGTTCGTTTATCTTTTTTTACAAGGGGCTCTTCCAGAAAAAATCCGTTCATGGGGGGTGGAGGATGAATTGTCCAGGGGTATTGAAAAAATGCCAAAAAATTGAAATGTCCAGGGGGTAAAATCCAATGTCCAGGGGTAATTTTTTGTGTCCACGGGGTTGATTTGATGTTTGTCCAGGGGTATAACCCGTGTTCAGGGGGTTAAAAATCAAAATGTCCAGGGGTAATTCATGAAAAAAATAATATATCCTCCACCCCCCATGAACGAATTTTTTCTGGAAGAGCCCAAGGTCAGCTTTTTCCATAAATTATGCGCACCCATAGAAAAACTGGAAAAATATAAAAAAATCCTGCAAATATTCTGCTTAGTGAGTGGGCGCTTTTTAACGAATAAGGTGCACTCACCTGCAATCACATATGCAGGGAGAAATATCCCTGCAGGCATGTTAGTTGGACCAGACCGTAAACCAGAAAAATAATCTTAAAAAAACTAGACGATGAAATAGTTTACGGTCTGCATATCCAGGCTAATAAAATTAATGTGGTTAATGTTCGAGTTAACAATTAATGTGACAGATCCAGAAATGACCATTTTCACTGTTTATGCATTGTAAACATGAAAAATGTTCCAATCTAGTTCAAATTTACCCATGAGCTGCATTTAAGTGTCCAATAACAGATTCCAGAATCAGTTTACATACTTTAATTAATTATGTGATTGATGTGAGTCGAGTTTGAAACCGGCCGACCGTTTTAATGCAACAGATCCAGAAATGACCATTTTATTTAATGTGTAGAATCATGAAAAAATTCCCAATCTTGTTAGTCTCTATTAACATATTCCATAATCAGCTTATTTGAAATAATTCTGTGTCGAGTTTGAAAAATCAAGCCACCGCCGCACCTTTCGCCAAACCAGACAGATCCAGAAAAAATCATTTTCACGCACGCGTAGTACCGTGAGATTGGGTAACTTGCATCAGTGGAGGCTAACATGCATAGCCTTCAAATGAAAGACTTGGCTGGTCACTAAAATACAAAGTTGAATCAAAACAAAAATGGTAGAGTAGAGCTGCGAGCGGAGCTGCGTAGTTGTATTTTAATGACCAGTCAGGTCATTTATTTGAGGGCTATGCATGTTAGCCTCCACTGATGCAAGTTACCCAATCTCACCACGGTATCATGGAAAAAGTTCCAATCTTGTTCCAATTTACACATGAGCTCCATTTTAGTGTCCATTACCGAATTCCAGAATTAGTTTTCTTGAAATAATTATGTGTTGGGTTTGAAAATCATACCACGTCCCACCACTGTTGTACTGATGACCGTTGTTAACAGCGACAGATCCAGAAGTGACTAATTTCTTCTGTAGCATCAAGAAAAAAGTTCCAATTTTATTCAAATTTACACATGAGCTGCATTTCAGTTTATTTATTTCTATATCAGAAGCCATTATTTCCTAAAAATAAAGTCTTTTTGAAAACAAGAAACTAAAAATGAAAGTGATTTAAGGTAGAATTTCACTCATAAAACTTTATGAAAACTTGAGCAAAGACTATAAGATAAGGCAGAATGTTAAAAAAGGTTTATAAAGAAAAATCTTTACAAAATTTCTTTGGTTTGAAAATCTCTTGACCACTAAAGCAAAGAAAATGTTCAAGAAAGTATGAATCATACTCCTCGCTTGGAGTCCTCGCTTCGACCGCCATCTTGTTTTGATTTGAAAATTGTTTTGAAGGAGCGCGGAATCAGAAAATATATATTTTACAGCCAGTATCCGACTTTAGCAAGCTTTTCCCTATCCAGACGGCAAAAAGTGTGGTACTGGTTTTAAGCGCCGTTTCTACCAAAACGGACGGACAGACACACGTACACACGAACAGAACGTTGCAAATGAAAGGCCCACTCGCTTAGCGCTGGGCCAATTAAGAAACCACCGGACTGGTCATGTCCAGTGTTTTGATTGTCCGGTGGGAAAAATATCCTTCTCCGCCACCGGACATCTGACTTCCTTAAGTCCGGTGTAGAAATTGTCCGGTGGTTAAAATAATTCTCATTTTACACCGGACTTTCGCATGTCCGGTGTTCGTTAAGTCCGGTGCGTCGGCAGGGTCCTTTTGATAGGCATTTTATATGCTTGTTCTTCTACGTTCTTCTGGACTTGGAGATAATTATGATAAAGCGTAAATGGAAATTGATCAAGTATATTAAAGTACCGCTCCTATGTGAATTTGAGAAAGACTGAAGTTCTTCATCAAATTATTGATGCAAAAATGATTTTTTTCTAGACTTGCGTTTTTCACTGGCAGTTACGTTTGTTTTTTTGGACCGACTTGGAGATAATTATGATAAAGCGTAAATGGAAATTGATCAAGTATATTAAAGTACACTACAGCTCCTATGTAAATTTGAGAAAGAACGAAGTTCTTCATCAAATTATTGATGCAAAAATGATTTTTTTCTAGACTTTATTGTTTTCACTGGCAGTTACGTTTGTTTTTTTGGACCGACTTGGAGATAATTATGATAAAGCGTAAATGGAAATTGATCAAGTATATTAAAGTACCTTCCTAGTACAGAAAGAAACTCCTATGTATTGAAATTTGAAAGAACGAAGTTCTTCATCAATTATTGATGCAAAAATGATTTTTTTCTAGACTTGCGTTTTTCACTGGCAGTTACGTTTGTTTTTTTGGACCGACTTGGAGATAATTATGATAAAGCGTAAATGGAAATTGATCAAGTATATTAAAGTACAGCTCCTATGTAAATTTGAGAAAGAACGAAGTTCTTCATCAAATTATTGATGCAAAAATGATTTTTTTCTAGACTTGCGTTTTTCACTGGCAGTTACGTTTGTTTTTTTTTGGACCGACTTGGAGATAATTATGATAAAGCGTAAATGGAAATTGATCAAGTATATTAAAGTACAGCTCCTATGTAAATTTGAGAAAGAACGAAGTTCTTCATCAAATTATTGATGCAAAAATGATTTTTTTCTAGACTTGCGTTTTTCACTGGCAGTTACGTTTGTTTTTTTGGACCGACTTGGAGATAATTATGATAAAGTGTAAATGGAAATTGATCAAGTATATTAAAGTACCGCTCCTATGTGAATTTGAGAAAGACTGAAGTTCTTGATCAAATTATTGACGTAAAATGATTTTTTTCTAGACTTAAGTTTTCACTGCGATTTGATGGCGGACACTTATACATTTTGGACTAATAATGATAAATAATAAATGTATATAAATGGATTAAATATTTTTAATAGATAAATATTGCACTTTTAAGCATATTTAGGCTCAGATTAGGGAAAATACTGTACAATAATTACAGTCTTTCTGGGACGACACCGGGTATGCTAAACATAAAACTTTAAATTTGAATAAATTTTAGATCGGTGTAAACTTTATTTTGAATTTTTCATTGCTTATTATGAAAAACATGTAGTTTTAAGCTAAACTATTTCTCTGCAGTTAAGATGAATAAGAATGACACCATTTTAACTTTTACTGATTTATAGCATCTTTGTTTTTGAAACTTTTTTTTGATTTTTTGTCCAGCTTGAGCTTGAATATAATTATAAGTCTAAGCCCCGTCTAAGCTTAGTAAAAAATGAAAAGTGTATAAAATTTTGTGATTTTTGATAAGTACAGTATGCCTTGCTTTTAACTTCCTTGCAAGGATTTTTATTTTCATGAATCTGTTGTTGATGTAGCCTTTTGTTGCTGTTCATCTGTATATCTAATTTTTATTATCTAAATATCTATCCTAATTAAGAGATGAATAATTGAAAAACAAAAAAGATTGTTGATTGTAACATGGCATATTTTCGATAATCCATATTGTATACAAACGTAAATTTGATGATTTTTTCACTCTCGTTTTAGTAAATCATATCAATTTTTAACAACATATCTTTCTAATCATATTAAGCAATTTAGGCTGACCTTCCAGCGCAGCTGGTTTATTAGTCTAAAAAAGAGAAATTTATAGTAATGATGTTTTTCAAATTTGTAAAATTTTGTTTTTCTCTTTTAGCACGAGTCATTACATATTTTCCAAGCATACTTCAATCAAATAGTTGGGTAAGCATTAATTTATTTTCAATTATGTAGAAATTAGATAAAATAAGTTTAGCAGTTCTTCCCGTTTGTAAAGTTCCAATAATAATTTCTATCTGGATTCATACATTTCACCCAGGAGGTAAGAGGAAAAGCAAGTCATATTTGATTTTTATTCTGCGTTTATTTTCTCTTTCAGATTTTTCGTTGTGGAAGACAATGTAATGAATACAACAGAGGGAGTCGTAACGAGGTAGGATTCACTCTTCAAGTGTTGCCCCTCCATTTTAAAAATGGATTTCAATCAAAAGCGGTGATGTTTTGGATAATTTTTGAAAAGGCATAAACAGTTTTTCTCTTATCACTTTGACAACCATTGAAGTATATGCTGTATGATACGTCAATCAAAATTTAAGTTAATCTTTCCTTTTTTACAAAATTGTTATATCTTGAGAAAATTCATTGAAAGTGCTAAACGTGTTTAGTTTTTGGCCTATTCGATAGTTTACTTGATACTCAGATTTGTGTGAAGTGTGAAAGAATTTATTAAAATTAGAGTGCTCGGTGATTTTGAGTGAACTAGAGCCAAATAAACTACAGAGACTACAGAGAAGTTTCAACGAATTTACAGAATTATGGGTATTTATAAGCTAGACCATTACAATAATAGGGGAAATGTAGATGAACTATGGGAGATGGCCATCACAAAGATTGGACAAGTTCTTCACACTCAATGCGTAAGATCAAGCTGTTTTCTTTTGTGTTCAACAATCTCAGAGTCTGTTTTACAAAGCTTAAGTTTTTATAGTTTCTAAAGTTTATTTCCATTGCTTTCTTCGCGCATACCGTTAGCTTTAGTAACAAACATATTACCAAAATGGGAAATTTACAATAACAAGAAAACAACCAGTGTTTTTATTTATTCAAATGATTCACTACCATAAGAAATTGATTTTTACATTTCCGTACTCTTTTCTGTTTGAAAATTTCAGTCAAATTTGGAGGATGTTTCAATGATGTTGGCAGTCAAAGAATTGATCGTTTGGTTCAGTCACACGCTTTCTGTAAGAAAACATCAAGCTTCAAGAAAAACTTTCCTCCTGGTATCTCATCTTTAAATGGATGTCTTTTGGAAGTAATGAAAAAAATCTCAAAATAGTCTAAAATTTCGAAATCCTCAATAATCTGGATGCTCAAAACTGACTTTATTTTCAAGCAGGTTTGAAGTTTTTCCCTTAAGCACTTTTCGTGCTATCCACAATAGGAACGTTGTATTCAAATTTGAAATCATAATTTATTCTACTTTGTCAGTATAGAGGCACGCTTCCTTTCTATATCGTAAAAAATTATATCTTTAACCCAACGTAAATTCGTTGATGACACTATCAGATTCAATCTTGAATACTCTCTGAGGAATGATCATTTTTTTCAGAGTTATGGATTCAGCGTGAACGCATTATACGATGTTCTTCTCCAGATGAGGTAAGATGGTGACGAATTATCGTTCATTACCAGTCATGCCCAGCCCAGATGAGATGGAAAAAATCTCAATTTGTGTTTTATCAGTAGAGAGTATTTATATAATGGCTCAACTACACCTACAAGCTCAAAAACAAAGCGGCTGGGATATTACTGACTTTCTTCTTCTTACGTATTTGTGTATTTTCCATAGAGATCAGTACAATGAAATGTTGGCAAAAAAATGGAGACCAACTTTCGAGTAAGTTTTTATAATTATAACTATGTAATTCTCAAATAAATCAGAAAATTGAAAAGACCAAAAGTGAAAAGTACTATTATGTGAATTCAGAATGAAATTCAGAGTTCAGTATTTTGGTAAGCTTTCACTATTGAATCTTGTATGTTTTATATTTAACGCAGTAAGCATACTTGCGTTTTTGTTAAGCTACTTTGATTTTCTTGCAAACTTATGACCCTGTTAGGTTTATCAATCTTGCAAGTTAATCTTAAAAATACTTGTACCTTTTTCAGTAACTTGGGGAAGTTCGACGATTACACACCTTTATACATCACGACATTGGACCAATTCACAACAGAAGTTCAAGATTTTCCTTATGATGGAGAAAAACCTATCCCTGTTGTACGTACTTTTGCAAGCTAATTATTTAAATTGCCACAATTTTTTGTCCGTTTTACCACCCTAAAACCGTCCCATTCTTTTTTTCGCACCTACAGGCAATAGAAAAGTGTAAAAAAATGATTGGATCGAGTTTAGGGTGGTAAATTAAATAATAAAGTGGCACGCGCCTGACTACGGTCAAAAAGGTATATTCATTATTATTTTTCTACCTATTGACTCGATATGGATAGGGTTTTAAATTGAATTGGGAAACTCGACGATATATTTTGTTTGATCAAGTATTGCAATAATTTCTTTTTTTTTTTTTCTTAGGACGAATTTCCAAAATGTTATCCCTTTTCTTCGTTTGTACCCAAGATCTATGCGGAGGTAATTGAATTTGCAAATCTTCTTTTTTTCGAACGAGTCTTTAGACTAAACACAACACTCACTGAAATGATTTTTGAGTTTATTTTTGGACCTACCTGGAGGTCCTATAAATTAACCTTTGTCCGTCCGTCCGTCCGTTCGTTCGTCCGTCCGTCCGTCTGTTACCAGCTTTTCTCGAGATTGGCTCATTAGTTTTTTCTGATTGTTGGCACAATGATGGAAAATGGTAATGCCCAAAATGTGACGGAGCCCGATTTTCGAAAAAAAGTCATTCCCGGCTGAAAATGCCGGAAATATGCCGGAAAAACCGGTTTCTTTTCCGGCTGAAAATGCTGGAAATATGCCGGAAATCGCCGTTTTTGCAGATTTTCATCGGACTTTTTCCTTATATTTCGTTGTTTTTTCACACAAAAACATTATTAATAGCAATGTCCACGATCAACCATGGTTCAATTGTCGATAAAACTGATTTTTGAAGCCGGAACTTTCTAAAGATCGCCGGAACAGCCGATTTTCGCCGGAAAAACGGTATTCCTTGAATTTCTCGAGCTGTACTTTATATTTTTTTATGAAATTTTGCACACTGATGCAATATGACAATTACCTAAAATGTGACGGAGCCCGATTTTCAAAAAACATTTTTTCCGGCCGAAAATGCCGGAAATATGCCGGAAAAACCGGTTTTTTTACATTTTTTCGAATTTTCATCTTTTGTTTTTTCTGATTTTTTTGCAGAAAGATGCGTATTTGCAATGCTCAAAACATGGCTGAGTTCGATTTTTGAGAAATTTTTTTTTCGGAAATATGCCGGAAATCGCCGTTTTTGCAGATTTTCATTAGATTTTTTTCCTTGTATTTCTATGTTTTTGACACAAAAACATTATTGATAACAATGCTCACCATCAAGCATGATTCAATTGTCAATAAAACTGATTTTTGCGAACAGAACTTTCTATTTATTTTTTTCCCTATAACCCTTCCCTCTCCCCTTATCAACAATCAGTGATGAATTTATTGCGTTATGCATTTTCGCTAAACGCTATATTTTCTGACTGATTTTTTTCTCCTCACATTGCTATCTAACTTTCATCATCAGGTAGGTCCATTCAGCATCTAGCTTGTTTTAATTATTTTTATTATTCATTATCTGTCAGCAGTACACGAGGAAAGTTTTGAATTCTTTTATAAAAATGTCTCTTAAAACCTTACACCTTAAGCGTGGTTAAGATTAGCAAAGAATGACATAAGGGATAACATTCACACCTTCGTTTTTAGGTTAAGAAATTCATTGAAGCATCCATGAAGTTCAACCAAAATTTAAATATCAGGTAGGTGTTAACGCAATTCTTCAGGCTCTTGACAGGTAAGTATTACAGTCGGTTTCACACATTGGGTCACATAATTAATCATTGTTTATTCGGTATCTTTCCCGACAATATTCAATAATTGTATTCAAAAATATTTGTCGTGCGCGACTCACAACTTAAAGTTATGAACAGCCAATCTTTTGAGAGGACTCATATGAAATTAGCCAAAGAATCTGAGCCATATAAAACCTCCACACCCCTTCTCATAATGCTATGAAGTGACAACTATATAATATTTTATTGGAAAAAGTGTTGTTTTTTTTGTTTCCTTTATCTTTCGCCATGAAATAGAGAATTCCCCAACGTGATTTACTCTTGAAATAATTTCTTTTTTCGAGATTTCTAAACAAATCGCCGTCATACAAATAAAAAAGATCAGATTCAGCAAACTGGTTTTCATTGCCAGGTTTCTGGCCTGATATGAAATTGGCCTGCAAAATCTCTAGCTAGAAGGTTTTTTATATCACGTGATCTTTTTCTCGAGGTTTCTTTCTGATAGGTGGGTCAGCTGATCTAATGAAGACAATAAGAGGAAATAAATCTTATTATTTTTAGCCGGACAGAAACAGACAGTTCGCTTCGAAAGTCGACCAATTTGCTGCTGACCAAAACTTTGAGTGGTAATTGTTATTTAAATTTGCTAGTTCCTCACTTAATGCCGTGTCTTTTTTTAGGTACACTCAACTTACTGTTTTCGCGAAAATTTTAACCCATCTTAAATTTCAGCGTAATTTTATCTTTCTCGATCATTAACTGTTGTCCTTTTTTGTAGAATCCGTGAAAAGGCTTGCGGCAGATCCTTCTTTGAAACTCGCACAGGTATAATATCAATTTGAATTTCATCACCTTATAAAAGACAAGTAATCTCGTATTAGTCACCTTTATTGGAGCCTCAATCTGTGTTATTTCAAATTTCTTTTGGAATCTGATGTATTTTCAAATCCGAATTTGAATTCAAAATACGATATACAATGTATTGACTGTTTCAAGATATGAAATTTGAATTGTTTCTTTCATTCCAAGTTTTTGCTTCAGTTAATTCACAAAAAGAAATTACATTAGAAACATTACTACCCTGTATCTTTTAGCTAGCACAGTTGTCAGCCAATTCGCTTCATTTGGAAAATGCGTGTCCACAGCTGGAAGTCTTCATCTCAGACATTACTGGGTATGAAATTCTTTCTTTTGTATACATCTATCTCCCCTTTTGAATCTATTCTTTATAAGTCCTCAATGTTTATTAACCGACCTCCAGAGTCCTTTTTAACAGGAGCTTTTTTTAATTGCACATGTCAGGGTGTTTTAAAATATTGTTGATTGCTCTGCTCTGTGTGAAATAACATCTGCTGGAATTAAAACTAAACTTACCTAGAATTACTAATTGGTGAGTTTATGTATTTAGCAATAAGCAAAACGCTCGTCCCAGCTGTTGAAAAAACTACTTAAAGCACTATAGCTCTCACCCAACAAAATTGTGGATTTAAAAAAATAGATATTCAGAATTCATATTCATCTATTAAAAATTTCGCTTTCAGTGATATATAACATCATGGGGTTTTATGTGCTGGAAAGATATTGGTTCTTGAAAGGTCAATAAATGGCCATGGTCATCGTATTTCAACATATTGCCATCAAAACAATCATTAATATTTCCCAATAAATGTATTTTCGAAGATCAAAAATCATATAATGAAAAATTAGCACTGTTTAAAAAATATGGACATTTTTGGAAAAAAATGAGAATGAAACATCTTCGAAAAAAAATCTGTTAGTATTTTTCCCCTGGCTATTTCTAAGGTATGACTAAGTCTAAAATTAAATTTTAGCAGCTAAATATTACCAGATGACTTGTTTGAACATGTCATATAAACATCAAGTTGATTGATGAACAAGTTTTGGAGAAAAGATAATTTTAAAACGCCAACCTGGATTTTCCGTCACGGCGCAACTCAAACTTTAAAGTACACTAAAAAATTACCTTGGTGTTTTAGAGTGAATTCTTTTAGTGATTCTCAACAGTCCTATAAGTCTAATATTTTAAACATTTAAAAACTGAAAAAATTCTGCTTTGTTCAATTTTATTTAGAAATTATGATTTTCCGTCACGGCGCAACGGAATTTTAGACCCCCAAAAAACTCCATTGGACATCTGAAATGACTTAATTTCTTCAGTAACTTCAAAATTATCAGTATTTAAAAACATTTGGTAAGGTAAACTACTTTGTAGCCTTTATATGCCCATTTTGTAAAAATCTTCACTTTTGTGAGCTTTCCAGGGATTTTAGCCAGGAAATCGGAAATCTGGTCATAACTTTTCAATGGAGTATGTTCCTGCTCTGATTTTTTCACATAATATTGTTCATGAAATGATATTCTTTATGTCTATATAAAAATTTTTGACATTCTGAAAACTTCATTTTTTGCCATTTTTCAGATTTTTTGGGACGAGCTTTTTGCTTATTGCTATTTGCACTTTTGAGGACGGTGGAGTGACTAAATGGATTTGGAATAATCCGTAGTTCTGACCCACATAATCGAGGATGTTAAAAGTGCTTATTTACCTTCGACCTCAGTTAGTTAGGATCTAGACAAATTGGAAGCTAATCTTCCCCGTCGCAGAAAAACACATATATGCACAAACTCGCTAATACCGAGTTTATGTATCGGAGGATATCGAGGGCGACGGTAAGTGAAATCGATACAAAACAAAGTCGATATTTGATGTATACGGCTCTCTATATCGTCTTTACTCACCTAAACAGACGACTGTATTTTGGTGTTTTTACCGTCGTCGAGCAAAGTGGACGGAGACATGTCAACTTTACTTTATACCATCTCCCTCGATTTATCTCGAATACATAAACTCGCTGTTAATATAACGTTAACGGTATCATCTCCACCTCTCATATTTATTTCACAGTATGTTTTTCATAAAAAAAAGAAATAAGTTTATACCTAAACTACCTACCCCGGTGGAGATCCTATAAATTAACCCCTGTCCGTTCGTTAGTTACCAACTTTTCTCGAGATTGGCTTATTAGTTTTTTCTGATTTTTTGCAAAAAGATGTGTAACTATAAACCCTCGAATGTGACGGAGCCCAATTTTCGAGAAAAAAAAATTTTCGACAAATTTGGGCCAAAAAACGGCTAAAAAAACGGGTTTTTTTGGACTTTGTGAAAAATCGGATCATTAATTTTTTCTGATTTTTTGCGTGAAAGTAGGGTACCATCATAGATAAAAACTGGCCAAATTCGATTTTTTTTATAAGCACATATATCAATTACTTAGGTATTAGCTTTTCTCGAGATTGGCTTTTTCATTCTTTATGTTTTTTTACACAAAGATGCATAACTATAAACCCTCGAATGTGACGGAGCTCGATTTTTGGGAAAAAAGTTTTGTGTAAATTTCAGCTAAAAAACGGCTAAAAAAAGGTTTTTTTTGGATTTATTTGATTTTTTGCATGGAAGTAGGTAAAAAATGGCTCAAGCAGATTTTGGTTAAAAAAGTATCACTTGTTCTACAGATATTCTTCTAAAAAAGATAATAAGGTTAATTTGGGATCATATAATGTTGCTTGTTTTTTGGTTAAAGCTTTTCTGTAACAAGATCACTTGGGCTACTTTATCTTTGTTTAAAGCTTTTCCAGGGCACTTTCAAACTCATTCAACATAGACTAGAGACAGTATTTGTTTTGATATTCAAGTAACACATTTGTAACCTTATCTCTTGTTCTCATTCACTACTATTTCCTTGTGTTTATGTTTGAAGAATGTTGTTGACCTGATCGAGGTCTTATTTCATGTTCATACTTTCCTGTTGCTTTGTTTACGTGATAAGCCGCCATGTTGGTTCGAACCGATGATGTCATATTGATTTTTTGCATAACACTTTCTGTCATTTAGATCGTGAAGTTGGTGTTTTTCTTTATCGATTTGAATCAAACTTTAACCTTTTTCAACTTTTAATAGGATATAAAAACATTCCTTTACCTTACATTTAGGAAGTATATTCTGAAAGTGGGGCGACCCAAATAGCCTCAAAAGGGCAAAATGTATGATAGAGCCTTCGGATGTTCTTAAATTTTTGAGTTTTAAACCTAAAAATATTCTTAGAATTTTCTTTAATTTCACCACTTTGGAGATTTCCTAAGAATCTAGGTGTTTCAGAGTATCCGTAAAGCCTTAAAATGTTCTCAACTTGTTCTTATATAGTTTGTTCTTATAAAAACTGTGTATATGGTGACCTAACAGTGCTTGTGAATTAAAACTGTCACCATTCATTCACATCTTAAAATGCCAAAGTTTTGTTTACATTTCATAGTCAACCTCCAACCCTCTAAGCTTTAAAATAAATCAAAGAGCTTTTCGATGTGCTTGCCTATCAGTGATCTTACTGATACGATGTGCTTTTTCGCGACCAAAACTACAGGGGCTTTTCCAGTAACTTTGCGCCCTCAACTCAGCCCACCGTTTTCATAAAGGCTTGCCCTTTGAAACTGTACTTACATCAAGAAATAAAAAAGCGATACAATGATTTAAATATGTAGCTTTACTCAATCTTACATAAGTTAATTCTATCGGAATTTTCTGCTAATTGAAAATTTGAAAAGACAAATTTTTTAAGAGAGGATGAAAAAAAATCATTTCACAATCACGCGAAACTGTAGGCCTTGCTGAAAACTTCATTTGATTTTTTGTTATCTTTTTAACGGGAGTCAAAATAACTTGTTATATTTCTTAGTGTTCAACTCCCGCCGCTCCCAGCAGCACCTAATCACCAGCCAAAAAACCTCACCCCATGAATTTCTTTAATTTTTTAAAGCTATCAGAATATCCAGGTCCAAGGAATTAAAATTAACACCCGTGCTGAAGTAAAAAAAATACTCTTTTATTAATAACTTTACTATAGACATTGATTATAAAACGAACCTCGTTCAAATCACCGTGCCTCCTTTATGGCACTTAAAAATCAAACGTCAAAATTATCATTCGATTTAATCTCATCAACACTCAATAAAAAGTCAGCTTTCATAACCGTTTGAAACAATGAATACCCACGTGTTAACCCAATCAATTGTGAAAGCTTATCATTAATACTTTAAGGAGATTTATTATAAACCCGTAAAAATCTTGAACTGATTAATATTTCTTAAGTGTCTGATGTCCTTACTGATCTTGTTATCTCGATTCACATTTTGGAGATGAATCTCGTTTGCTTTTCTTCTCATGACCTCACGCTACTTCATTCAAATATGAGGCATACTTTTAAAAAGTAAAAGCATTGTCTTTGCTGCTCTTCTCAAAAAATCGTCAAAATTATAGCACTTACATAACAGATTTCTTCCCTGTACATGCTTATCTAATAACAATCGCAAGTTGTAATTCTTCTGTTCGTTTTTCTTGTTCCGTACGATTCTCAAAGTGCAATGCCAATAGGTTTCTCACCGATTCAAGATCTCTCATGGTATACTTTACGCCTTCTAGTTTGACATAGGTATATTCGATACGCTCCATTATTCGATCATATTGAAAGCCACCGTGAACAGGATACTCTTATAAACGACGGCCTACTATTCGATAAGCTTTCTTATTCGATGAAAATCGATGAAAATCGAATTAGCGAGCCAACTGAATTCTTTCTCACTTCTTTAGGACGACAGATGTCAATGTTAGTCTCACTCGGTTGTATGGATCTTCCACCTTCAAGGTATTCTTCATGTGTATTCTTTCTTTCCAGGAAAAACTAGTGCCGGGAGTATCTATTCCCTAAAAGGCAAGATACAAGGAAAAGTAAAAACCTTTCTTCAAAATTAGTATTTCTGATAACATTCACACAACTAGCACCGCATATGAATTGTTGTTAGCTTCTCCTTTGGACAACAGGTTCCACAGGACTATTATTGTAATGTAATCACTTATTCTTTTTTCCAAAGGACATCAGAGCGGAAGCTGAGATGAGAATCTACGAAAAACTCAATATGAAGATGGACGAATTTTTAAATCTCGGTATATTCATTCGTTTTGCACAAATAATTTCCTGGTTTTTAGGTCTTTATGATTTATGTAGCCATTTTATGGTGTTTCATAGGAACCATGACTGTTGTGCTCTAATAACCACTTCCCGATGGTCAGATCCAAAATCTTCGAAATTTGGAATAAAAAGAAGAACGCATGCTTTTTGCATTGCTTTACCTCGAAGTAATTATTTTTAAAGCTCGCTCGTCATGGGGAATCTATTCTTTGTTGAAACCGATACCAGAAAGAAACGTTTTCTCAGTTTTTTTAGTAAATAATTATTATTTTTTACTTCATTCTAGCCTCGTACGAATGGTCACCGTCTCACGTGCGAGCACAGCCTAGTAGTTACTTGCAAGATCTTCTGGCGTATTTACAAGGAGCATTCATCGCTTTTGAGCAACTCACTGTACGTTTCTTTGTTTGGATTGAATAACATTTCAACGTATCCTTTCCTGGGAAGTAGGAATAGTTGCGCTTTATGAGAACTATTCTATTTTCTACTTCTTATAAAAAAGATAAATTTCCTTAAGGGAGTGGTTTGAAAAGCGAACCTAGTGAGATTTTTTAAACGTAAGTGTAATACAAGGACGTGGATTACTTGTCTAGTCCCTTCTTCGATTCCCGTAACTGCTACTACCAAAACCTTTTTAGAACCTTCGCTTATTTGGACTGTAAATAACTCTACATGAATAAAATTCGCTAAATTAGCTTCAAAACAGTCAAAATTAACTAAAAAAATTTGCCTGAAATGACCTAGCTTGGTGGTACTTTTTGGGTCGATCGAATAAAGATGCTCAAAAATCACAGCCCCTTTTAAAAAGCAAAATCTTTGGCCCCTTTCCACCACAGGCCCAACTTTAACGCTATTAAGAGCCGGTTAAAATTGGGCCGATAAGGTAGTAGGGGTATCGGTAATATCGGGATGGTATTTCTGTCATATTTGCACTATTTTGGGGAAGATTTGAAAAACCTTTAGCCCTCTTTTCCTCTAACTAAAAAAGTAGAAAGAGCACGTATAAGGCATTCTACTTATGAATATATTATCCGCGTGTTTTGATGACGGAAGCAGTTACAAAACACGATGTTTCTGTTCATTGGTAACAGATAACGTAAACACAATTCTAAATGAACCTTTGGTTAAGCGATTTTCTTCATAATTGATATGGAACGCATTTGAATAATTTGAGAACGCAATTTTCGCAACGAAACAATTTGCGGTGCGGTCAATTCTTTTCTTAATCATGCTCGATTTAATTAGGACCTTTCTTCCTCTAGAAAACAACAAATAATTATAACAAATGGATTTTTCAGGGTTCTGGGCATGCCTTTCTTCTCCGAGGACTGAATCCTTTCCCTCCTGGGGTTAATTTCCATTGAGTTTAAAGCCCGAAGGGCTAGAGTAGAATCTCTAACCTTTCCCAGGCAAGAAAAAATGAAACCACTTATTTCCTATCCAGAACGCGCCTAAAAACGCGGTGAATCGTGACGACGGGTTGTATCTAGTGGTTCCTTTGTTTTTGAGGACTGCATTTTTTGAAATCTAGCGATAGATCCGTTGTTTGTGTAAAAACCACATGCGGGTGTTGTGGATGGGAAATAAGTAGCTTCATTTCCCATCCTAGAGTCTCGAGTCTAGCCCTTTGGGCTTGGAAGTCAATGTTAATTTCTCTTGATTTCTTTTTACAGAACGATGTGGCGAAGACAGCGTGTATGTCATCTTGCAAACATTTAGCTTCCAAATTGAAAATGTTCCTATTGGATGAGAGGGTAAAAACCATACAGTAATTGTTTGTTCGTTGTTCTTTCCATTTAGCTTGGATATGAAACACTTAGAATCAGAATCTTAACACGAGATAAGGCAGAAGTCGAAATTTTGGTACGCTCTTCCCCTCATTAGTTAAAGCAGAATCCTAAGATACCCATTTCTCAAAGATATCATGACAGGTTTAATGATACCGGACTGACCATATTACCTCGATTAATTTCAATTTTACCTTGTTACCCCTCCCTCTATCAGGTCAAATTCGTGAACACGAATGGACTATTGAACTTCAATGTGGACCTGAAGAAATGTGAAGAATTCGCTGCTTCGCGCCCTGTCAAAGGATTTGCTGTTGGTACACTAGAAATGTCTTTCGAAGAACTGAGACAGGTAAATAAGGGTCACACCGCAATTGTTTGCTTCCCTGGTGAGCTTTTAAGGGAAGGTCCCTGAAGTGGGATACTGAAACGTGGTGGCAGGGGACCAGTTTCCCCCCTAGCAGTCGTTATTTAGAGGTGGCCTAAGACATGAAGCGTCAAAAGACTCCTTAAATGATTAATTTTTGGTGCTCTAACCCCCCCCCCCACCCCCACAATAAGAAAGAAAAAATGGTAGGTTTTCTAGGCAAGAATTAACAAAAATGTGCCTGTCCCTCCTAAGGCGCCAACGCAATTTTCTTTCAACTTGTTTTGGTCGAACCACCATACTTCTGGTAGGGAGGTACCGTTTATGTTTTTCTTTTTTTGGTAGAAGAAGAAACTTTCTGGCTTGTTTAGTACAGTTTTCGATAAAAATAGACATTCTAAATATGCTGTGTTTGACTAATAGGATATATATCCAACAATCTCCACTGATTAACCTTACATTATACTGATTAACTTTTGTTTAATCGAGGCTTAACGTGGAATGAGTCGTTTGTGATGTTGCATAGTGATTGGATATTAATAAATCTTTGGAACTCTATTCAAAATATGCTGTGTTTTATATTTGACGAACTTTTTTGTATCAATTTGGTTTTTCCTTTTCTTTTTTGTTTTCTTTCTTAATAATCCCATTCATTGAGATATTTTACTCCCACGTGTTTTATGACTCATTTTCACTCATTCATTTTCCCCTAAATTAACATCCCTCTGGTTCGTACATTCTTCTTTCTTCACTTTCACGGGTAATTTAATCATAAATTGATCTCAGTGTCAAATCTGTTCAGGGGCATCAGCAAGACGCAAAAAAAGCTGCAAATCGGGCATACAGGCCACTGGCATACAGTACATTGAATCTGCTAAGAATTCGATGGGCAATAAACTAGAATTGATTCAGTCATAATGTCATTCGCCGACATAGCAAGCACGCCTTTCTGCCGTAGGATTATAATGCTATAAGATTCCCGATCGAAAATCCACCATACTTGACCGAGTCAGCTCAAAACATGATATAAAGCCCATAAAACTTGTTGCATACAACTTTTGTAAATCCTTGGTTCCATTCAAATAGACCATTGATGACTTCACTTAGCTTTATGGTGCCAATTGATTAGTGACAATGCCATTTCTTCAAATCCATTTATCATCAGCTTAAAATATTTGACGATATCTCGGTTCCGAATGCTAATGTGTGGCTTAATTACGCTATAAAAATGAGTTTAATTGCAGGCGGAAATCTGTTGACATGCTAAGTACAAGATTATTAATGACTTAGGATTATGTATGTCCACTGTTAGTCGGTGGTTACTCAATTCTTGGACAGCTTGAAGAATTTTTTTTCTTTTTTCCGATTCATTTCCAGGAAAATTACTTTGACTGTGCGAGGAGACCGCCTTCCTCACAAATAAATCCCAATTATGAGAACATCCAAATTTTATGTAAAATGAGAAATACCTAGTTCCCTTACTTATATAGGAGGGGGGTCCATAGTTAGGAGTGGAATCGGCCCTTTTTTCGAACGGAGTGGCGGGCGGAATTTGACAAAAATTTAGACGGAATTTCGGAAATTGGTTCCTCTGACGGGGACGGGAAGTTGTGCAATTTTAGTGCGGAAAAACGGAATTTAGCAGAAAATTTTGCGAAATTTCGAAATTGTTAAAAAATATTCAAAATTCGCGGGATTTTTGACAGAAATCAGAATTTCAAAGGCATTTTCGGTTGCGGAATTGTGGACAGTGTGATGGAAATTGGGGAAAATTTTGTTGGAATTGTGGAATTGGGTACCCCCTGAACCCCCCCCCCCCCCTATATAGAGAGTCGATATTTTACGTAAACAAACAAGTAATCTAGGGGAATCGGGAATTTGCACTCTTAGAATGGCGCCTTAAGCCGAAATGTGATATAATCTATGAAATTTCCCCTTCCTTTTTATATCACCACTCGATCATCAGTCCACAAATGCTGGATTATCTACATCACAAACGACTCTTTTCTCGTTAGGCCTTGATTAACGTTAATTAGTATAGTGTAGGTTAATCATGAGAGATTGTTGGATATGATTATTTTCAATATTCGTAATATTTTACGTTTCAGCTTATGGATTTGTTCTTGAAAGGTGATTGGTCAACGTACTTGAGTGACCATGGTAACGCGAATAGTAAATACAATCGTGTCAAAGCGTCTGACGTCATGAGACTTCTCGAAAAGTAAGTCCTTATTTTCCTCCTCATACTAAATAATTTCACATTCTATTGCCTTAGTTTTATTTGCTGGACACTAGGATCAATGGTTCTATTACTATGAAACGTACGAAAGATTGCCAATTTTAACCCCTGCCAAACTTGAGAAAAGCGTACCGGTCATCGTCCATCAGGAGGGTTACAGTCCTTGTTTGATATTTACACCCCCTTGTCACAGATCAAGTGGGACCCCACCCCACCGAAAATTCGGTCTTTTCCGGTTAGAAAAATACCCTACAAATTCAGTACTGATTTTAATACATTTGAACCCATTTTGAGTTTTTAAAGTAAAGAAAGTTAGCAACATTTAAGCGAAAAAAAAATCAAGAATAGGCCAGCCTGAGCCAAAATTTACTGATTCTTATAAGAAAGAGTGTGTAATCTAAATTGTAGGTTTCTTAGTTCAACTTGTCTCTTTTTTGGGATACGAATCTGTTATTTACTTTACGGAGACTTGCAAGCTTAACCTTTTCACCGTAGGCTCCTTCTTATGAATAAGCAGGTGACTTGTGGATTCGTTGGGATCCTAATTCACGAGTCTTCATAATATAGTGGTTTTTGATATATTTTATTCAATCATATTTATTCCTCTTCATTTTCATTTCTATAAATTTCATTCATTCTTTTCTGTTCAAATTCATGTAGCGGCTTTTTTATATTTCGAAGTCGAAGTCTCCAAAAAATTAGCGTTTTCCTAACACGTTTCTTTTTTTCCCCGAATAAGCCTTTTCCTCTTTATCATTATCACAACTCTCTTTTTTTTCTTGGAAAATCACTTATTAAAGCATTCCCCAACTTTGCGACTTTCTTCAGTAAACACCAAAACAACATCTTGGACTCTCATGGGAAAGCTTTTTATTCAACCAGTTTAGCCTTGGTTTCGATACCTTTTGCTGGGAAAATGCCTCGAATGAGGTTCTTAAGAGCAAATGTTTTTCCTTTCTTCTTCGTTTTTTCTTCCTTTTTTGTATTTTTACTTCATCCCAATAACTGAAGGAGTTCTCTTTCTCCATCCATAGCGTGGTTCATTCAGCTGCTCAGTTTTGATATTTCATTTGAGGACATATGACTCTTTGTTATGAGTTTTTCTTCTACGGTTATCATGGCCAAAATATCGAAATAACCTGAAATAACACTCTTGTTTAACTTGTTAAACCCTCACTCACGCCATGCCTGAACTATATGGGAATGTTTCTCTATGTAGAGAACGGTGCGATTTAAATCGTATATCTATCCTCATATCACAAATTCTATTTCTAGATTTAAACTCATACCATAATGAGGAGTAAAAACAGTCCCAACGAGTCTTTAAATCATATACATACAAGGGGTTTCAGGGGAACCTGTATGCACCATTCCGTCAATTCTTTCCACATTTTCCGTCACACCGCCGAAATTCCAACGCCAAAAATGTCTTCAAAATTTGATTTTTTGTCGACAATCCCAAATTTTTTGACTTTTTCGTGCCGATTCCGAAATTCCAACTCGTTTTTTGTTTAATTCCGCTTTTCGGAATAAAAATACATTGAAAATTGCCCGATCCTCTGTCTCCGACAGTGTAACTACACGCGACTTGATCTACACTGTCCCTGCATTTGTGGCTTATTAGAATGAAAACTACTTAGCAGTTGGCTCAAATAAAGATCCCCCTATCGAGGGATTTAGCATGGTATTATTGAATGCATTTTGTCTATTTTTTTGCAGGATGATTGACACGACAAGCAAGCTGAACAAACTCAACATCAACTTCAAAAAATCTGATCGTGAAAAGAAGAAATTCATGGAAAATTTGATGAAGAAGTTGAAGGATTTATGAAAAAGGCGAGCTACAAAAACAACAAATGTTCATTCTTTTCAAGGGTGACCAAGAGTCAATGGTTGGCCCCCTGGGTTTAGTTCTATACTTGATTCAACAAAGACGTCAATGACTTTCACGTAAGCATTGCATTGCATCTAAAAGATGTTGGTCGGTTATGATGGATGTTTTGACTATCCTTTTTTCACAAACAAAACGAGAATAATGCATCGTGGTGGTACAATCTATTTCTAGAGTGAAACCGTCATCGTAGCAATTTGGTTGGTTTATTGGACATTTTATTTTGTATTATGACAGAAAACGTTGAGAGGAAATTGGAGATTCATTTGATTGTAATACAAACCCCCTGGCTGCTATTTTAGAATGCCTGTGAGGAGATTTCCTTCACTCGCCGTCAGATGAATGGAAAAATATGCAATCATTTAAAACAAGAATTTTATTGGGATGGGAGGGCAAGGTCAAGTAGTTTCCTTTTTCGTCATCCATTAAATTCATTTCGAAAGAAATCAGACATGTGCTTTATACGAGTTCCTGACCACCAGTTTCTGATGGGTTCATGTAACCTAAATACCTTTATAGTACTTTGTCCTAAAGACAGTGTTTTTTTTTGTAACATAGCTACAAGTAGTCAACAGCATTCAAGTCTGGAAATGAGAACAGTTCTCATTAACGTGTACTTTTGTCGATGCATTAGGCTTAGAAATAGGGTTGACTTTAAACCTTTCCCAGGACACTACACAAGTGTGGTAGTTGGTATCGCAATAAGCTCTTTTATAATTCGTATGTTTTTTGGCAATATGTTAACGATGTCAATAATTTTGACCGGATAGATGATGATTACAATTAACTTTATTTTTGATACAAACAAAAAATGTAGCATGATTTAACACAAATCTTTGTAAATAGAATTTAAATGTAATTTAAAAAACATACATTCAATTATAATGTGTTTCCTTCCCTATTATTGAATCATACCGAAAACAACCTGTTATTTTTATTTGTAAGTATTACTTTAGGCGCTCAAACTTTCGCGATTTTCGTGAAAGTAAATGTCTTTGAAGATTCTTAAATGGCAATTCGCGAAAGTTTATGCTCGCGAAAAATTTTCAAAAAAATTGGAAATCTATAAAACCTCGAAATCAAATTTTCGGCAAAATTGTCATTTTATCCAACGATTCCTGAAAGTTTATGCTCGCGAAAAAGATTTTTTTCTCAAATTTGCGAAACTGAATGTCGCAAATTTCGCGATTTTTCGACATCGCGAAAGTTTCTGCTCGCGAAAGTTTGTACGCCTAGAGTACATTAAATTCTTCTGTAAGAGTTAGATACTATTTAGGTTTATACCTCGATCTCCTTCCCCTTATTTTTCAAGGGTATCAAAAAATCGTTCGAAATTATTTTCAGCATTGTGCTTCACTGTAATTTTATTGAATGATTCTTAAATAACATTTTAATATCACTTTCCAACAGGGAATAAAAGCATACAACTTTAATAGTTCCATAATTAAATACGTTGTTTTATATGCTGATTATTCACTGTTACTTTTTATGATCTATTTTGTTCTTCTTTTGTAGATATTGGATTGAAATGAATCGAAACAATCTTTTGTAAAAACCGAAGTAATAACATGGTAATAACTCTTGTTACGTTTTTGTATCCAATGATAATTACATTTCAATCTAATTAATGGTAGATGAAGCGTGTGGATTACCAGCTTTTGATATTTTTTCAATTGTTTTTTAATTATTTTCTTTTTATATTCAAATTTGTACAAAGAAGTCTGATTAACAATAAGCTCGTTAAAATAAGTATTAACTTTTACAATATTTAATAACAATAATAATAATAAGTGATCAATACAATATACTAATACAATATATAATATCTCTCTTGCAATGAAAAGTAAGAAAACAGCATCGTTTTTCCAAAATTTTATATGCAGTATGTACCAATGAAGTATAAGCCCGAAGGGCTAGAAGTCAATCTCCTTGGTAGGATTTGAAGCCAAAAAATCCTACCAAAGTTGCTCGGCCTTGTGCGGCTCGCCTGGTTTTTACACAAATGACAGATTGAAACTAAAATTTACCGCTAAATTTCTAAAAAAAATCAATCGTAAACAAAGGAATTGCTAGATTCAATCTGTCGTCAAAAATACGGCGCATTTTTTAAGGCTTCACTTTTTCTTGCCTGAGAAAGGTTAGAGATTGAACTCTAGCCCTTCGGGCGTTAAACTCAATGGTATGTACCTTGTGAATAGACTTAATCTACTGGGTACGAGCTAAACCTTTCAAGGGTCGAGTATTCACAAGCTTTTACAAGGTATGCTTTAAGCAGAGGGATTATTTTCTCATAAATATATTGACTTCAAAAAATCGCGATAAAAATATAAATTTCCGGCATAAATTTTGTCCAAATATTGCACATATTTTATCCAAAAAAAAATCTACAGTCTTTGAAAAAAAAATTTGAATATATATTTTTAACCGATTATCAACGCAATAAAATAAAATTCCTGGATAAAAACCTAGGTAAAATTCAAAAAAAATATCTTTTGAATACCTACTTTTTAAAAAACCCCAAAAAATTGTAATATATAATAATATACGAATTTTGACAATAAATTTACAGTTTTACAGGGATTGGAAGCATCACCTGGTTAGTGACAGATCACAAAAAGTGATTAATAAGATTGCTTTGAACAAAAGGATTTAAAGCCTCTTTTATAACAAAAAGCTGAAAGGATTTTCTTTTTTTCTCAATCAGAAGTTAAGCTCTTCTATTTTGCTTTGCTGTATAATGTTAGCCACAAATGGGGAAAAGTTACTAAATAAAATTCATTTTTGTTTGACAAAAACTTCAATGGTCAATTCCCCTATAAAAGCTCAGGGGATTTGTTGTTAAAATCCTCATTTAAATTTCATAAATTTTACATACTTTTATTTGGTCATTCAGCCATGAAAACATCAAAATAGGTATAAGCTTAAAATTAATATGGAAGAATTAGGATTTAAAAATTCATAAAATAAAATTGCGATATTGAACTATAAAACAGATCAAAAGCAATCAAACAATAGTAAAAAGCAATCTATTTTCCATAAAAATAATTTCTAAATCCTACTGACCCCATCTTAAAATCCCTACTTATAAATATTTCAATTTACAAACTACCGGGCTGGAGAAAAATGAGGGTCTTGTACATGATCGATCTTACTGTAATCACAAAAAGGTACGAGTCCATAGATGAGCTTTGTTTGGACAATTATAGATTGTGAGAAGGACAAATAAAATAGGGCTGCTAAAAGAGCGAGTTCAAAGTCCAAGCTTAGTCCCAAATCCCATTCAAAAAATCTGCGCCTCGCATCGAAAGAAACATTGAGGAGTTGTCTTTCTCTTTTATTCAATGAAAAGATACGGTACAAGGAAGCTCATTTTAAAGTGACAATCGTTCTTTTGTCAATTTGATTAAGTAAATATCCGATACACAGAAAGCCTCAACGTATTACTTTTTTAATTACCCTTTCACATCTTATGATTAGGAACATTTTCTAAGAACATCATATTAAGAACAACATATTAAGAACAAGAGAGTTTGTTCTAAATTTTTGACTATAATCTTATTTAGAATAATGAATTTTAGGAATTAATAAATTTCCCTATTTCAAAATTATTGATCGAATTGAAGTAGGCCAGCTACAAAAGTTATAAATGAGGATGTTCTTAAAAAGTATTCTTAAACTTTTTTTCAAAAGAATAAAAAGTTGAAAGAAAATTCCGTTGGGCGATTTGATGAATTTTTCGATGAGATGAGATGGCGCAACCCTACTGTTCGCTCGGAAAGAGTGTTATCAAAAAAAGTTCCTAATATTGTTACGTTCAAAGTTTTGATAACTATCTAATCAAAAATTGTCGTGAAAAAAAAGAACGCTTTCTTTTCACACAAAGACACATAACTGTCTAAATATGTTAAAATAGTTGATTGAGCTTTGGAACCCCTGCCGTGTTTTGAAAACATATCTCTTAAACATAGAGTATAAGCTACTGATAAGAAATCTATGTTCATTCATAAAAAATCGAGATAAAATTTCATGAAAAAACAACATATTGCGCTCCATGTTAAAAAGCACTTTAAATTTTTCTATTTCGGATGTCACGGCTTTGCGAGTAAGACGTCTCAAAGACCTACAAAAGACGTTGCTATGTGTATCGGTCTATGGTTCTCAATTTATCGAGAAAAAAAACGAACAAAACTTGTAAAAAATTCAAGTATGTAAACTTCGATGGTTATATAGATATAATATATTGTACATGAATAAAAAAAGATGATATTTACCTTGCTTTTTTCCAAATTAGCGTATCTATATTTATTACAACTTTTTACCCGCAATGGGTACGAAAAGTTCTCTTTCCAAATTTCGCCTGGTTCCAGATCGAAGTCCCGAACGTCGTATTGAGCGATGCATTTTTTCAGCATCTATACACGGTCTTTTCAAAACTGTGGAAAATCCGTTTGAATGCATGACGTAATCGGCGGACGTGCGTCTCTTGCGCGTGCTTGATGATGCGGTTGCGTTATGAGCACATGGTTTTGAAGGTGTTCGGGAATGGTTATTAATGGAGCTCAATTCCATTTCACTGTCACTAACTTCCTCTTCCCTGCAACCGCCATTTTCAAAATCGTTCGAAAAGAAATTAAAATGTGGCAAACTGCTCGATTTGAATCTGTTTGCATCAAAACGAGGCTGGATTTGAGTCTTCCCAGCATCCCTTTCGAAAATCGCCCCAATTTCTTCATCTTCACTATCATTGAAATCGTTGTTTAATTTTGGTCCGAGATCGGATTGGGGACTACCGGAGGGGCATTCGCATGACCGGTTTACTGAAAAGGGCGGAATAACCCCTCGTTCCGATGTTACTTCACAATGCTCCGTTGTTTTCTTGGGCGAGTTCAAAATTTCTTTCATTTTCTCGCATTCGTTTGCAAATTCATTATTTGAGGCCACAGTTGGTGTTTTCACCGAAGTAAAATCGAATGTTGTTTCAGCCAGCGAAAGTCTTGTGAATTCTAACAGTGGCGCTGTAGTGTCGTAGTACGAACTTTGTTGCCGATTTGAGGATAGGTAGTTCGTGTATAAATCGTCGTAAGATAATGTCGGACTGTATCTGAGCTGGTTTTCTTCAAAATTTGGCGAATGAAAATTTGTCGCTAGATAATCGACACATGTCAAACCAGATGCGATAGCCATTTTTTGTTGTTGATGATATCACAAAATTTCAATTTCAAATGATAACGACTTTCCAAGAACAAATTCAACTTCTAAACCAATGAAAAAAGAATCCACCGAAAAATTTTTTCATCAATTTTTCAAAAGTTTTTCTTTCTTTGTGTTTACTTTTTCTTTCTTTTTCTCTGAAAACAATGAAAAGAAGATTTGAATTAGAAATTGAAGAATGAATGAAAAAAGATGAATCGAAAATTGTAAGAACAAAAATGAAATAGTACCTACAGATGAAAATTTCATTAACAAGATTTATTCTAAAGAACATTAGTGCAGTTTTCATAAGGAAAATCTGTTACCGATTTACGGCCGTTTATCGCACGAAGCAATTGTCAACAAACAAAAATTTTTTTTCCATATCATCTCAATAACATACACAAACAACTAACTCCATTTTTTTCAAACTCAATAAAAAACTCATAAACAATGAAAGAGTACAGAGAGAGAAAACCCAACCAACACACTTCAAAAATAAGTTCTATATATGCAAAACACTCGTAGGAAACGAATCTGTTACATAGGTCTTGAGTGATATGGCAAAAAGAAGTCTGCACACAGCGACCTACTCTACAACAAAACAGTACAATAAAAATCATGTCAAAAATTTTTTTTCATTAATGAAAAAACAACACGGACAATCTTTCACACACAAAAAAAACTTTTAAATCCCCCATAATTTATGTCGTTGTGTTATGAAAAAAAGATCACATCCTTACCAAAAGGCAAATGTTTTTCAAAAAAGTTCAGAGATAGCATCTGGCTGGCCAACGTCAGCCCTCATCAAAACTACAATCAATCTGCCGACACAATTGGTAACAGATAAATAATACACAATGCCAAATGCTCATCCAATAGTGAATGACAATAAAAAGCCAACTGTCATCCTACACAAGCACAAGTAGAGACAAGTTACAGCATAATTATTTTTAATAACTTATTTAAGAAAGCACTCTCCCCTCGCTCTATCATTTCTACGTACACGACATAGTTGTAGAGAAAAGACAGTATCTCGTTATGAAATTCAACAAATACGGGGGTTCCTCTCTCTCACACAAACACTTCATCTCATTTTCTTTTCAAAATGTAATATAAGCACATTCTAGAATTGACTCCAATATAATCCCTTATCCGTAAAAAGAGCTGTAAAAACACCCTTAACCTTGCCAAAATGAGAGACTTGACATTGAAGAAACAATTTCACATGACCGGACCGTCAGGGAATGCCAGTATGCCCAAACAGTGTCGACAACAAAACTACTATTTTCAGAAAGAGGTCGAGAACAAACTTTGATGATTTGCAACATAGTGAGGTAGGATCAAAACGATAATCGATATAATCGTCAATTTCTTTCTAAACTGTTTCAGAGTTTCACACAAAACCCTAACACGTCCATTCCCGTCTTTCGAAGATAAGTTGTTGTATGTTCCTTATTTTCACCCTCCTTTTCATTGAATATTTGATCAGAAGAGAAATGGATCAAAGGCTTTTCTTCCTCCTTCATTCAATCAATGAGAAAATTCTCTTTTCTTTCAACAAGACTATTTCTTCATCAATCAAAAAACTCGACAACAAAACCGGGGGTTTCCACCGTTACTCTATAGTAACAACACAATTTGAACCCCCTTATTTAAAAATCCATTTATTTTTGTTGAAAAAGCTGGAACAAAAAATAATGCTATTTTTCGCTTCATGGATCAGTGATTTCATTGAAATAAATGAAATCGAAAAACTAAGAATGAACTTTGTATCATTGAAAGAAAGGAAGAGAAAAGAGAACAATAAAACAAAACAAAATTCTCAACGCATGCGTAAAGAGCATGGCATCATTGCAAACGCCGTAAAAAGTACCTTTATCAGCTCGCAAAAATTTCATGTATTTCGAAATTCACGAATTTGTTTACAAAGAAATCATGCTTCAAAACTATTGAACAGATGGGAGTGGCAAAGAAAAATTAATTGTCTTTCTTTGTATTCTACCTACCGGCATAAATTATTATTTCGCCGTTGCATAATTACAAATCATATACACTCGAATTAACTACGCTCCAAACGCTCTTCTCGCAGTCGTAGAGTTCAAGCTGCGGTGCAAAAAGCCTATTATGAATTTCGTACCATCCCGTACCAATATTCTAGATAGTTTTTGATTCTCCACGACATTCCTTAGCTTACCCCAGGGATAGACTAAATGGGTGCCGGAAAGGCGCGGTTCAAACCCTCAAAAGCTCCTCAAAGGGGTACAATAACCTTAAGAAAGAAAGCAGTTTAGTCTCTATAAAGGTTACAATATTGCAAAATCGAAAATGTACTCCCTCAGAGGAAATAAACTTGACCATAATTTGATCATTTTTGCTGAAATCACGGATAAATAGTGTCTAGAGAAACGCTATAAAATGGGAAAAATACATAAATACCCATCATCTCGAAAACCAAGTACAATATCCCTTAAATTGTCATGCTTCAAAATTTAATAATGATGAATCGAAACTGAGACGCTCTTACGTCCTCTTCGAAGGTTGCTTTTCAATGAGGGAAACAAAATTTGAGCAATCGTCGTTTTAATCCACAAATCTAAGTAATTGGGGAAATATGAAATAGTCCTATCGTACTACATAATAGGAAATACCCTGTGACTTAGCTGGAAATTGGTGCTTTGCTGATGCATAAAACCATATCCATCGGGGGGCATCGGTAAACAAGGAAACAATCTGATGACAAATAAATCATAAGTGATTGTAAACTTTCTGAAGATCTTGAAAAAACCTTTACACGACGCACTTCTGAAAGATTCCAAAACAAAACTTCAACCCTTATTTAGCACAAACCAAAAATTCATGACAAATACAAAAAATAATAAAAAAACATTTCTCAAATACATTCACAAACATCAACAATAATTTTCTCTCAAACTAAAAGAAAGTGCACAAACGGAACCAAAGAAAAAGAGAGAATGAAAATTTACACAAAAAGATGAAAAAAAACGTATCATTAACAGAAAGTGAGCACAAAAGCCACAATATTCTGAAACTCACAGCTTCAAAACGAAAACCTATTTCATGATTGGCAACCACTGGTTAACCAGAAACACATATATCATACAACAATAGAACATTTTGCAAACATTTTGAACTGCCATGAAATCTTGGCACAACAGCGTCTTTGCGACTGCGACAAAAAACAAATCTATTGAGTTTTTTTAATTTGCAAATTTTCATGAGTAAAGAAAAAAGTGTCGAACTTCAGTGTTATTTGCCTTCCATCCAGCAACGGAATGTGGATTAATTTACGGGAAGTTACCCCACAGACTTTGAGCGAACCACCCCCTCCCCCCACTTCTGACAGAGATAGACCCGTACTTCGCAACTTATCAACTGTACATAAAAATTCAAAAGGAAGCTTCCTTCGTTCCCTCTTCTACGCCAACAGATTTCTTCCACTAGGTACAAAATAAATATTTTGGCGCTTTTAACGGCTGTGTTGTCAGTGGCTTAAGAGAAAAATCCGTCAGTATTACACCGTTGGTAATCTTCCAACTCCCCACGCCAACGAATCCTATACCTCCTACCTCTGTTCTAAATTTCCCATTGTAAACCACAAGCTGAAAAGTATTTTAAGGCACTCCATGAAAAATCTTGAAATTTTTTGGAAGATAAGAAAGAAGGAAAGAGATAAAAAGTTTATATTTGCCTCTAGGATAGGTTTACGATAAAAAAATATAGTGAAAAAAATTATAGCCTTTCACTAAATTTCTGCTTATCAACCTCTAAAATCTTTAAAATCATATGTGCGAAGAAATGGTTTTCCAAAAAGCAACAGAAAAAAGAAAAAGAAAACTTGAAAATATACGCCGATGTACCCTCTCAAAAAGGAATAGAGAATAATCACAGAAAAACGCAGAGCTCTCTTGAGAAGACCGACTCCCTTTATTCCCCACAATACCAAAACAACTCTTTCTTTTTCCATAAAAAAAATACTGATCTTTGTTTTCTGATGAAATATCAATCCCACGCGAATTACATACTAATTTGGTCTGGGGACTGGAAAAAATAAATCGAAAAAACATTCAATCGATTCAAAAATCGCCATGGGGAATTAAGCAAAAAGGTAACAAAATATGGAAACAAGTTGCTAAAAATAAACAGTTCATTTAAATAGAGTATCTAAAAATAAATTTCAGAATGAGTATTGAATAGGGATTACATATCACACAACTTCACAATCCACAAATACCGCAAAACGTGAAATTTCTGCAGGTCATTCGATTCGGACGGTTTTTTTCGGAAGGCGTGTCGGCTTCATTTAACCTCCCACATTCCCATTAAGACATACAGCCATCTATGAATATACATACAATTAAAACCTCTAGACCTTAAACGTTTCAACTAAAACTACCATAAACAGGATGCCTGTTACCTAGATAAGGATGTATACAACACAGCAGGGCATTCAGGGTGGCGAACACCGAAGTCACCAACACCTATTTCAAACCCACAGCATAATTTGCTAAAATCCTTATTTTGACACCGAATTATCGTCCCTATTTTCTTCAAACACCGAAACACCGACAGAAAAAAAGGTAATACCGTCAGACTCGTATGCTCCCTCCTCCCGACATAGAGAGTATAAAGTATAGTATTATTATACAGCATTTCAAGAGCTAACTAAGGAGCACACCAACACCTTTGTACTTCTTTACACACGAAATCTCCCTCCAATTTTTCTCGATAGCTCGGAAATGCGCACATGCTTCAAGGTGTCCTCTTACTAGGTGAACGTGGACATTTTCCTAGATTTTTCTAGAAATAATACAGTATTGGTTACACGACGTATCAACAGGCAGTTTAAAAAAAATTTGTTTTGTAGTATCTTTTACTAATCAAAGTACAGCAAAAAATGATTGCCTTGCAGAAATCCATATTTTTTAATGGTGCAATTTTTCATCAGCTACAAGGGCCCCTACTGTACACATAAATTTCATGATATGCAAGCAAAGACACCCTTTCTTCACTGAACCTCCCCTACACGCTTTTTTATAAGAATGATGTTTTTTTTCATTTCAACATGTATGTTATTAATTTTTTTTTTTTGGGGGGGGGGATAATCCTGAAATATCCTCAGGCATTGGGCTGTTCCATTAAAAAACCATACAGGGGGGTGGACGAACCTTTTCAAGTGAAAAAAAGTCATTGAAAATGTCTGGATACGCCCTGGAAAATGGCAAAATTTGCAAAATTTTTCTCTTTTCATACCTGAAATAAGGGTGGACGAACTAAAATCAGTCTTTTACCCCCTGGAAATTTCAAAATAACTTTTTACCCCCTTGGAAAAATGAAAAAAATGAAACAACACCCCCTGGAAATCTTTCTCGGATAACCCTCTGGAAATGTTCGTCCACCCCTCTGTATGGATATAAAATGGAATGGCCCATTCTTAGGCTAGGATACATACAATGCATACATCAAGCAAGCTTTGACATCTTGTAAAACGTTTTAGCATTGGTGGGGAATTATTGGCAATTTACAGGTAGCATGTTCTAAAAATGGCATTCTAAGGTTTGCCAAATTCCATATTGGTGGTATGTACTTTTATTATATTCCGGAATGGACCCGGAAGACATGTCAAACTGCATGTCGTGATGACAATGGATACATAGTAAAATGAAATATGTACCTCTTTCCAAAAAAAAGTTAAAAATTCGATCAAAAAAATGAAACTGTGTTCGTGAAAAAATTCTCCTCCTCGAACCCCCGGCGAACATTTTTTCCGCTTTCAAAACATAATTCCTAATCGAAAAAATTAGTGCCTTTTTCTCACCAAAAGACGCATATACTCTCGAATGGCAAAAAATGAGAACATTTAAAATATGTATTTCATATTCTGAAAAGCTAGACGAATCACAATGTACAAGGTTTTTCTTCTTTTTTGTTCCTTTCATGAATAAGTGACATACAGTGAGCTTTGCATGAATTCCCCTGTCTGAGTGACAACAGCTAAAAATCCTACGCTCATAGTTCATAGAGAGCTCAAATACAAAAATAGCAGAATGGTTGAGTCAAAGATAGGCGGAGAAAAATAATTTTTTCTCTCTTTAAACTCTACAACTTTATCCAAAGTTTGTGATATCTGAGCTAATTCGAATTCTCCGTACACAGAAAAATATAACAAATAAAAACTTAATATTAAAACCATAAAAAGCAATTAGTAGTTTATGTCATGACGCAAATATTTCTGAGCGGAATAAAAACACATGTACATACACCGAGATATATTTTATCAGTGGCGATAAAGGGGACCATCTAGAGTAGCAAATGCTTCCAGTTAAGTATAGCCGGAGACCCAAATGGTACACATACTGTAGATATCAGTTAAACTTTCTCATCCTTGGATAGACTATTTATTAGGCGACTTTCCTCAGGAAAGAGAAAGTTTAGTCCGATCTACAGTAAAGCACGTAACGTTGATACCACGTCTAGATATCCTTAATTTTGACATGGTACCGTAGCAAAGCTATACTTTCTCGTTACCGATAAAATACTTAGCTCATTTCCAGGATCTTTCCGCTGCTTTTATTGGGGATACCAGGAAAATGTATCTGACATTTTATCTGGATATCTGACAGTGTTCGCTACGAGTATTTCAGGATGATATTCCGTGATATTCTTATAAAAAAGCGCGTAGGAATGTTTTTCTGTGAATGAAAAAGTTTCGCCGTTTCACGGTAGACCCGTTGACGGCAAATCTCTTCAGAATATCAATCAATTTTAGAGGACCAGGTGGTAAAATAGAAACCGAAGAGAATCGAGGGTATAATCTCGAAGAAAGGTGTCACAGAGATCGATAATCCTGAGATACGGACTAAAGTCGTAAATATGTAACATAAATCGACCAAACTTTGAGAGCGCCGACTATTTAATTCCTTTGAAATCTTTTTACAGGGCCTCCTTGTTCTGTCTGACCTACCTCTGTCTGGAATTCCAATACAACACACATCTGGTTGTTTGGTCAAAATGTTAGAAAACAAATGAATTCAAAACTCAAAACAACAACTGTTCAAAAGCTTTATCACTTCATCATGAACCACTACAATAAAAAATGTCAAGCTAGAAACAATTTCATTCACGAAACTATCACATACTGTCATTGACGCAGTGTTTTTATAAGAAAATTATTATGTCCATAACATCGATCATATTTGTATTAATTCTACAATTTTTAAATATTTTCAAAACTTTGGAAATGCCACAAAGAATCATTCGCAGATTTCACGAGATACTTGCATTGGCATGAGTGTTTTACATTTTAGAACTTTTGAAATTGAAAGCGTTACCCACAAAAAGATGAACTTCTTATAAATAAAATCTGAAAACTATCGTAATATGGTAATAACTGTAAATAAAGACGCGTTTACAACTTTCTCATTATTCTGTTGTTTACGTACAAAGGAGAAACAGACCAGTTGTGACATGCAGATGATTAAAATCCTTAACCTCTTTCAACTCAACACATTTGTTTTCGATAAGGGGAGATAAAAAACATAGTGTGAGAGATTTAACACCACATTTACAAACTTAAAAAATTTGATCAGCGATAAAATGAAAATATGTTCCACCATGTCATAAGAACACCCCACAAATCTTGAACCACTTTTCTCAGTCTTTTAGCTAGGTCCATCTCTAGATGAAAAATTGTTTCAAACTAAATATTTTTGAAAAGGGGTATTATGTTCCTTCCTCAATGCAATTTTGAAACATAATTTAGATACCCATTAGATTAGGGCCTATTGGGAATATTCCATCAGTTTCATCTAATGACTGCAATGATACACGGCTGGTCGGATCAAATGAAACTAAACCAAACTCGAAAATTTGGCCAAACAATCGTCCCTTTTAGAGATTTACTTTTAAACTTCATCCCAATTGGAATCCTACACTGAGCTCTATCAAATAAATGACTTTTTCATGTACCCGGATGAATTCATAACTGAAAAAAAAAGTAAAATCCTATCAAAATCCTACCCAATTTTTGTTGACGTTAGCTAAAAATACTGGCTAAAAATACTGGCTAAAAACCTGTGGTCGTTTTAATTTTCAAAAATCAATGGTCACACATTGTTTGCTTTTTTCGTCTAAATAAGGAGACTGGAATCTAGTTTTGAGATCCAACATTTGAATTGAAGACATACCTAGACCCATTTTAACGGGGTTAAGGTGCAACCCGGGGGGGGGGGGGGTACTTAGGCAAATGGAGGGTACGGTATATGCCGCCCTTAAGGGTGCTTTTTTGGATTTCCAAAGTCCCGCTAGTGGTCGGAAAACTCACAAAATCAAATTTCAGTACGACTAAGGGTCGGAGAAATAGGAAAGTTTTAATTTTTTTACCCCCGGAAAGGTTGAAATTTGGTCAAAATTGGTCAAATTTGTCGCAATAAGGGTCGTAAAATTCGCAAAAATTTCCTTTTTTTTCTCCTTTTCACTCCCGCTAAGGGTCGGAGGGTCGAAAGTCGGGCGGCACCCCCCTTGTCAGCTCAGAAACCTTGGTCCCCCCGGGGGTGAAGTAGAATAAGTTTAGCAAATAATTTGATCATTAAACCCTCCATTGTTTGGGAGTTAAAAATCCATTTCCTTTGTAAAGTTAAGAATGGATAAATATAGTATCAGCCTACTCAAAAATATATTTTTACGTGTAGTTGTAAAATGTTAACCGTTTCCTTGTTTCCTCAGAAGCTTTGAACTTCTGACCATTACAATCAATAATCAATTAAACCGTTATTTTTCAATGATATTTCCCTTACTAAACTATTTTAACAATCAGCATTACTACGTGTGTGTAATTTGCTGACAAAGTATTATTGCACGATCAGCAGATTCCAAAATAACAATCTCGATGAATTTGGTTTTGCATTATTCCACAGATATCTTCCTAAAAGAATTTGCAAATGAGCCAAATAATGCTTCAAGGACCACCAGATTTGACAGCAATTCTCAAAAGAAAACACCAAGGAAATAACCTGGAATTTCAGCACCACTGGGAAAATGACTTTGACTTTATCCCCATTTGAAATTCGATGTTTAAAAATTGTACTCCGAAACCATCTCCACTGGATTTTTTAACCTTGGAACAATAGAATTTCCATCCCCATTGGGAATTCAATAGGGGCTGTGAGACAGGGGGTGTAAGATTGGATGCAGGTTTGGATTCTTTGCTCTGAGGAGTCAAATGAATGGCCAAAACGATTCTATATCTGATTGGAGTTTACGTACCATGATGTTTATTTTGTCTGTAACAGATTAAACTTAAAAAATGCCACCTTGTTATGGTGGTAAGAAAAATTCCATCTTTCATCACAGGGATTTTTACTTCGTTAATACCATTGAATAGCATCTCACAGCGGATAAAATAACATGGATACAAGACGTTAAGTTATGAAAAAGAACTTAGCAATCTCATTTTTCGTATCAGGTTGAACCAGGGATATGTTATAGCGGAGCTGGATAACGCACATTTAAAAAAGGCTTGTTCTATCTCTGTCCCTGACATTAAAATTTGATATCAAATTTAACTTTTTTAATTACAAACTCGTGAAATTTGGATTTCCTCTTAGCCAATGATTCTGTTGCTGCATTTATCGTTCACGATTAAAAACTTTTAATTATCAAGAGGGTCTGTAAAACATTGGTGAATGACAATTTAAAAAAATGAAAAACATTGTTTTCATTAGTAAAGTTATAAGAAGTTTCTTCTCTAAGATTATAAATAGTACTTTTTATTTGAAATACCGCGCTACACCACGGGGTGCCTCACTTTCTAACTGATATTTTCAGATAGCAAGTCGGTATGTCTGATTATGGAAAAAATTTCAAGTCAATTGAAACAATATTTTTCAAAATATTTACATCCGAAATTTTTTAAGAGAAATCTTGAAAGCTTCTCAAATTCATAACACACGCTGATAAAAATAGATTTCATTTACAAGGAAGCTTTTGGGGTATCTTCTACAAATATTATTTTGATGAAAAGCGGGAACATCATAGCGAAATATGTGCAAACGTACTGCATGAATACTTTGTCTGCTTCATTTTTCTTATAAAAACAGAATACTCAAGGGGACAGAGATGGATTTCTATTATCAACAGTTTACAATAGAAAAGACAAAGAAGCAATCCGCTAAGGAATTCTCGTCCTTCATCCAGCTCCGCTATAACATATCCCGGGTTGAAGTTGAAAGTAAAACATATTAAAAATGCTATAAATGACAAATATGTTATCAAAAGAAGCTTCTATATTTTGTCAAAGGCATAGGCTAAGTAAAACGTCCAACACAGATTATAGCAGAGCACCAGTCAACAATATCTAACGAACTCATAGTACAACATAAACGTTTTAATTCAGCAAATCGCTCGATACCATAAACAATAGCTTCCGCCTACCCCTCAATGCTTTCTCAAAGTACCTTGCGGCAAAGCTCATTATAGAAAAGTAGAAAGATAATCAGCGTATACGCATCGCATGTGATGGCATGACATTCCTATGCTGATCGATTTTACATAATGTGTAGTTACGTCATCAGGAGAGAGCCTGATAGCAATCTCATATTATCTTTCAGAATGTCCTAAAACGAAAAGGCTCGACTTTATTTGTTGTGGAGAATTATTTGTAAGGTTTCAAATGTATCTTTCCTTTGGATTTACACAAACTACCCTTTCCTTATTGTTTCAGAAAGATCAATCAAAAACACTTTCATCTCAGCTCAGAGCTCAGAGAAAAAAACTAACTGAACACTCGTTTGAAACTATAGAAGCCCCCGAAAAAAAAATATCGGTAAATAAAGATATCATCAGGTATATCTTGTGTTCAGGCCGTACAATCAACAGTGAGGTTAGGTATCGATAGATAAACGACGAATTTTATCTAACCTTCGTTGGCACTACGGAATCAAAGTGGAAAGAAAAATGGAACCCACGGTACCCCACGTAGTATATTCACTTTGCTTCTATAACGAAAAATCAAGCAGAAATTCGTTCTAAGCTGATTCTTTTGCGAGGTAAATCTGCCTTGCTTTCGGGTTAGACCACAGAAAGGTTCCGTAGCTTTCGGGTTAGTCCACAGAAAGGTTCCGTAGCGTGAGCAAATGTAGAAGAAAGTCGTCCACCGTCGTGATTTACAGCGAGTTTATTATTTTTACTTTTGAGGACAGCAGATTACATTGAAACGATTTGGAATAGCCCGCAGTTTTGACCCGCAAAGTCGAGGAAAGTAAAAGTGCTGACTTACCGTGGTCCTCAATCAATCAGGTCAACCGTCTCTATCGCTAAAAACCACAGATACGCTTATCTATCAATACTTAACCTCGCTAATCAGTTCATTTAAAGACATACATTCCGAAACAAAATCGAAGCTTTTCGTTTCGCAAATCAGTTACTGGATTTTTGTGAGTAACCATTCAATGATTTTCGATCTGCACTATGATGTTGTAGGCTTAAAACATAATATTTAACACACCGAACACGCATTCTTTAGTCTTTTTAAAACTCTCGCTGCTTAAAGCCAGCTTACATTATGTTACTTAATGATTCAAAACATACATCATGAACAGATCAAAGCTTAACCTCAGCTCCACTCAAAAACAATAAACTTCGTAAAGATGATTGGAACATTTCCAGCTCAATCTCTTATTAACGACACTACACATTTTTTTATAAGAACAATGATGCTCATAAATGCCAAAAATAAGAATAATTTAAGAATACTGAGCATGAACCAGCACAAATAGAGAGTCAAATTAAACCTAAATTACCCCGGTTTTGCGCTAGAAATAATAACAGGATACGATTAATTTTATGCTCAAAAAAACAATAAAAACAGCCAAGCCTTATCACAAATTTACTGGTTTCTGTAAAAAAAGTGTTGGAGTATTGTATATAACAGTTGGCACGCAACATGCGGATTTTTTCGAAATTATATAAAGACAGAGGTAGTCATGTGGAGAGAGGAATAGAAAGCGTAACGGAGACGAAGTAACCTACTTTTAGAAAGCTGAAAGTGCGGAGGAGCTTTAAAGGGGCAAGATTGTGTGTCATCGTATAGATTGTGAAGCACTTCTTCAATAATCCCTTTATTACGCGATTTCATGACCCACATATGCAAATCAATGAAAATTATGATGACTGCGGTCCCGTGTCTGAGAAAATGAAACATCGAAAACAAAGACATTTTGCAGCGCTGAGGTATATGTTGGAGCAAGAAACATTGAAATGAGGTGATATCAGATGGTGGAAAGAGAGTGTTCAAGATGTTGATGACTTTCAACAGTCAAGATTTTTTTCGTTCACAATTTCTCAAGTTTACAGATTTTGAAATGAATACGGTGCAATAATATGCATGACGCCTTCTAAAAACCTTTTTACGAGAGAGGCATGTTTATGGGAATGTAGCAAAAATTTCAAAGAGGAGTTCAGAAAATTTAAGGAATCATCGGACAGTCAGATTAAATGTATACAGGGCCGTTGAAGATGGAGCACTCTTCATATTATTTTAATAAGAACAAACTATATAAGAACAAACTAAGGCTTCGATTGTCAAAATGACTCGGAAAAATACCCGATTTCTTAAGAAATTGGACAGAAATACTCACAAAATGGTGAAAAATCCTTCTGAACAACAAATCAGCAATAACAATTTCAACAACTGTAAATACGGATGCCACTGTTTTAGCACCGCTATATAAAATCAAACATCCAACGTATAACTTTTGAATGCACCAACCACAGAGTGTCAACATCAAGTTACTTTTTCATTATTAGATGTTTATCTTTCGTACCTAGGTGTCTTTTCCTTTGCTAAAAGGCTCACCCCGGTAATCGAATCTACTGGTGGAAACAAATGATCAAAAAGTGTGAGAATTGAATAGAAATATCGAGAAATTCATTACACTTTATTTTATATAAGAGCAATTTTATAAGAACAATGAGGCTCAAAATCACCAAAAAATAAGAACAATTTAAGAACAATACTGAGCCTGAAATTACTCGATTTCTAGCAATTTAGGGGTTAAAGCACTAAATGTTGGGTATAACGCCTAAAATACCTCAATTAACCCTTTAAATAAGAACAGCTGAGCCTGAGAAAAATTCTACTGGTTCTTATAAAAAACAATGTATGTTTGAGAGTAAATGATGAACGAATCATCGAAAATAAGTTTATTAACTTGTCCATTCTGTTGTGTTTCAGAACGGAACCAATTGCTTTTGATCATGCGGTGAAAGACCATGAGTTTATGCATCTACCCTTTCGGGAAAGGCGGAATACCACAAAATGTAGAACGGCAAATGTACGGCTTATCATCGTCAATAATAAGTCAAGCTTTAGATCAAAAGCCTGGGCAGCCTCGCCCTCAGCTGAGAAGTAGTGCATTATGCTCTCTCTAATTTGAGGAAAAGTCTCCTTGAATATCGAATTAAGGAGAGGCAACTGTAAGTAGAAATCGTTAAAAAGACATTGCAGATAATTGGAGGCAAGAGCGACAAAAATGTTAAATCAAACGATAAAGTTTCCATACTGCTTATACCATTTTACCAAAAATCTAGAACATACTAAAGTGAAGTAGACACTTTGTATAATCGTCCTGAAAATAAACTTCCTATGGCTAAAGCAATACAAACTCCATATTCTTCAGAGCGCTATAACTCAATGAGAACGCCATCATAGACAAATGATGATGTATTTACCCAACTAGTTAGACGCTACACGAGAAGCTTTTACAAATATTTAGACAGCTAGCTCTTCTGACGAAAGTAAAAGCCGATTTATAATTTTTGTTTTTTTGTATAAAAGTACTTGAAGATGTTTGGGGAAAAGCGTCGTAGTACCATTTATGAGGGTTTCGAGCCCACGCTTTCAATGTACGTAAATTTGTTGAGCTAATGTTGTACCAGAAAAATATTATTAATGAATTATTTTCCCAGTGGGAGGATATGAAAATAAGGTTAATTCTAGAGAGTAAATTGAAGGGAGTAGTAAGGTGTACAAGAAAGCAATATTTAGGGATCAAGACATGGGGGTCGATGTTAAGATACAATTCTAGATAGTCTACAGAATTTAATGGGTAATAGGTAAACACCAGGGGTCAAATCATCTTTTTGACTAGCTTTTGATTAGGGATCGACATTACAATAAGACGTCTTCGTATCACAGACCAGGTAGGGACCTCTCCTCGCTGGAAAAAGAAGTCAATAATAAGCTTAAGTGAGACAGAATATCGTACAATTTAATCACAATATTCGCTGGACTTGATAGGTCGCTACTGGGAGAGTTACTGTCATTTTGAAAATACCCACTGAATTTCTGAATTAATCGATATAATCTGAAATCCAAGACTTGTCAACAACATGTGATTTCCCCGTTACCAATTGGCATTTGGCACCCCTGGTTTATTCCCAGCGATAAAAAGATTCTCACTGGGTCACCGAGACAAGGGTTTATTGAGCTATATTTGAATGTTCAAGATATGATCTGAAGATGTATGATGAGCTTAAAATTCCATAAATATCGAAGAAAACGTGTTGTCCATATTTGGAACATAGCTTGTGAATATTTGGTCCATTTGGTCTCAAAACAAAAACTTAATTCATTGAGCTGATGTACATGAAGTTAATTGAGAAACTTTTTAGCTCAAATCTCAAAAGTACTACAAAAAACAAACACTGACGTTGAAATTCACGGTAGATTGAGCCCTCGACTATTTTTTAAAAGAACAATTTTATAAGAACACAAGACCAGAACTTTTGACCCTAAGAGCAAATCAAGTCATAGTGTGCAAGGGGGTTCCAGGTCCCACCTAAAAATTTAGGTCCCACCTAACCCTAAAATTCCCACTCTCAATCCAAACTCCCAGATCCCACAATGCTGGACAAAAGGTTTGTAGACTTCTGCAATATTTGCAAAATACTTCAATATCGATCAAAAACAAGTTCTGGGTGCTTTCCAAACCCATCCAAAGTCTTTCAAAGTTACCCACTGCAGTCTAACCGCAAGGGCAAACCACAAGGGCTTGATTAACTGGCTTACACCAGTATCAAAACGCTGATTTTTTGCTTGTGGTTCCCTCAAAAGCAATTCAAAAGCAATGCAACGGCTTCAAAAGTGTTTTTCTTAATTTCCATCCCCTTTCAGACACATTGAAGAGTCATTTTGCTCTATTTCTCATCATTTTTCACTGAAATTTCATTTGTCTACAACCTTTTGTCCAGCATTGCAGCTAAAAATGCTATCCCCACGAAAAATTATACTAATTCGAGGAACTAAACAAAAATTCTTACTGTTTAATAATAAAAAGGAGAAAAGTTTAGTATAGTAAAAGAATTATTTGTAGAATATGAAATTTAGAAAAAATTATAATTAAATTGGAAATAAGAAAAAACTAACATTAACTTTTATCAAAACACCAAAAATCCCACCTAAAGAAATTAATCCCCATCTTACCTTGTTTCTCCCACCTAAAACCTGAAAATTTCCAAATCCCACCTGGAAATATCCGACCCGAAACATCAAACCCCCCTCCCCACTATTATGGTGCACACTATGCAAGTATGATCTGACCATAAGGTTTCAGGATGTCACTAAGAACCACCTATTTAGCCCTTTGGATTAGGCCCTTTTTAAAGCTCATACATCAAAATTTATCAGAAATTTTAGGCAACTGCAGAAGAGTCAAATAGAGTTTATTGGTTGAATTTGAAAACAAACTAGTGGTCTCCAACTTCAAGGGAAGATGGGGTGAAACGATCCACGCATGTTTTGGATAATGTGCTTATAACTGATTTGTTTTTGGTTGTGACGTATGAGCTCGATAATGGCAAGATGATAATTATCTTTAATTACCTTTTATCACGTTTTTCTATAAAGTATCATTTTTTCTACGCCTTTTTCACGCACTCAAATCAGATCAGAATTACTTTTACAAGAGACGTGAGTGAGATTTTCATTCTCGAGATGTGAGCAAAATACTTTTACTTTCATGAGATCTGAATTCATTACAGAGTTGATTTTACTTTTACTTGGAGTCACGAACATTTGGGGATAGTATTTGGACAATATTTTGTAAGTAATTTCATGTACATATCGTTCTTTCATATGGTGATATTTTTCCCTAGTTTATAAATACCCAAGTCAGATTAAGACATATTTTTATGAAGCGATTTCTTTACTTGTACATTATTTTTACCTAGTCGACAACATTTTTCTTTCATAGGCCTATATGTACATATTTTTAGTTTTTGAACTTTGTGTTTTTAGCTTGAACAACAATCAACAATCAACAAGATTCCTACGTTCCAAGATTTTTTGACTCAACTATCCCTAACATCTTCAAGAAATCTTCAAGAAAAAAAAATTGGAATCAAGTGGACAACAATCAAGTTTTGGAGGATCAAGTTTTGGTGGGACAATCAAGTGGAGAACTGGGACAAATGCTGAGAGGTAGAGGGACACATCATGTCAGAGGTAAAGGTAAACTTAAACTTTGGCTTGGAAATTTGAAGATAGCTCACAATCTTCTTCGTCTCTCAAGTCCTATCGTCTGGAAAATCGCCTATCGTTTGGAACATACTCTCTCTGATACCCTCCATATTGTTTCCGCTACCCCCTCATTCGGAGAAGGCCGTCCGAGTACCATCCTCAATCGCACGTTCGGAAATCGTCCATCCAACGTCCGTTGTCCTCCCAAATTCATCGTTTCCGGGATTCACTCTATCCGGAATTCTCTCCTACCGTATCGTCACAGATACTCCATTTCGTTCAGATACCGCACCCAGCGTCGTATCGTTTTATCGGTATACACACCAAATTGTATACAATCCAAAAATCCATCATTTCGTTGTCGATTCTCCCGTTGCAAAACGCCACTTCCGCCCCGCCTCGTTCTCATACGCGGTTCGCCCGTAACTGTGGTCCACCCCACCACCAATCGTGGTCCACCCTCATCCTCAATAGTGGTCTACTTTATCAATCGCAGTTCACTTTCGTTTGAATTGTCTTCCGCCCTCGATTATTAATCGCTACCGGCCGTCGTTCAATTCGCAGCCCGTTCTTGTTTCCAATCGTGATCCGCCCCGTTGTAATTCGTGGTCCGCCCTCATTTGCAATCGTTGTTTGTTCTCGTTATCAATCGCAGTTCACTTTCGTTTGAATTGTCTTCCGCCCTCGATTATTAATCGCTACCGGCCGTCGTTCAATTCGCAGCCCGTTCTTGTTTCCAATCGTGATCCGCCCCGTTGTAATTCGTGGTCCGCCCTCATTTGCAATCGTTGTTTGTTCTCGTTATCAATCGTGGTTCAGCCTTGTTATCAATCGTCGGCCGCCCTTTTCATCAGTGGTCTACACTCGTTCCCAATCGGGACCGCCCTTGTGTCCAATCGAGCGTTTATTCAATACCGCCCGTCGTATTCGTCTGTGGTACACGCAACTACCACATCAGTTGACTAATCCGTGGACTACCTGTTCTTTATTCAACCTTGTTTCATCACCGTCCAGACCATCATGTCAATCCGGAGATCTCAAAGAATTGCAGGACAAGGGCCTGATCATTCCACTGACCTAGCCAAACTGATATCTCTAAGGAACACTCGAAGAGGTCTTCTGGGATATCTTACACGGGTGGCAAATCAAATCTTATCCTACCTGAATGACCAAGATGCATCGAGTGCGTCTACGTTGCATAACACTCTTGTTGAGACTTACTTAAAATTCAGAGCGGCAAACACAGAATATCTTATCTATGAAACTGACGAAAGAAGGATACAAGAATGCACAGAGACTGAAGCTAGAGAGGCTAATCGCATCGCTGAAATAGAGCATGAGATTCGTAAAAGATTGAGAACACCAAACCTTTCCAACACTACACCTGATACAAGTCTGTATGATGTAGATCCATCTGAAACTTCCAACATATCGGGTCATGATAAACGTACTAACGTATTCAATCCTCATATTCGTATACCTGTTGGCTCCAGTGGAAACTCACCTACTGTTTCTCATATCGAATCACCTCCTAATTCAGCTATTCACCACTCACCTGTCCATTCACAACCTCTTCAACGAAGTCTATCTCAGGTGAGATTTACTCCATGTCCACCTTCGGTGTCTTCTGTCACAGCAAAGCCACGAAGCAGCTTCCGACGTCTACGCCAAAAGGCATCTACAACATCAGGTGATAATCGTTCAGAGCCTTCAACTGCCACTGTGACTCTTGCTAATGCTAATTCTTACACAAAACCCAAACTTCCATACCTCGTCTTCAGACCAGTCGACCAATTCATTGACGAATTGACAGAAGGAGAGGAAACATGCCTCGCCGGCTTATCAAACCCATTAACAGCAAATTCTGCGCTGAGGTTCGAATTCGAGACAAAGGCTCTTCCAACCATTGAATTAGTTAAGTTCAGTGGCGACAGCTCCAAATGGCCAGACTTCGTCGAAAATTTTAGTCGCAGAGTCCATTATAAACTCTCCTTCACCGACAACGATCGAATGGAAAGACTCCTCAGTATTTTGATTGGTGAAGCCAAAAAGAGCGTTGAATGTATCGGAACCTCTGGGATATTCTACGCAACTGCCTTGAAAACCCTGAAGAGAGATTTCGGTAATAAGACGGTGGTCACACATTCCAAGCTTAGGAACCTGCTTGACAAACCTCAGTTACCTTCTGATGATCGTTCCTCCTTGAAAAGATTTCACCAACACCTGAAATCAACAGTGACATGGCTAAAGATGATTGGTAATATGGGTGCAATTCACTCTGCCGAGAATCTGTCCAGAGCTGTCATTCGGTTGCCTGACAATTTGAGAAAGGCATTTTATCGGACATCTAAAGATTACGAGGATACCAGTCTTTCACTGATGAAGCTTGAATCATGGCTTGACTCCAAGCTCAAGGAGTTTTATAATCCCATTGCAGACATAATCGCTCAAGAAGAACAGAAACCAAAAGACAAAAGGAAAGACAAACGCAAGGAAGGGCAATCAAATTACTTGGGAGGAAAAGGTGATTCAAAGACCCCAGTATGCTACGTATGCAATGAACCCCACAAGCTTTGGCGTTGTGAACGCTTTAAACAGAAACCAATTGCTGAAAGGAGAGGAGAAGCAAGAAAGTTAAATCTATGCTATAACTGTCTCTCAAAAGGTCATTCCATCAAAGATTGCAAGTGCCAAACAAGATGTAAAGAATGTCAACGAAAGCACCACACGTTACTCCATGATCCAAATTACAAAGCAAATCCACCTGCAGGAACTGAGGAAGGGGAATCTCATTATGCTAAATCCAAAAGGACAACCTTCCTTCAGATCGTGCCGGTCACCATTTCAAACGGTGATATATATCAGAAAAGGTGAATGTTCTTCTAGATCCTGGTTCTGATACCACGTTAATCAGTGCCAGCCTTGTTGATCGATTGAAATTACCAAATATCAACAGTAATCTGAAAGTTTCTATCAGCAACGTTCTAACAAAAAAGCAACAAACCATGAGATCAAGATCAGTCAACTTTCTTCTTTCATCATGTGTGATTCCAGCGTTCATGTAGAGGACGCTTGGGTAGTCGAGTCTCGAAACATCAAGAAGAAACCCTACAACGTTTCGAAAATGAAGAAACAATACCAACATCTCAGAGATGCTTCCTTACCACAACCACTCGATAAAGACGTTGAGATCCTAATCGGTGCAGACGTACCAGAAGCGCTCTTGCATCTCGAATTTATTAAAGGTGAAAGCTCAAAAGAACCAATTGCTGTGAGGACTTTGCTAGGATGGACTATCTTCGGAGGGAAGTCTGGTAGCAATGATGGTTGCTCTAATTACATATCAGTTCAATCCCTTGACTCGAAGCTGGAAAGATTCTGGAGTCAAGAAACCTATGCGACAACGCCTGATTCAGAAGCCTTGCTTACTCGGGATGAGAAGAGAGCCTTGCATCTTCTAAAGAACAACACAAGACTCGTGAACAATCATTTTGAAGTGGGCATGTTGTGGAAAAGTGACGATTTGGAGCTCGTGAATAATCGACCACTTGCTGTCACCAGACTTCTGTCTACTGAGCGAAGATTAGAGAAATTACCTGAAATCAAACAAATCTACAGTTCGAAGTTAGAAGATTATGTAAAGATTGGTCACGTCCAAGAATTGACCAAAGACCGAAGCAGCAAAGACATCATCCAAGACGAACTATATACCGCATCACTTTGTCTTAGAACCAAACAAACCAGGTAAAATTCGAATCGTCTGGGATGCATCTGCTAGGTTTAAAAGGAACCTCACTGAATGATCAACTCCTCAAAGGACCAGATTTACTGAACAGCCTGGTCACAGTCCTATCGAAATTTCGAAGAGGAAAAATTGCAGTGATGAGTGACGTAGAAAAAATGTTCCACCAAGTTCTTGTACCTGAAGAGGATACAGATTCATTGCGCTTTTTGTGGAGGAAAAATGAGGAAGAGATATCAGAGTTTAAGATACTGGTCCACCCTTTCGGAAAAAAGGATTCACCGTGCTGTGCCAATTGGGCATTGAAGGGATGTGCTAATAAGATTCAAGACATACCAGAAGGAGAAGAAGTGCTCAAATCGCTAACATCGGATGAAAGAGCAGCTGTCACAAAAGCTGTTTCCGAAGAATTCTACATGGATGACTTCCTAGGATCATTCGATTCAACAAATGAAGCAGTCAACACCTGTTCAAACCTTGTCAGAATCACCGCTGAAAGAGGTTTTCGATTGACAAAGTGGATTTCAAATGATACTGAATTTTTGAAAGCAATTCCAAAGGAGGATTTATCGCCAAAAATAACAAACCACGACTTCAAGGTACTACCATCAGAAAGAACCCTTGGAGTAAGGTGGAATCCAACCGACGATGTCTTCTTCTTCAATGTTCCAGTCAAGGAATGTAAAGAGACAAAGAGAGGCTTGCTGAGTTTCTTGTGTTCGATATTCGACCCTCTTGGATTCTTGGCACCCTACCTTATTGCACCCAAAACTGATGCTTCAATCCCTTTGGAAAGAAAAGGTTGGATGGGGGATGACACCCTTCCAGAACAGATCCTGAAACAGTTCAAAGAATGGCAAGAAGGACTTTCGTCACTGAAAGAAATCTCCATACCAAGATGGTTCAACTTTGCAAAGATTACAGCTACCGAAATCGAGTTACACGTCACGTTTTTTCAGATGCTTCGATGAAGGCATTTGGAGCAGTTGCTTACTTTCGGACAATGGATGATGATGAGGTCAACTGTAGTTTCATCATCGGTAAATCAAGGTTAGGACCTATTAAAGGAAGCAAACAACACCACGTTTAGAGCTGCAAGCTGCTGTCCTCGCATCCAGGATTAAAAATTGTGTCGTCAAAGAAATGGATCTTCCCATGAACAAGACCTTCATGTGGACTGATTCAAAGGTCACCCTCAGCTATATTCGGAATGAACAAAAGAGATTCTCAAATTACGTAATGAACCGTACAAACGAAATCCGTAAAAAGACAGAAGTTGAGAATTGGCGCTTCGTACCAGGAAAACTCAACATCGCAGACATTGGAACCAAATGTTTTGGTGTTGAAGAAACCAAGACATGGATCGATGGACCTGAATTCTTGAGGGAGAAGGTGGTCAGGCAATTTGAGGAACCTGAGGAGGACGAAGAACTCATGGAAATCATCACAGCTCATATCGAAATCAGAGTTGACGAATCAACAAATGTCATCAGTTGGGAAAGATTTTCCAGTTGGACTAAGCTGAAACGATGCTACGCCTGGATCCTCAAGCTGAGAAGGAGATGGGTAGAGGTAAAACGTAATGGTGAATCGTCAATCAACAAAGAAATCCTTGATGTTGAGGACCTCAATGACGCTACCAAGGAGTTATGTCGAATTGCTCAAGATGAATCGCAGCACTCAATGGATGAAAAGAGACTTTCAAGTTTCACACCAATCATTCTACACAACCTCGTTTGTGTTGGAGGACGTATTTCCAAGTGTGACGTACCCAACCAGTCCAAGCATCAAGTAATTCTTTCCAACGAACATCCAATAAGCGAGCTCATCATACGCCATGTACATGAGGTCAACCACCACTGTGGAAGAAATGCCACTCTTGCCCTTGTGCGAGAGAAGTATTGGATTTTGAAAGGAAAGAGCAAGGTCAGGAAAGTGCTAAATCAATGCTTTGTTTGCAGGAGAGAGACGATCAAAACCAAACATCCAATGATGGCAGACCTTCCAAAGGAGAGACTTTCAGTTGGATCACACGCTTTTGAGAATGTTGGAGTCGACTACTTTGGACCAATCAATGTAAAACAAGGACGTAGAACTCGCAGAACTGCAGGCACCGCTAAAAGGTATGGTGCTCTCTTCACGTGTATGACTACACGAGCTTTACACCTCGAACTAGCTGGAGACCTATCAACTGACAGCTTCATCTTAGCACTCCGACGTTTTCGAGCCAGGAGAGGCAATCCAAAAACCATCAGGAGTGATAACGGAACCAACTTTGTGGGAGCTGAAAAGAGAGATACGAGAAGCTCTTGCAAAATGGGACCAGAAACGAATCCAAGATGAGCTTTCACAGTATGACATTGTGTGGAAGTTCAATCCACCTGTAGCTCCATGGATGGGTGGAGCTATGGAATCCATGGTTAAGCTCACAAAGAAATCATTACGATCAGTAATCAAAGACAGAATCTTCACTGAGGAAGCACTTCACACGTTCCTCCTTGAAGTTGAATCAACTATCAATTCGCGACCACTCACACCACTGAGTGACGACATCAACGATTTTGAAGCTCTCATCCCTAACCACTTTCTATTAGGAAGAGCTTCACCCAATCTTCCAATCATTTATAACCCTCAACAAAACAACCTGAAGAGCAAGTGGAAGCAGGTCCAATCAACACTTGACGAATTTTGGAAGAGATGGGCAAAGGAGTACCTACCTACAATCAACGAACGAGCTAAATGGCGCCATCCAATACGGAACACTAAAGAAGGGGATTTAGTTGTCATCAGCGAAAAGGACATCCCAAGATACAAATGGCCATTGGCACGCGTTGTTAGTGTCATCACATCAGATGATGGCATCACAAGGATTGCAAAAGTCAAGACGTCCGACGGTTCGATATACACTAGGCCAACCGGTAGCCTAGGCTTGTTGGAAGACGGAACCTCATCCAATTGACGATTGCCCTGTCATCGAGTTAAGCAAAAACATATGCTTATTACGTTGCGTTAATAAATATCACCAATGGTACACCTTACGTTGCTAAGGTACTATCAACACAAGTTCGTCCCTGAACTTGAAGTTATCAATTGTACACCTTACGTTGCTAAGGTACTATCAACAGAAGTTCGTCCCTGAACTTGAAGTCATCAATTGTACACCTTACGTTGCTAAGATACTATCAACAGAAGTTCGTCCCTGAACTTGAAGTCGTCAATTGTGCACCTTACGTTGCTAAGGTACTATCCACGAAGGTTCGCCCTTGAACTTGAAGTCATCAATGAAACGCCTTGCTTTGCTAGGGCACTATCATCAGAAGTTCGCCCCTGAACTTTGAAGTTACCATCAATGAAACAAGGCCCTGTACCAATTGTTCGCCTTGTTTCTACAAAAGTGCTATCACCAGAAGTTCATTGAACGTGACGCAATCATCAGTCGTTCGCCTGGAACCAGGCATTATCATCAGAAGTTCGTCTTGAACTTGAGGGAATCATCAGATGTTCACCCTACATCAAATCATCAACTGTTTCAACGGTCATCTTCACAGTTCGCCACGAAATTTTGGTACGACTACCACCGTGTTGTATATAATGAGCTGAATAGTCCGATTGATAGACTGAATGAACTCTTGGTTCTTCCCCTTTTGGGTGGGAGTGTTTTGGATAATGTGCTTATAACTGATTTGTTTTTGGTTGTGACGTATGAGCTCGATAATGGCAAGATGATAATTATCTTTAATTACCTTTTATCACGTTTTTCTATAAAGTATCATTTTTTCTACGCCTTTTTCACGCACTCAAATCAGATCAGAATTACTTTTACAAGAGACGTGAGTGAGATTTTCATTCTCGAGATGTGAGCAAAATACTTTTACTTTCATGAGATCTGAATTCATTACAGAGTTGATTTTACTTTTACTTGGAGTCACGAACATTTGGGGATAGTATTTGGACAATATTTTGTAAGTAATTTCATGTACATATCGTTCTTTCATATGGTGATATTTTTCCCTAGTTTATAAATACCCAAGTCAGATTAAGACATATTTTTATGAAGCGATTTCTTTACTTGTACATTATTTTACCTAGTCGACATTTTTCTTTCATAGGCCTATGTACATATTTTTAGTTTTTGAACTTTGTGTTTTTAGCTTGAACAACAATCAACAAGATTCCTACGTTCCAAGATTTTTGACTCAACTATCCCTAACAACGCATCTTTTTTATAAGAACAAACTATAAGGCCTCGATGATCAAAATATTAAGAGCAAGTTAAAAGAATTTTGAGGTTTTGCAGACTCTAAAAAACTCAGAAAATGGTGAAACTAACAAGTAACAGGTCAGTTCCCTAAAAAGGTGCGGTCCCGTACTTACTAAAATACGATTGGTCAATATGGCTGAAACGATGATTGATAAATTGATCCGAATCAACCAATCAGCGCTTAATACAGTGTAACGATCTTCTTCATATCGATTCTCGTACATGTCACACAAAACCAACAAACAGAATACATTGCTTCAGAAGCATCCATGCTATCAAATACTACTATATAATCGATTGATTGAAAAGCATGCCAAAACATGATTTTGCTTCCTCAACCTCCGCCAACTCATATCAAAAAGCTTCAAAACGGTTTCATCAAAAGATGTGACCTTTTGAAGACCTTTGATAGAAGATTAATCGCTAGCTTATTATCCTTCTCGTTAAGAACTTAATTGCTCTTTAAGCTGTGCATCTCAATTTACAAAATGTGTCAATAAAAGGCAGGGCTTCGTCCACCATCAAAAATCTCATTACCGAACGTCCACATCCTCTTCCGCTCAATAAAATTACAAAAGTGGATAAATACAGTGGAGTCTCCATAACTCGAACGCACACGTGGAACACAAATTTGTTCGAGTTATAGAAAACCTGATATTGAAGGCTTTTGTTACTTTCTATTGTTAACAGTTAGAGGTTTCGTACGTGAATGGATCTGTTTTGCATAGTTTTTGAATCCCAAGAGTAAAAACATGGTAACCTGATTAAAAAGTATGCAAATCGCAACCTGTCTTATTTACAACAAAGAAAATTTGACAATGAGGCTTTGAAAACAATACATTGTCAGACCTAGGTTTTTTATAATTACTTTGGAATTATGCAAATTTCATGAGCAAGGTTTTTTATAATTACTTGAATTGTGCAAATTTCGAGTTATGGAGATTGATAAAGAAATTGTTAACTTAAGGTATCAGTAAACTATATCGAGTTAAGGAACCATTCGAGTGAGGGAAACATTCGAATAATAGAGGTTCGAGTTATGACTCTGATGTACACGCTTTTTCATAAGGACAAACATGTTCTCAGGCCCCGAAATAAGAAAATTCAATTCAAATTTAGAAAGACAGACAGATTTTGTTAATGTATTCATATAAAAAATCGCGTATGTGAATCGAAAAAAAAATCTTACCTGCTTGACTAGTGGGAAAACCAAGACGGCGGAAACTTTCGATGGATAAACATCTCGTAAGAAATTTCTTGATTCCATGATTATTGATGGTAATCGTGTGCAGTTTGTAGTATTTTTCAGTTCAGTTGGTTTTATTATTTTTATCTGTCAACGAAATGGGAAAAATGAAATGAATGAACGCGCATCAAAAGACTTAACTGTAGACCATTTGGGAACTTTTTACTACAATAACATAACAGAAGATTCAATGGCAAAATATGTGTCAAGATTTTGAAAAATAGTTTGAACCAGTAGTGTTTCCTTTTTAACGATATATAGCAATCGTCTTGGGTTGAGCAAAAGCGCCATTTTGGATTCTGCTCCCAGACTATATACTGTTCAACATTTTAACTTGGCCAGCTGAACCGTTGGTATTTTTAAAGACTGGTATCGAATTTAAGTGTATTAATTTTGGCGTGTAATTTATTTGGTGGTTGTATTGGCCAAAATGAATAATCTGGTGTGGTGGGGATTGGATTTGGCGGATGAGGAAATTTTAAGCACTTGTAAATCAAAATTACTTGATTTCTTAATAGTTTTTACTTAAAAGTGCTTATTTTTTATAGAATTTCTATCCTAGAAAGATTTGGCGGGTATTCGATTTGGCGGACGATTAGTTTTAAAATTTTGGCGGGTATTCAATTTGACGGATTTAATCAAAACCCGTCAAATCCAAAATTAATACACCTCAAAGGTATTTCATGTAAATACAACCTAATGTTAAAGAGAGTCTGCTAAATTACGTGGGTTACGTGCTTATCGTGGGTTCGTGCCCTCGTAGGTGTTCGTGGGTTAAAATGTCTCGTGGGTCACACCCACGAACCCACGAACCCACGATACGCAGGTAACCCACGTAATTTAGTAGACTCTGTTAAAGACCCGTTGGACCAGTAGCGTAGACAGGGGGTGAAGAACGATCTGCATAGGAGAGCAGATTTTTACGACAAAGCACTATTCTTGGTAATCGTGGTATAAAAAGATAATTACTGTGACATTTAAACCTGCTCGCCTACGCAAATGTTCTTTCCACTCCTGTCTACGCTACTGGGGACCCATTTATCACTGAATAATTTAGCCAAAACCTCTTGCCCGTTGGAAAATACCTTACAATTTCAGCCTCACTTGTTAATTGGCTTTTATTTCATCCTCATTTAAAATCCTATGGATATAATTGCATAAACCAACCCCACTGGATCTTTTGAGCTGGGGACAATAGAATTTATATCCCCATTGGTCTATGATTTTAATTTCCCACTGTGAGACAGGAGTGACTAAATTGCTTATCTAATATTCCGATGGCGAATTGGCTGCCGCCCACGCCAAAGCTCTAAAAGAGCGGTTCAATTTCCCATTGGCGATGATTGATAGTCAGCCTTTGATGTGCCGCATCCCCAGTCGGGTTCAACTACCCTTGTGCGTTAACCTAAAAATATATTAGTTGGACCCGCCAATCCCTGAAAACGATGGCTGGGTTACCAGGCCCCCTCTGCAAAATCCTTGACGCGCTCTTGCAAAACTCCATAAACATTCCAGATGTTGAAAATTTTTCCGACCTTCAGAGCTTCAGCGTTTCGGATGAAAATTATCTGGGTGCCAGATAACTAAATTGCTCACTGTACCACTTGTCCAACTTTGTAAAAGTTTGACTGTAGCTCCCATAGAAAATAAAAACCTGATCCAAATTTCAAATCAAAAGGATTCTTTAATCCTGAGATACTATTGGGCTCTTCTAGAAAATGTCGTACATGGGGGGGGGGTGGAGGATATTTTGACAGGGGTTGGTGAAAAATCTACAAAATTTTCCGTGTCCGGGGGTAAACTTGCTCTGTTCGGGTTGCTTTTGCACTGTTTGGGGTTTATTTTGAATGCCCGGGGGTCAACTGATGCTTGTGAGGGGGGGGTAGACCTGTTGTCCGGGGGTCTAAAGTCACAATGTTGGGGGGTAAATTTCCAAAAACATATCCTTCACCCCCATATTCAAACTTTTTCAATTAAAGATGATATTCTAATGATACTCAGAGATGGGTATGGGAGTGAACCACGACTGAGAATTACAGCATAGGTTGATAAACCTGGAAACCCAATGTTATCGCATCATGCAGATCCAAGCGATGCTTCAAAAAGAAAAAAAGGGATCTATTGCATCACGAGGATAAAAAGAGCTCCGAAGATAAAGGTAAGGGTTACCTTCTTTGCGAGAAGCGATCTTCAACAATATTTTAAAATGGTCGAAAAAGATCCAATACTAAGATCTGTTTCCAGGAAACTAAGCAAGGGGAGGCAGTTCCACAAATGAAGTGATACTACAAGCCGATTTCTTTCCAGAAGCAGGGAGAGGAGCACGTTGTATCAGTCAGAAGAACTACCATGATAACATGTCTGAGAATCTTTTGTATTTTCGCTTTAGTTTTGAAAGTTGTTTCACTTTTTTGTAACTAGTAAAATTTCCCTCGTTAGCCCTTCATCAATCTTCTTAACGACTTCTATATCAAAGAGCTCTGTATCGGTGATAAAGTTCACGAAATCAAAAGTACCCCCACCCACTCCAAAATAATGAGTCTTGGCAGCAAACAAAGCTTTTCCTTTGGGTGCCAGAAGATCACTTAAAAAGTCACGTATTTTAGGGTAGTACTCGATATTATAAATCGTCTCTGATGAAAGAATCAATTCAAATTGCTCCTTTTCTTTGATTTCACACGCCACTGCATCCCAATCACCTGATATAAACTTGACACGTTCATTAGCGTTCACAATGTCATTATCCTTGAGAGAAGCGTTAACAGTAGGTAATGTGAAAACATCAATTACTTCAGAATTATAATCTTGGAAATAAACAATATTTGCTCCTTTTAATAGAGTAAACAAGCCTAGAAGCCCAGCACCACATCCCATATCCATTACGCGGGCCTTATCGTAAACAATTAAATCGTTTTCGTGTAAATATTGCACCAAATCATACGTGCATTCCCATACTTTGAGCCCGCCTTCGTATTCCCCTGAATTCAAATCTGATGACGTAATCAATGATGTAATCTTTGAGTTAGTCACGTGATTAGAAGCGCATTCTGGGTCAACGAAATGCATTTTGGTATCACCTATTTCGAAAAAATTCCATTGGTAGTTTTCGAAACTAGAGCTGTTTTCGTTTGTAAAATCGTGATCGTGTATATGGCATGGTCGTAAACTTTTGATTGATTCTTCATTTTTGAATATTTCCTCATTTCCATCTGCGGCACCACCGAAGTTAAATTTAAATGACATTTTCGTCTGATTTTATTTTGATTATTTTTACAATTACTTAACTAAAATGAAATAAAAATGATTAAAACTCTTAAAATTTGATAAAACAGATGTTAATGGCTAAATCTAGACAGGAAAACTCAACGAAACTTATTCTTTCTGAAACTGTCTTTCTTCCACTGAGCACCAGTTTCAAACAATAAAAAACAAGCAACATGCTGAATGGACCTACCTAATGATTAACATCAGATGAAAATAAGAAAAAAGTGACAATAATTATACAAAAATTCAGAATGGAAAAATAAAGCTTGTGTGTTGAATAATGTAAAATGGTAAAAAGGAATTTCCCCAAATACGAAAATCACTTGAACCATTCAGGCCCAAAAAACCTTTTAAGCTGTTTTTGGCCCAAATTTGCCCAAAATAATTTTCCTTAAAATTCTGGCTTCCTCACATTTTGGGCATTGCCATTTTGCATCATTGTGCAAAAAATCAGAAAATAATTATGAGTCAACATTGAGAAAAGCTATATTTTCTTATTTGGTTAAAGGGAATTTCCCCAAAATACGAAAATCCGTCTTTTAAGGCGAATAAGAATTTCCCAGGAAAAACCACTTCAGTCATTCTTTAGAGAATCTTGCCCTCCATCTTTGTACAAAAAATCAGAAAAAAGTAATAACAGGATTTTGCACAAAGTCCAAAAAACCCTATTTTAGGCGGTTTTTGGCCCAAATTTGCCCAAATATATTTTTTTTTTTTTTTTTTTCGAAAATCTGGCTCCTTCACATTTTAGGCATTACCATTTTGCATCATTGTGCAAAAAATCAGAAAAAAATAATGAGTCAACTTTGAGAAAAGCTATATTTTCTTATTTGGTTAAAGGGAATTTCCCCAAAATACGAAAATCCGTTTTTTAAGGCGAAAAAGAATTTTCCGGGAAAAACCACTTCAGCCATTCTTTAGAGAATCTTGCCCTCCATCTTTGTACAAAAAATCAGAAAAAAGTAATGACAGATTTTGCACAAAGTCCAAAAAACCCTATTTTTTTAGGCAGTTTTTGGCCCAAATTTGCCCAAATTGCCCAGATATTTTTTTTTTCGAAAATCGGGCTCCGACACATTTTAGGCATTGCCATTTTGCATCATTGTGCAAAAAATCAGAAAAAAATAATGAGTCAACATTGTTAAAAAAAGCTATATTTTTCTTATTTGGTTAAAGGGAATTTCCCCCAAAATACGAAAATACGTTTTTTAAGGCGAATAAGAATTTTCCGGGAAAAACCACTTCAGCCATTCTTTAGAGAACCTTGCCCTCCATCTTTGTACAAAAAATCAGGAAAAAAGTAATGACAGGATTTTGCACAAAGTCCAAAAAACCCTATTTTTAGGTAGTTTTTGGCCCAAATTTGCCCAAATAAATTTTTTCTCAAAAATCGGGCTCCGTCACGTTCTGGGCATTGCCATTTTGCATCATTGTGCAAAAAATCAGAAAAAACTAATGAGCCAATCCTGAGAAAAGCTGGTAACAGACGGACGGACGGACGAACGAACGGACGGACGAACGAACGGACATGGGTTAATTTATAGGACCTCCACCGGGGGACCCGGAGGTAGGTCCAAAAATATTCAGGGATCATTAAAACTTTTCGTGTGCTTTATTTGAAAAGCATTAACGATGAATTAAAGGAATTAAAGAAAAGTTTTCAGCGTTTTATTCACGGTTGAGATTTTATTATAAAATTGGTACTTTATTATTGTGTCATTATCCAAAAATCTGTAAATTTCGATAAATTTCGATTGTAAACCAACCAACACAATTGTGTACCAATCACTATTTTGGTCAGAGAATATAGATTTAGCCACCGAATTAAACTGATTCATTACGAAGGTGGTTTCTCCATTTTCTCTTTCAACCTACTCTTCAAGTCATCCATACGACTTTCCAATAAATGCATATTATTTTGGTATGAAGCTGATGTTTCTGTATTCAAACCTTCAGTAGAGATCGCATTCTCGTTCATGTTCGAAAACCTATTCGTTTGTTTTCTCATTGAGAAATATTCGGGAGATAACGTTTCAAGGTACAACACTTTGTTTTCAAGCTCACGTAAAGTTCCATACACATCAGTGGTAGGGTCTATACGTCCTGTTGGCTTGACAACCGTATGGAGATTCTTAATTCGTTCTTTGATGTCACGTGGTGCGTTTGAGTAGGTTAGGGCGTTTGAAGGGTGGATGGGCGGCCAACTTTTTAAGCGATCCGTCTTAAGAGGTGATTTTAATTTCTTTTGAGGATTGTTGTACACGCGTTCAATCCGAAGAAGACTTTTGGTCGAACGGCGGTGCACGCGAACTGAGTCCGTCCGCGCACACGAAAATTGTTCATCTTCTTCATGTAGTTTGCAGAATTCTCTACGATTGAAGGCGTCTGCTTGAGTGCGCTTACGTTTAATGAAAGCGTTTATACGTCGATTAAACTCCTCGCTACTACATGTGATCTGCACATATTTATTATCTGTCAATTGCGTTTCGAGATCTGTCTGAACGCCCATGTCGGATGTCGGGCGGATATTATCCATCCAATGTCTCATTTGCTTTGGAAAATTTTGAGTTGCCTCTAGAATATGACGTAATTCTTCTAACATAACCCAAACGAGGTTGACTATTTCTTGTTCTGATAAATTACTTTTGTGACCGGCATCCATATTGAATTGTGGGTATAAGAGGTTGGATAGAGGTGCATAATTATGATCATTGGTCATTCCGTGTAACTTGCACATAAATTTTTGTATTGGGTTCGTGATCTCGTCAAGAAATTCCATTTTTTAAATTTTCAGAATTATTATTTGCTTTTCTATTTTTTTAAGATCTAAAATAAAAGGAAGGATTATATCATGGTACAGTATGTCCGGTGAAATCCAAAATACCTTAATGGAAGAAATTTTGGCGGAAATAAATTTTGGCGAATTGCCTAAAAGTTTCGCCAAGTTCGCCAAATTTTTTTCCGCCAAATTTGAATTCATAGGTCATTCGCCAAAATAAATGCTCGCCAAATTTATTCTTCTTTCAGTTTAGTCTCTATTTCTCCTAAAAACACTTTTTCCCTCTTTTTTTCAGCTAAAATATTGAACAAAAATGGGTTGATCGCCAAAATTAATTCTCGCCAAATTTAGAAATTTCATTAAATCGCCAAAATAAATTGCCGATCGGGCTCATTCACCAAAATTTATTCTCGCTAAAATTTCTTCTCTTAAGGTAAAGCTAGAAATGGATGGAAAAGGTCTATCAAAGTTTTCATACCATGGAACCTTAAGACATCGACGTTTGCTAACGAAAATTAAATAGAAAACAATATTTACGAATACTAAAGTGCACAATGGAAAAGTAATCAATAGAATATTATTAATTTATCTTATTATACAAAATATCTTCGGTAATACCGGGTGCGCCAAAAAATCTTTTTTGAGACACCCGGTATAGTTGCAGAAAAACCACGAATGTCTATTTGATAGCTTATATTGAGCCTGGTTGCTGCTTTCTTCGTTATCCCTCACGTTTAGGAGAAGCCAATGTAAAATATTCCCAAGCAGATAAAGCAAGGATATATCAATAAAATCGCAATGTAGAGGTAAACCATGACGATTAACAGAGCTTCGTCTTCTTCATTAGATGCTTCTCAAGAAAACTGTAACTTTAAGGACGAGGCTCGTCTCAAGTATCATTATTTATTCTTCTTGAGGTAAAGGTAACATTTGTTGAATAATATTGATCAACTTCTCTAATTCTTCCTCAGTTTTCAGACGTTCGTCCAACTCCTCAACGATCAATTGCATCTCAACAATCGACGTTGGTCTCAAGTTCAATAATTGCAATTTTTCTGCTTTGGTGAAATTGTACGGTGCTAAAGCGGTCATGAATTTCTGTACGGCTTCCGTGTCTTGATGCTTGGCAGGCGTCTTCTCAAGGTATTTGATGGTTTCGTAAGCTACGGTTGCCACATTAGTGATCCGGTGTTCAATCAATTTTTCATCTTCCAGGAGTTGGAAGACTTCAGCGTTACTTAAAGTTGCCACATTCTCATTCACTACCTCCATTCTATATTATTGTTCTAAAAAGTGAGATCGATTTCAAATTATTTCGAATATCATGGTAGTTTTGTACACAGTTACACCTATTTCGTTCATATACTTGATACAAAAGAATGACAAACAAGAATAGTATGATTTTCTGGTCATAATTATGTAAGTGCATATTTGTTTCTTGTCTCCTTCACTGACCTTTATATAACCCTGGACCAAACAATATCTGCCATCTTTGATTGGAGTTTTTTTAGAATTGGTACCCAAGGAGAAGCCATTGCAATGTTAAAAATTAACGTCTAACGCCGCTACATCATCAAAAGAATTTGAGGAAAAGTAGACCTAGCGCTCTCGATGCATCTACACCGCTATCGAGTAGGGTACCAATTTTCAAAAAACTCCAATCAAAGATTTTGCTTGGCTGGGATTGAGAAGCTTTGTCCAGGGTATATAAAGGTCAGTGGTCTCCTTAAACCAAGTTTCTACTTCAAAAACAACGGATGGCGTCATCAGTATTTGAAAAAGGTCGAAAAAATGAACCCCTTTAACTTTCTTTCGCATTCATCTTTTTGCTCAGAATTCTTCCCAACATATTTTTTGGGGGCTCAGGATCAATTTCTCTCAACCTGCAGGTAGTGAGTGTATTTTACAGACCGGCGAAAAATTGCCATTTTTGCCTAAATTAACCCAAGTTACTATATCATAAGATTGAAAATGTTATTGGCTAGAAATGTTAGGTATTGATGATAAAAGCTTAATACCAAGATTTCAGCAAAATCGTACCAATGGTGTGAATTCGGGTAAAAAACGGACCAGTGTGTAACAACCACTAGACTAGCACGACCAAATTGAGATTTTACATACTGTTTCAGATGGTCAATATCAATTACTTGGAAAGTTTCAAGTCAAAAGCTCCAGTAATTCCTGAGCTCAAGCAGGTAGTTAATGTGTATTTTAAAAACTTTGATCTTTTTAATCCAGATTTGGGATGAATATTAAATTATATTTTGAGCGCGCTGATTGGTTAAATCAAAGATCAAACATATACATAAACAATTAACAGTCAGGGATAACTTCAAATTAGCCTATCGTCTCGGAATATCACCTAATTAGCCTAGAATAAGCAAATTAGCCCATTTCATATAGGCTAATTAGCTCATAATGAAGAAAAATTTGATTTTTGAGCCAAATACTAATAGTCGCATCTTTTTTTCATTAAAAACAAATCTTATATGTTTCAAAGAACCTTCTCCACTTAAAAATCTTTTGTGTTCAGCTCCCAGAAAAGACGTATTTAAAAAAACTAGTTGATGGGCTAAATAACTGATAATAGGCTAATTTTCTGATCTTAGTACCGTGTGCAAAAAAAAAAAATAATATTTTCCGCGAAAAATGTCGAAGTTTTTATACTGCGCATGCCCGCGCAAAAAATCAAATATTTCCTATTCTGGAGCTGATTAAGGGATAATATTTGGAATATACATTAATTGAGTGATTAGAGATTAATCTGAGGATTTATAGAATGCGACTATTAGTATTTGGCTCAAAAATCTAATTTTTCTTCATTATGAGCTAATTAGCCTATATGACATGGGCTAATTTGCTTATTCTAGGCTAGTTAGGTGATATTCCGAGATGATAGGCTAATTTGAAGTTATTCCTGACTGATTAAACATTAGAACCCAGTCGCTTTTGCTTTCGCTTTCAAGCTAAAGGCAATGCAGTTTTGAATGTTTTGGCTGAACAACTACCGTAGGTCAGATCTTCACATTCGCCATATCCCTTTTGAGTGGAGCGTGGTATGAGCAAATTGGATGATCTATTATGAGATTAGTCTATATTCTGTTCTGTTAAATGCGAAAAAGACAGGCTGAATCAAAATTTCCCAAATCATCTACGATAATCCATATCTTATCACTGGTCAAAATTCAAAAGTTTTATCATCTTGAGATTTTAAGTGGGCATCGATGCCTTCCAAGATGAATTTAGAGGATCCTCAATGATTGTGAGGGTGACTAAATTAGTGTTCAAATATTATTTCCCAAAATCAAATATCTTTTATTTATTCTTAAGACGTTCATATATATACAATTCTAATAAAAAAAATCAAAATTCACTCATACAATAAAATTCCTATTTACAAAGAAGGTTATTTTAGCTGATATTTAAAAAAAGAAGTCTTTACATTTTATAACATTTACAGTAAATGAAAGTCCCCCGTGAATCATAAAAAAATCATGTGTTAAAATTGAGACGATAGCCCATGACAATTATCATCAATCAGTCTGTTCTCATAGATTTCCTTTTTGAAGAGGACTGCCCAGGATATACACATCTTACAGAGAGTAATAAATATGCAATCTCTCATAATTTAATGTTTGACACAAGGTAAGACGGCCCTGTAACCCTGTAAGCACTATCATTGTCAGTTACCATCCTCCTGAAGCAGATATAAACCATAGTGTCAATAATTGTTCGATTAAATGAACCTCCAAGTCTACCTTGAACCTCTCTAGCAGTTGGAAAGTGGTTTAAACAGTATTTTTCAGTCAAAAAGCACAGAGAAAATTTCCGGATTCTCATCTCACTGCAGAAGGGTTGTATCATTACTAGTTGATGGTACGTCAGGTTCTGGCAAGGGTAGCTTTAGAAGCTTGCTTTTGATTCTTATCAAAGACTTTTGAAATTCACGGTGCATAAAACAATAGACCAAGGGTGCTACAGCTGCATCCAGAAAAGCAAGATACTTGGTAATGAAGCCTACGTATTGTTCCAATTCTGAGTCCTCGTAATTTTCAGGGAAGCAGCTTTTACAATCTGCTTTCAATGGGTAATAAATGATGGAAGGCGTCCAGAAGACACCGTACGCTAGGGTTAAGATGAAGGTTAGCTTAGTGACTTGTTTGTGCTTCTCTACATCTTTCTTTCGTAGCGGTTTCAATTCGTCCGTTTCATTGGTTTTATTGACAGCGTATTTAGATTTCTTGACTGGTTGACCGATGTTGGTTGGATGGTAGATTTGCAAACTCTTTAAACGGTACGCAATGAATGAATAACACATAACAACCAGGACGTAAGGGAGAGCTGTATTGACGATCAACATGAATAAAACCCATACACGTTGTTGATTATAAACGTAAAATTTCTTCGCTTCGTATTCAATCGTTTGGTTTGTAGAGTTGTCAAATTTGGTCTTCATTTGCGGGCCACTGGTGTCGATGAAGGGAATCATACAGAGCCCAATGATGTAAATCCAGAAGACAGCCAATGTGATTTTGACACGTTTCCTTGTGACTATTGTCTTGTATTTAGTCAGCAGGTAGGTTGCCAGAAATCGATCTATCGCAATTAGTAGTATGCCAAGACATGCGCCGTAGAAACTTAACATGTAGGAAAGTCGAAAACCATTCCCAAAGATTTGAGCTGGTAAAAAGTCTTGTTTCACTTTCTTGCCAGCGTAGAATGGGAAAACAAAAACACCTTGGAAAAGATGGACAACAAGTAGATTCATGAGCAGAAGACTTGAGTTTCGTTTCCAGAGATGCCTGGTGGTGACAATGATATAAATACTGAGCGAGTTGAGGAAAGTCGCGATAACTGCCAGCACGACGAGGATGGTAACGATAGCTGGTATGTTCAAGTAATTAACCATTTTCGATTTTTCTGTTCGTGACTCTATAAAAAGAGAGAAGACATAGCGTTAAAGAAAATAATGCATATACCGTATATGATAAGAAGTGTATTTCTTGTAGAAAATACGAGCATATCCAGGACATCCAGATACCTTTATCTGCAATAATAACTGTAATTGTCGATTGTCTATAAAACTGAGGACACGAATGATATAGATTACAGCAATACCATTCTAACTTAAAACCTGCTAAATCGATTCTCCGTACACTAAGCGTCTTCAGATAGACTTCCAAGATGAACTTTTTTCACCAAGTGAGCAGTGATGTTTGAAACTGACTACAAATTCATTGTCAGAAGCGAGTTGGCAAATTCATAATCTTTTCTTGATGAAATGGAAACATACAATACCCTCTTCCAAGAATAAAATGGATGAAGGAAGTTACTTTATAGAAAACCAAGAAAATCGTAACGAATTGGATCCATAAAAAGAAACCAAGTACTAAATTGACCATTTATTAAAAAAAAAACAACAATAAGGAAGCTATTATTAAAAAACTGAGAAAAACCACTGATTAAAGAGGAATAAAAGTATTATCATTTTTAGGAAAGTCAGAAATAGTTGTTGAGATCATCCTCACACTTCACACATCTCGCCAGAGACAGTCTAATAAATAAATTGCTATCAGAAATTTCGCGAAAACCCCTTTTGGGAAGCAATTTATTCCCTTTATGACGTCTGCCCTCTTAAAAACGAAACTGCTGAGCTTATCAAAAAACTTCATTGCCATTAATTACGTCACATCAAAATTTTTTATAAGAAAATAAATATAATCAAATAATGGACACATGTATCATTTACTTTTGAGATGTTATGAAAAGATTCTTATAAAATGATTTATTCATTATTGTTTTAATTATTGCTTAATTAATGATTCATCATTAGAGCTGCTAATTGACTTGCCAATAAAATATCAAACAATGAAAGCAAGTGATTTGTAATTTCCAAATTAATAACTTTCAGTTTCTTTATTCCGACAAAACGGAATTTATTCTCGATATTCATGACGTAATCTTTTATACGGAAACACGAAAAACACCGGGCGTTTGCTACCAGTTTCATTGTTTAAATTCAAAACTGTTGGCGAGCGCCCGGTGTTTTTCGGGTTGTTTCCGTATAAAAAGATTACTTCATGAATATGAGGAATTCACGACAGGCAAAAAAATAGCATACACATTTTTTTGTAAAGAACCTTAACTTGGCTCCGAGCTTGAAGTTCCTTATTTTTCTGGAGAATTTCAGCCTCAAGTTTAACTCTTACTGTTTCTTAACTTGTTTTCTTATTCTCAGCCTGAGCAGTTCCTTAACAATTTCTTATTTCTCGGACCATTTTCAGCGTCAATTTCCTTATAAAAAAACGTGTGTACACATTGATTGTGTACACTACTGGTGGTCGTGCACAAATTCAAAACAGCACACTACCTAGAACGACACCGATAATTGTAATTAGCTAAAAACTTCTGACCAAGATTTAAAAGTGTTCTCTATGCCTTAAAGCGTAATTTGAGAAGTATGCAAAAGTCAAAAGATTTTTTACTTATAGATTTGTGGCTTGTTATCACACAAACTGGTGTATATATTGATTTATAATGCTTGGGAAATGTACTAAGCTTTCTTAGAATAAAAGTTTCTAGAACTTAAAATCAGGTGACCTATCATGAGGTTGAAAATGACTGCGTGTCGGCTGGCAAAAGCTCTTTAAAAATCAAAAATGAGTAAAAAAAATTATCTATGTTATCTAACGATACATTTTCTATAAAATTGGTATTCGTCTGTTTTCCTATGACCAAATCTTGCAAGTTAGGTGAAAAAAAAATAGGGGAAAAAGCGGTTGATTCGCGAACATGAATCCACGCGAAAATTTCAGATAGTCACCTCGCGAAAAAAGTCCCCGAAAAATTAATCCACTTCAGGTATATTGTTTATCAAAAAACCATCAAAGTTAATGATAAATATTTTTCCCTTCTCGGAACAAATTAAACGAAAAAGAAATTAGCTTGCCAAGCAAACGCAAACATCACCAATCTTTAATTATGAGTGAAAAAGACACGGCATGTATGAAAGAGAAAGAACAAAAACTTTGTGATTCTAAGAGATGGCTTCTACTTGACTTTGAGCAAATATGATAAAGCACCTAGGAGACGATTGCATGTGAAACATGCAAAGAATACATAACACGAACAAAATGATTATGAAATTACAGATGAAATTTTGAAATTAGAAAGGACCAGTAAAACGTCACGAGAAAAAATGAAGAAAATAAAAAAGATATTTAATAAAACTGCTTACGACATTGCTTCTCAGATTTGTCAACAAATGTTTTATTAATTCATTTTCATAACCTCGTGTAACTTACGGCATGTCCAAAAAAGACATAAATTTGCCGTAGAAAATCGGGGGCCTAATAACTAGACATGGTCATTTATACGTTAAAAGAAGCGTATTAGGGTGTAGATTTCATAGCTGTCTGTTAATACAATTATTTTTTTTCGCTTTTTTTAAGAAATTAGGGAAAAAGTACTTTATGATGTCATAATTGATGACGTCATAAAACTCAAAATTTGAATATCTAAAAAACTAATGATCAAATTAGGATGAAATTTTCACCTTAGATGCATATATTATCGAGAGGAAGTAATTTTTAAAAATTGATGACGTCATCATTTTTTTGTCCAAAATAGATTTTTGCTAATTTTTGTTGACGTCATCAAAAAAAATATTTTTTCAAAAGTTAGAAATTGCCAACACCTATCATTGGGCAAAATTTCATAATCTTTTGATAGGTACTTTTTGAGATATTCAAATTTTAAATTTCATACTTGCTGAACAATTTGAGGCTCCCAAAGACATTTAAAAATACATCGATCAAGTCTAGATTCACATTACATTTTTTTCTATGCATTCTTCTAAAAAATTGTATTTGAAATTCACATAGAGTTTTGAATGTACAGAAAATCGAAATCTTGATACCTTGATTTGTCAGCCAGGGTTAGTCTGAACTAAGCTTGCCAAAAATTTGTTTCTTAGCCTGCAGGTCCACATCAGTTTTTACTGCCAATATATATAGAATTGTATATAGCTTGTATATATAGTTTTGTATATAGAACCTGACCTGTGTTGACAAATAAATCAATAATAATAATAACAATAATAATAATAAAACCCATAACTTCAAACCTTAACCTTTTATCTACATATCTCTCACTTTTTAACAAGCTACTTCAGATGACGAAGTGTGAGAAAACAACATTACAGAAAAAATGATTCAAAAAGCAAGAATGATGACAAAACTGACAGAATAACGAACATAAAAACGTTATTGTGTATCAGAAGTGAATTTGCAATATTGTATTGATTTTTGATCCGATCATTTTTGAAATGTAAATGAAAGATTCCCTTTTTTCTTATAAATTGATATAGACACATAAAGATATGGTGGTTAACTCTATCAATATTGAGATTATCTTAACTTGATCGTGTATAGAGGTTGTACCTTGTCAAAACAAAATAATATCGTCGTAAAACAATTACTAGCCTCTGCCTTGCAATTTGTTTCCACTGTTTCGGATTTCTATTATTAAAATCACTTTATTCTAACCAAGACTAGAAACAGCAAGCAGTATATACAATTGTGGTGCAAGAAAGTTTGAAAAAAGTACAAGTTTTCTGTAAAAAAATAAAATACTGCAACCCAACGTTATTTAAAGAAAGGTCTCAAATACAAAAAAGAGGCAGTCTTAAGAGAACTTTACTAACTCTATAAAACCAATGAAATGAAAAAGACCCTTTCCTTCTACACGTTTTTTTTTTTATAAGGAACCTTAACTTTGCTCTGAGCCTGGAGTTCCTTATTTCTACAGAGAATTTCAGTCTCAAAGTTCCTTATCGAGTTCCTTACTACATAGGAAATTTTGAACTTTTTGCCCCTTGAAAGATCAAAATTTGGCCAAATTAGTCCCAATAAGGTACATTATTTTCAAATCCACTCATTCTCAGCCTGAGCAGTTCCTTAACAATTCCTTATTTTTTGAACCATTTTCAGCCTCGAGTTCCTTATAAACGTGTTCCTTATAAAAAAAAAAACGTGTATATAACCAGCGTTCAAAAAAATAACCTTTTGCTTTAGTTTGCTACAATGTCTATCTAGAGCAGACAAATATGAAATTGCTAGTCTCACCGTGATAATAAGGAACATTTTGTTTGATAAATTCAATATGGAGTCGTATATCTACCATGAAAACCAATACCTTAATACTGATATTTACACGTCGATTTCAAAATTATCATCCATCCTTTCATTGAATTTAGCAAACAAAATCAATTCCAATTTTAATCGCAGAAATCTAAATACTTCTTTCTCTTTGAAAATGGAGCTTTGAAAATGAATCAAGAAGCCTGATTAATCAAAAATAATACCGGGTGCGCCACAAAAAAGTTTCTCTCTTTGAAACTAATTTTCTCGAAATCTAAAAATTTTAAAAGAACCATTCCTTTTTCATTGAAAAGAAGAAAGATAAACTTAAATTTTGATGGGTCATTTGCTAAATTCGATTCATTAGATCAAAAGTTATACTCGATTGAATGAAAAATTTACTTTCAGAAAGTGCTCGAAATCGTTAAAAATCGACCTATCAAATTTTTATTTTAAAATTGACAATCACATTAGCCTTTACATGATTAAGAGCATTTTTCAGTAACTAAACACATAAATTTTGAAACTGAAGGGTCGAAAGGGTTTTAAATCTTCATCAAAATCACTTTAATTTACTTTTACCGAAATTTCCCTCAGATTTTTGGTTCTAGACTGGATAAAGTCTATATAAGGCTGGATCTACCTCGAAAGCCGTAATTGATGTATTTTTATGAATTTTACCCGATTTTTTGGCTTTTTTCGACGAATTTTCTTCATTTCATTGAAATTCAACCTTCCTTTATACAACAAAAGGTCATTTAGACAGCTAATTATAATTTTTGATGACTGAAACGAAAACACTAATGTATCATGTAATTATGCTTCTGTTTGATTTGATAGGTCGACTTTAAACGTTTTCGGGCACTTTCTGAAAGTAACTTTTCTATTCAATTGAGCATAACTTTTGATCTAATAAATCAAATTTAATAAATGACCCATCAAAATTTAAGTCTATCTTTCTTCTTCCCAATCAAATAGGAATGGTTCTTTTAAGATTTATAGATTTCGAGAGAATTAGTTTCAAAGAGAGAAACTTTTTTGTGGCGCACCCGGTATAATTTCCGAAATGGAAATTATTAGAGTGCTGGAAATAGCATAGTTCCACTGATTGATTTTATACTTTGATATCATGTGTTTTTATTCAATGTCTCCAAAATCTCCAAAAATTCAATCCACATGATACATTTAAAGCTTGGGCCTTGTTAATACTTTACTTTGAGATCCCCCAAAAAAATACTATATAAGCTCAACATGAAAATTGAATGGCGTTAAAACTTAAACATCCCAAAAATAATTCAAATATTTTTAAAGGAAACTTTTTAAGGTGTAAAACAACAATTTATCATGTTTTCTCAGTTTGAAGAGAGACAAAACATCAAAGCTAAAATCTAAATTATGAAAGTATTTAGCCTAGACATTCAAGAATCGTTAAGAATAGAAACAAAAATTAAAAACTTTAAAAGACTTCCTTCCTTCCTTTTCTATCAATTTTTTACCTAACAATTCTTTCACGAAGATGGTTGAAGCCATCATGAAACAACAAACTCAAAACAACAAAAGACATAAACCAAATAGATATTGAAGGAAATCATTAGCACCTTGGACTAATAAGGTCTTTACTTTTCTCTTTTTCTGACTTTTCTTTCGGCATATAGAACATTAGCTTATAAATCATAGAATATTACAAGGCGCGTTTAGACTGGAAGGTTTCCTTAATTAAATCCATCAAAGTCAAACAAGGAGATTTATGATGGATGAATACACTGGTTTATTACAGTTCTTTGTAGGTTTACTCTTAGGTTCCAAATAAACGCCCCCCCCCCGCTTGTTAATTTTTCGAAAATTTTCCAACCTCCCCGGACCTTATTAGGACCCCCCCCCCCCGTTTATTAATCTCTAAGAATATTTTCAGCTGTCAAAGAGAAGGCCCCTTATTTTGCTCTAAATAGCCTGATTTTACCTTATTTTTGGGTTTCAGAAGTACAATTTCCAACCCCCCGGCAATTAGGTCCCCCCCCCCCGTTTATTAAAATCTAGAAAATTTTCCAACCCCCCGTTTATTCGAAACCCCCCCCCGTTTATTTGGAACCTAAGAGTACAAGCCTGTGATTGAATGATATTGATATCCATACATCACTCGAAATCCATAAAAATATTTATGGTAATGGTTTTACCCAATAACTGCATTCGTCTTATACATCAACAACACTGTTTGCACTGTTTCGAGATTCTTTCGCCAAGTGCTGAGATCGCAAAACCTTTTGTTCTTTGCACGCATCCTTTGTTTATGCTTCCTTAATAAAATCTTTTGTTTTAAAGGGTGCTCCTACTCTACCTTTAAGACAATAGAGCTTACGGCTCTTAATTAAGGAAGATCGATTAAAAGTAACAATGTGTTTGACTCTTTGTTACGTATACGCTTTCATGAAAGATTCTATAATAACATGAATTTAATTAAGGATGCCTTCCAGTGTAAATGCGCCCACAGAAATTCAAAGCATTACTTTTTATTTTCCTCTCAAATCCCTAGCGAAAAAAACGGATCAAACGACCAGTGAAGTTATATATTTCAAATCCATTGTAGCCATACTTCAGGCTAATAAATCCTTGAGAATTATTTATTTTGAAGATTTTGATCTTCCACCAAAAGAAGGAAAGAGAAACTGCTGACTTTACAATCGAATGTCAAACCTAAACTTTTAATATTTGAGAGATATTGGACCATGGAAGATGAAAGTCTCTAAAACTAAACCAGACCGTGGGTGGCCTTTTAATAAATCAATAATTGGTTGAAGTCATCGAAAATAGAACGATATTAAGCAAAACAGTATGAGGTCAACTCCAGGACGTAAATGAATAAATTAAATAGTTAACAATAAAAGAAATAGGATGAAAAGGAGCAATATGTCTTTTTGGAAATTGTAATAACCAAGCAGGATACTTATCTCACTCCACAAGGATGAATTTATATCGGTGTGTAAAAATCTATAAAGGTCAATACTTTGAAGATTTTAGACCTCTTTCTCTCTTTGACTTTTTTATGGCTAAAATCCATAATGATAGAATAGTCGTGAACAACTAAGTACATTCCAAATTACTAAAAAAGAAAAAAAGATGACCCCAAATACGAATTTTCATTTGTCTTAAATCGCGTACGTCTGTGTTTAAGAATTTGCAACAAATCGAGGACAATTATCTTTAAAACTGTATAACTGTAGAAACTTTTCTTTTTCTATCTTCTTTTATCTGGTAGGTTTCCAGGTTAAGTTTCCACCATGAACAACAGTTAGATCAACGGGAAAAAAGGGCATGGATGATAAATTATGAGCATTTTAATTTGATAAAATCAGAAGGGAAACTTCTATGATTAATTAGAGCCTTTTTTGACTCCCTTTCTTTAAAAGGTAAAAAGTTGTAAAGAAAAATAGGCTGGCCTAAAAAATGATGTTTCTTTAGGAAAATAAAAATAACTGAAAATACATTGAAAAGAGAAATTAATTCAATAAGAAACCCTCACAAATCTAATTTCATCACCTGCCTAAAAGAAACTCATCTTGCTAAGACGAAGACTAAACCAATTTTCTGATAATGCGCATGTACGTTGCTTTTTACACTATCCAGATTGTGTCTTTTCAGAAATAATTTTTGAAAATATCAATTTTTGAAAATCTTTGAAAGATTAATAGAATGATTGAAAAAGGGAAGGAGAACTGGGAAATCTATGGGTAAAATATTGTCAAAAAAATGTCACTTCATTAAAACTTGATGAGAAATTGACAGTGTCAGTTGGAGCTTTCGTATTTTTAAAAACTTGTTTGACAGAAAGGAAAATGAAGTGATGAAATACAATTAAAGGTTTCCATTAGGGGATCTGTATGGTTTCTAAAAATAAATGAATCCATATGCTTTATGAAAAGTAAGAATAGTTTTCCCTAACTCTTAATCAAAAGTAAAAAATCTACCCTTTTCCATGACAAAATTACTTTTCTGAATAACTTTTTCAAATTGCAATAAAACCAATTTGTACTCAAAGCTTTTTAAAATGTAGCACAAGAAAATGAACTTTTACCTCCACATCAAAGATCACTTCGTTGATCAATCAATCTTAATCAAAATTTGAAGAAACTAGTTATGAATTCACTTACTTTGTCAGTTGTGTGTTGTTCCATCTTCTTGCCAGTGTCTTCATCCTTCTTCCTTATAGTTTGGTAAAAAATTTACTGGTGATATGTGATCCATCTTGTTTCGCAGCTTCAAAACACTGGTGATATGCGATCCATCTTGTTTTGCAGCTTCAAAACACTGGATTCACCACCGTGAAGCAGTTTTCAAATGTCAAATAAAATAATTTTCTAAAAACTGCACTTAAATAAGTTGCTATAAGGATTTTTGTTCTTGCTAATGAAATAGCAATGGAAATGGCAAGATTTTCCATATAGATTTGAAACTTTTCCATGGAAAACCATTTGTGAGCTGACACAGAAAATAGTTCAGGGGGATGTGTGGTAGTATTACATAACCCCCCTTTGATAAATTGATAAAATAGGGGAAAGCATTACATTAGGAATGGTAAGTTGGACGGTGAAAAAGAATGCAGCTATTATATTTTGATTTTTCCCATCAGGAATGATAAAATATAAATGGTGGGTTCAGACATATCTGCACACTATAGGAACAGTTTCAAAAATTCAGTACTGGGTGTGTGACATTTTTGAAGGATCACACAAAACTGTCTCAAAGAAACAGAGCACATTGTGCATAATATCTGTATTTTTGATATGGTTAAGCCAGATATATCCCCTAAATAATGCATTATTTTTTACTTAAAATTGACTTTCTATATCTCAAGTTATACCCAGAAGTAAAGTGTGACAAAAAATGACTTACTTTAAGGATGACATATTTCAGTTTTTTTACCCATAAAGTAAGTCATTTATTGGCATAATCAACACCGAAAGTTGTTCTATTTAACTACTGGATGATATAGAAGGTATGAAAACATTATTTTTAACAGTTGATTGTGACAGAGAGTGACATACTTTGAACATAACAGGGTAATTCATTTAGTAAGTCATTTATTGTCACAAAAAATGACTTCATGAATATATTTTTGAAAAGCTGATAAAATTTCCTATTACCTGTCAAAATTTCAAGGCTTGTAATTAATTTGAGTAGATTTTATTCAACTTTAAAGATTTTTGTCCATTTTTTGTGTTCTAAAAAATGTCACACAATTTTTGAAACTGTTCATAGGTAAAAACAGAAAATCTCTCTATACTAAAAAAAATCATATTGGCTCTCCCGTCCCCATTTGGAAATTGGTCCATCTGGAACAGTCTGAAATATAAATTTAAATGGTGGGCTCAGATATACCTACACACTATAGGTAAAAACAGAATATCTTTAAGGCAAGAATATTTGTATCGAAGTGAAAAAATAAAACTTTTTTTTTTTCATTGAAAAATCTGTGTTAAGATTCAGTTGGAAGATATGCAAAAATATATGCGAGTTTACACAAATATTATAAAGCTAACAAAGCACTTTACGAAGAAAACATTGTGGTCATGATAATACTTTCTTTACCCTAAAATCCCCATGTTGACAAGCTTTCAATCGCTTGGATTAAGTAAAAAAATCCTTTGACTATCTGATTCAAAATTTATCTTAAAAAATTATCCCACAAAAAACCATGCATGCACAGGGATTTTTCTAAGCACTTTTTTACTACCGTATACCGGCAAAAATACTCAATCCAAGATTGAGTTATGAAACTCAATCCGAAATATAAAAAAGATTTTACAAGAAAAAAGTTTCAAAGCAGTTTTCTCAGAAACGCCAATTGTTTGTTTTTAATCAGTATAGAGTACACGCTTTTTTTTTTATAAGAATGGTGTTTTTTCATTTCATCATGGATATTCTTAACTTTTTGGCGAAAATCATCCAAAAATATTCTTACGGTATTCTTAGGTTAAGATTGAAATTGGCAATCTACAGGTTAAAATGCCTTTAAAATGGCATTCTTAGGTTCAGTTGCTAAATTCCGTGATGGTGATATTCTTACCATATTCTTAATTTTTTGGCCATTTTCATCATGGACATTCTTATAAAGTGTATTCTTATAAAAAAAAAAGCGTGTAAAGACAACACTACTGGGTCAGAAACCGTTCGATTCGGACACACGAACGCTTTTCCATTCGTGACGAACGGGTTAACCGTTCGCAACGAATGGAATGCTTTTGCATCCTTCGCGAACGCCCTACAAAAAAGTTTTATTGAAACTGTTCGCGACGAACGCTTATGCTTTTTAACCCGTTTGTGACGAACTGCCTAAAAAGAAAACCGTTCGTGAAGAACGCTTACGAGATATGAAACCGTACGCGAAGAATGCTTTTCCGTTTGCCGCGAATGCTTTTAAAGAATCATTCAAAAAAAACGGTTTAACATACGCAACAAATGGATTTTAATGGGAAAAAATTTCTAAGAAAATTTATTTCGCATTTACTTGGATTTTTGGAACGGGGAATTAATTCACTTATTGAGTTACTTCTTTCATTAAAGTTTTTTTCAAAAGGATAACTTTATAGAAGGGGTCAAAATTGAAATAAAAGTCATTACAGACTTACAGCAAAATTGCTTTAAAAACTGTCGGGGCGATTCGATAGGATAAGGAAACTTTAGGAACTTTTCTTTTCAAATCAAATCTTCATTCCGTCTAGAAAGTCAAAACATTTGAAAAACAAAATCAGACTATTGAAGAAGAAAAACTTTGAAGATACCCCTGTCCTACCACGAATATCTTTTAGAGAAAAACCTGTATTAGAATAACTTAATAAAAAATGAAATTTGGTATACCACTGTCCCACTCATTGAAATTCTTTATTATTATTTTCTACAATGCAGGACTGCAATCGGACATTATGTCCGACTGAAATCAAATCCAGTCGATAAAACTTAAAATCCTCTCGGTCATTCATTCGTCGGAATTTTTCAACTAGCAGAATATATTTTCTAACCTCGTTAAGAAGCTAGCTTTTGAAAGTTACACGTAAAGCTATAGATAAGAGTAACCTTGGGACAATACTCGCTACAGTAATAGAGAAAGTGGTTAGTTTGGTAAAAGTGAACTTAGAAACACTCGTAAAAGTTACAAAGAATAAAGCGATTTGATAAAAGTGATCTTTGAAAAACTCGTAAAAGTTACAAAAAAGCGATTTGATAAGATCGATCTTAGAAAACACTCATAAAAGTTACGGAAAATTACAAAAAAGCGATTTGATTAAAGCGATCTTAGAAACACTCTTAAAAGTTACGAAGAAGCGATTTGGTAAAAGTGATCTTAGAAACACTCTTAAAAGTTACAAAAAAGCGATTTGATTAAAGCAATCTTAGATACACTCTTAAAAGTTACGAAGAAAACGATTCGATAAAATCGATCTTAGAAAACACTCATAAAAGTTACGAAAAAGCGATTTGATTTAAAATTTGGAGTAAAAAATTTTCTTAGGGGGCTCCGCCACCTAGAACCCCGCTAAGCCCAAACCCCCAGCTCTAAATCCCGCTCGCGTTTTGTCTCGCATCTGAAACTCAATCTAATTATACAAAAACGGTAGTAGCTCAAAGTGCTTGAAAAAATCCCGATGCAGCCAAATTTAAAAAACCTGAACCCTACTCAACTGTCTCAATCTTAACCAGGGCGAGATATGGGTGTAAATTGTAACTGTGAAATTAAGTGTATACTTATGCGCTTAGTCCTCAGAAGTTAAGCGCATAATTAAGAGAATTTCTCAGACTGACTAAAATTTTCACTGTGTGGTAAAAGTACATTAAAAGTACAGTAGAGGTACAATAGCAATGGAATCATGACAATTGATGTTAATGAAAATTTTAAAATTCAGCTTGATCCAGGCATAGTGAGGTACTGGTTAATGAAAAGTTAAATTGATTTTTAAGATAACTGGTTGTACGAATTTACCATGTTTACAAAAAACTGTATCCTTATTTGATGTGGCAAATTCTTTGACAAATATTAAAGTATGTGTCGACCCTTTTTTCGATTTTTTCTGTCTAAAACTTTTTTCAGCCAAAGTGGAAGAAAAGTTACTAGACTTCATTTTGGTAAAATCGCTATCTTATCTTATCTATCTTTCTTTGATCCAGAGTTAAAACCATTTAAATTCTAGCCAAATTTTAAAACAGAGATGTCTTATAATTGACTATTTTACTCAATAATTGTCTCTTTTGGAAAAAAACAAAAAGAAAAGAGAGGGTCCTGCTCATATCTATTGAATGGTAACATTTTTGACACATTTCACTGATCACTCAATTTAACAGCAATTGCATGTTTTTCTTTTTATAAGCATAACGCTTATAAGCATATGAAGGCTCACATTTGCAGAATTCCTAAACATAACATAAGCATATGTGTCAGCCTGAAATACTTTTCCAGTTGTCATTTTTATCTGTTTAAAAAGGTTTGGTAGAGGTTAAGTAAAATAAAATACTTTCCACGGTTTCCTACTCTACATTCCACTGCTCCCAAAATCTGAACAAATTTTAACAAAATTTCTGAAATTTCACAAAAAACTTGTGAATCATAAGCATGATTCATAAGCATAAGCTATGCCTGGATGCTTTGATAACTTAAGCATATACGAGCCTGACCAAGGGGCATACACTTGCTTATAAAAAGACAAACATGTATCTCATTAAAAATTTCAACTGATATAAACAAATTTTTTTTTACTTTACCATACTACTTTTGACGAAGTTTAAGCCACCTATAGTATTTAGCTATCTAGTTCATTCTTTTTATATAAGATTCCTAAAGACCAAACTTTAAAAGCCCCTCAGGATCTAATTTCATCATTTCATCCTCAATATACAGATGACTGAATAATAGTGTTTAAAAAATTTAATGAGTTTAAAGGGGAATTAACGTTTGGAATTAACCCTGAGATTTTTTTTCGAAACATTAAAGAGGAAGAAAAATGTGATCGAACAAAAAAAGAACCACTTCATAATGTCTTTTATTCATTGAGTTATTCAATCTTTAATTTCTCACAATTTTGACTCTACAATGGAGAAAAACTCCCCCTCTGTTGATTTTGTGACGTCACATATGCTCCAACTATTCTTACTGTTACACTATTTGGTTGTAAAAGAGATAAAAAACATAAGAAATTAATCTTTTTTAGAGTAGTTATAGCAAAACGTTGAAGATATAACACTAGGAGAGTCTAGTTAGTATTCCAAAGGTGCAGTGAACTTTCTAACGGTAAAAAGAAACTCAAAAACTGCATTTTAAATCATCATTCACCACTCTTCCCTTATAAAAAAGAGAAACACAGGGCGTATGCTACGTCACATTTTTCGTATCCATAGCAACGCAAGGGATTTTTCAAACAACTCTTATTCCGGATGTAGAAGAGTAAAGCCCTATAAACCATATATATTTGAAATTGTCTCAATGAGCTCTATTTGAATCTGTAATTTATTTGTTGACAATTTTGAAACGTTAATTCCCCTTTAAATCAATCCAAAGAAAAACCCCAAGAAGCTTTTTTAATTCAATCTATGGACAATATCTAAAAGTAAATGAAAAAAGAAACTAAAATATGAAATACTTACAAAATTCATACACAACAAATTGTCAAAACAGGCAACATGGTGCCGAAATTATTTTTTCAAAAATTCAAAAGCTATGGGTGACTTAAACTGTTAAAATCCTTAAGATTTTAAAACTATGCTCAGTTTTTTTAATTTAACTGAAATTTTTACCATTAGAAAGAAAATGTTACTGGCTTTCAGAAAATATATACTTAGGATGCATATAAAATTGCTGTTCTCAAGATATGACCAATTAAAGAGTGTGTGCAACTTTCTTGAAATATTCTCTTTTAAATTGTTCATATCCTTAGAACAACAAATTTTTATATGTCAAAAGTATATATTTTTGCGAGTAACAATAGTTTTTTTATATTTCATTTTCATTTCATATTTAAATTCAAAAAAATGAGCAGATAACTATTAGAATCTTAAGAATTCAGGATAGATTGAATTAAAAAAGAATCTTACGATTTTTCTTTGGATGGACTTTAACTTGTTAAATCTTAAATTCTGTAAATATATTGAGAAAAAAATACTTCACAGTCAAGTTTGTTATACTTTTTTATCTTGTTTACGGTCTGGTCTACCTAGATCACTTGCATTCAAATCTGAGGATGCAAATAATGATTATTGCAAGATTTTTGCGGGTTTTTGGTTACGCCCATCTGTCACATTAAAGCACCTGAATAATTTATGCGAATTGACGAGTCACAAAACAAATTTTTGTGAAGAATGAAGACTAAAACATTGCATTACAACAATAAAATGGCTGACTGCTGGGTGGTGGGGTGCATGTGGATGGCTCTTTCTTGTTACTTTGACAGTCTTTAAAAAATTTTTTGATGTATAATGCTAAGTTGATTATGTGCATATTTTCTTGTTTGCATGGGTTTCCAAAATTTTGAGCTTCTGTCAACCAGGGTTCACTCACAGACAGTATCAAACAAACTGTATCACACTGTTCAAGGTGCACCAGACTCTATAATTTTAGAACTTTCTATTTTGAGGTAATTTTTGTTTTCTAAATTACCCAGGCTACGTAGTAGTAGTAAGGTATAGTAAAATTTCATTTTTTTTTAACAATTTGAAATTTTCAACAAGTAAATAACTGTTTAATTAAGTAATCAGTGAAATGTGTCAAAAGTGTTACCATTTAATAGATTTGAGAACAAACGTCAACTGGATCCTCTCCTTTCTCTTGGTTCTTTCTAAAAGAGATGACTATTGAGTAAATAGTCAATTATAAGACAAACTCTGTTTTAACCTGATGAAGACCTCCACTAAGGAGGTCGAAATATTGTTTATTTAAAATAAAAATTTATATTAAGAATAAACATTTGAATGTACATAAATGATTCAAACATTCTCATCTGAAGTATGACAATTCAAGAAATCCTGTTTTAAAATTCAAATGGCTATAACTCTGGATCAAAGAAAGATTTTAAGATTATTGCAATTTTACCAAAATGAAATTTCACTTTTCTTTCACTTTGGCTGAAAAAATGACAAAAAATTGGAAAAAGGGTGTACACATAAAAGAAAATGTGTCAAGAAAGGTATACACATACTTCTAAATACTTTTTTTGGAGGTCAAAGGACAATTAAAGTAAATTTAAGATGATTGGGTGGGCAGACAAGTGTTTTGAAAGTACGCTGTTTTTTTGTCATACTTCCAAACAACCAAAACAATCTGGAGGTAATTTTTTAGCATTTATAATCAAATAAAATATATATACGTTATATTTCTCTTAGTTCAAAAATACATAAACCCAATTTTGCATTCAAGAAATATAAAGATAAAGAAATTATGAATTAATATTACATATATTAGCGCCCCGGTCTTTTATTCTCGTCTAATTTCTGATCTCTGGATATGATGCCCATCTGACCAAAATTGCAATTATATAAATTATTGTGGAAGTAAACGCATAAGATGAATGTTTGGGAAATCAAAAAGACAACTTTTGTATATAAGGACGTTAAGTTTTGTTTTTATGGCACTTTGTGATGGACTGATACTAGGAAGGTTGGAGTCACTGATAGACAGAGGATTTTTTTACTTGGATCACTAAGCAAAGAAACATAGTTGCCATCAGGGATTTTGACTGTCTTATTATTCCTATCTCTAAAGAAGTGTGTCGGAATAAGAAGAGGGATGTTGACATTAGACCAACTTATAGTATTCTGTTCACATCACCCGCACACATCATATTTTCTGGTGCAGAGAAGCGGAACAAAGTCAGAAAACCCTCAAATGCTCTGGCGATTATTGATCATTGACTTTGGCAAAAATGAATTGACTTCCAGGCGCAATTTTTAAAAACTCCAGAATCTTTCTTGACAATCTACAACAGAACAATTTTTCAATAGTCGCCTAATGCGCATATCAATAATATGTTCTGTTTGCATCATAACCAGTCAGTCGGTCGGTCGGTAGCAAATGTTGTTGGATTTTTAATATGTAATAAACCCTGAAGAATCCAGTCGGCAAAAAACAGAATCTCTTGCCTCCCTGTTTAAATTTGCTAAAATAAATCCAGTGAAATGCGTTGACCTTAAAACTGGACCGAATTTTCGGCTCTCGGGGGTCCCAGCAAGTTGATAATTTCAATGAGGGTGGATGGAAAAAAACTCAAGTGGGACTCAATGTGGGTGTAAACAAAAACTTGAAGCGAATGGTGATGTAGAAAAGGGTTTAGCTATCAAAAAATATTCCAACATTATTGCGACTGGGCAGACTCGGGATTTATGTTTTGAAGATGAGTTGGTCGGGCGACGCGAACAGAACATATTATTGATTGTCGCCTAACAGTGTGGTGTCGTGACAGTAAGAACAAGCAGTACCGTGACTGGTCCTAAATCCGACAGCTCTGCCTAAATCCGATAAGGTCTTTCAAATATACAAACTAAAATAAAAACAAACCTTTTGCTGTGACGCAATGACGATACCAAAGTGTCAACTAAACTGAGAGATTTGATACACTGACTGAACCAATTGAAGCTAATAACAATAATTGCTTCTAATACAAAACATAATTTTTTATTACAAAATTGTTAATGTTTTAAACACGAGTAATGGATTCAGAATAACAATGGGGGTAATTATTTCTAAAACTCAACACTCTATGATCACATTAATAATTGCTTGACATTATAGTCATCTTGTTAGATGTTTTATTTCTAGAGTTATTGTAATAGTTTATTATTCAACTTGGAGAGGGAATGTTTGTAAACATTGAATTTTTTTTCATAGCAGTTATTTCGGGGGTCGAGTTTAGGCAGAGCTGTCGGATTTAAGACCACTCACGGTATAGACTTAACTCTTTATACAAAAATTACGGGAAACGCATATTTGGACTTTGTACCCTATGCTGCAAACAAGCACTTAAGCTAAAGTCCTGCAAAAGCAGTTTTTTAAAGTTTGCAAAAAAAGCCACATAGAAGATCTTTCAAATTCAGTACTATGTGAATACAACAGTAAAAAAAGACCTCCATCATTTCAATGGAAGTTGTTCGAATGTTCACACACAAGACTCTTGACAGAAAATTCTTTGTTTTATTGTCAAGGATGACAGTGCTGTTATTAATTTTGTTAGATCTGACAAATTGAATTGATGTTTGTAAAAAGTGCACTGTATAGTTTTGATTCTCATTGAAGAATCATATTCTGGTTTTCATGTTAGGCGGCCATCGAAAAATTGTTTTATTCTCGTCACCCGCCAACATCATATTTTCCCCTGATTTTCTGGTGCGGAGATGCGGGAAAAAATCTGGTAAAAGCAAATTGTTCTTTTGACGTATAGCTTTTTTCTTGATCACTCTGGCGGCCATCAGAAAATTGTTCTGTTCGTGTCACCACCTGCCCCTGCTGACTTACAGAAGCGATTTAAAAAAACCCGGGAATTTTTCCGACCGCCTGTCCGCCTGCATGCATTTTTAACATCTGTTGCGACGCAAACAGAACAATTTTTTGATGGCCGCCTTATTAGATGCTGTTTTAGTAGAGCTTTAGAGCTAGCCTGACAAGTCCTGTATTTTTCATAATCTGATATAATTGACTTGTGAGGTAGAAAAAAATTCTCCAGGCTATATTATGAGCCCTATTGGACTGTCAGGTGCATGTCACTAGTCCGATACTTTCTAGTCCGACAGTAAAATAGTCCGAATCTATAAAATAAATTAAGAATTTAGAACGACGACGACGACGACGACGACGACGACGACGTCACTTTTGTCCGAAAAAGAAAGATATTAGAGTGTCGAATGTTGAATAAGGGTTTTTCATGTTTCAAAATAGTTCAGGTCCGAAAATCGGTGACTAGGCCTAAATCCGACACCACTGACAACTGCCTAATTCGCCCACAAATAATGCTAGAAAAAAAAATTATGTTACAAACATTCCCTCTCCAAGTTGAACGATAAACTATTGCTAGAACTCTCGAAACAAAACATCTAACTAGATAGGCTGTAATGTCAAGATGTTCAATTAATGTAATAAAAGTGTGATTTGGAAAAAATACCCTTTATTCAGGATCAGTGCCATGTTGAAACGCTCTAGTTTTGTAAAAAAGGGAAAATACGAAACAACGTGGCTGGTTCCATCTAGCAACAAACAGACTAAATGCAAAAAGGGGCGAGGGAAAAAAAGGGATATGGGCGCACTAACTTGAATAACAAACTAATCAATGAGGCAGCAACTATCAACGCCCTCTTAGCCACTAAGTCTGGATGTTTATTTACGGAAGGCCCGCAATCAAGCCAAGTGCCAGTGTAAAGTAATAAAAACCAGGCTTTATTACGTAACGTTTCAAAATGAGCACGCTCGTACACAGACTTCTTTTATATTTTCGTGTGCTTTGGAAAATCAAAACATCTCATTACTTTTTATGATGCTTTCTACTGTTGTCTTTATACTTGTGAGATGCAATAAAAAATGTTTTGTTATAAGAAACAATGAGGGTATTTGGTTCAAGGCTCAGTATCAAATCGCGCAGGTTTGGTGAATTTGGTATCTCGGTTGCGTCACAGCGAAAGGTTTGTTATTAGTTGGGATCTTTGAAAACCCCATCAGATGAGGCAGGGGTGTGGGAGAACCCTCACGGTATGCTAGGGGGAAACCACAACTCCCGCCCCCCCCCCAAAGAAGGGTCGTAAAAACAGCTAAATCAAATTTCTTCTTGACTCTTGAAAGCCTAATCCTAAAAAGCTTCCCAAAATTTAAGAAAAGTTGGGTTTAGGGTCCCAACCTCAAAGTCGGAACTTTGGATTTTTTTTTTATAAGCACGTGGTTGCTTATAAAAGATGTGCCTCCTCTTTGGCGATTCATATTTCGTTTTATGTTTTTTTTGACTCGTTGTCGGACAAAAGTGTTGTCGGAATATTGATGCGTTCGTCAAATCCAACGTCAGGCATTTTTACTGTCAGACTAGAAAGTGTCGGACTACTGACGACCTCCCATTAGACCATTCTTGAGCTTTTGGATCTGAGGATCCAAAGGTCTTAAATAATAATAATAATAATGTTATACAGATTTCCAGGCCACCGTGCATGCACATGGGCCTCTATAAATCGCTCATACATTGGTTTGGTTTATTACAAAGGTTACTAAACCGATCTTGTTTTACAAAATATCTTTTTTAAATATAATCCTCCTTGAGGACTTCCTCGCACTCTCCATTTGTAATTGCTCTGCGGCATTGCTCGATTTCTCTTGTTTGCTTTACTTCTCCATTCTTTTACTTGGTCTCTTTCCATTATTGTTAAATCGTCTGTGATGCTCATGTTGGCGTACTTGTCTTACTGCTTCAATTCCCTTAAGGTTCTCATAAATTTGTATTTTACATGCCCGCATTAAATACAACTTTGATTGGTCGTGTACGATTTGATTCTTTACCATACGGGAGTAAGTGGCTCTGTGGTTTTTTAACCGTGTTTAGGAGTTCGTTTACGAAATCATTTCATCTCTATGCCATTCTTCACTCCATGAGATGATGTTAGCTTCCCTTGAGGCTTTCTCTGTTCTTCCATTGTTCTTCGACCTTTTCGCTGCGAAGTATTTGTTTCATGCTGGATATATTAACTCGTCATTGGTTTTTCGTGATTTCGGCAAAACTTTTCTTTGATTTGTTTTCGTTTTGTTATATGTAGGTTTCGCATTCATTGTATCTTCGATTTTAGTGGTAAGTTTAGTTTCCAGCGCTAAAAATTGAGCTTGAATTGTATCGGCAACATGGTTTCCTTCTTATAACGTATCCCTGACATCTAGCTTGTAATTCTTTAAACCGCAACATTCAACTTCCTTTCATTCTCGTTTTCACCTTGATAATATTTCGCACGGTTCAATTTCTTTACGGCTATGTGTGCAGCTTTTGATTTTCTCTGGATTGGTCCAAGATTTTTTTCGGTGTAGCTCTTGATCGATAGAACAGCAATTTATGCATTGGTATTTTCGATAGCCTTTATTCAGGAACATTTGTATTTAGTAAGATGGTAGTCCTGTGCATGCATAATGCAGTGTTCGTTGACATTTATGACATTCTAATCTCATTTTGTCGTCATCTTTTATGCAATTTTGTTCTGTACATCGATTTGCAACATTTTCGATTTCATCTCTTGTTGAAATTCTGCTAGGCGATACCGTTTTTTATTGAAATTTGGTCGTTTTTTTCATGTTTTTGTATTTTATTAAAAATTCTCCATTTAAAAAAAAAAACGAAGAGCGCGACTGATCTGTTCTGACGTCAAATTTATTATGAGTTAAAACTCTACCTCTTGCCTTCTTAACCAACCTACCGTCAACTGCTCCAACTTGGGACTATCTTACGCAACATGGGACGGACATTCTAAAATACACGATTTCTCTTTCACACCGAGTAGGCTTTCAAATCGAAATATGAAAAAAATCCGTAGTGGCAAACACACGCGAATGTGAGCGTTTGACGTCACTCGCGCGGCAAGTTACACACTGGCTATTTGTTAATCTCATCGGGCGGTAGGCAGTTAGGCGGCGGGAATTCTCTTCATTTTAAATGAAAACGAAAGTTAAAAAGGGTGTGCTATCAGTGAAAGTTATCGTGACATGTTATGACAGAAAGTATGATTGATAAACTTGATGGAGTTATCAAAACAAATTTTTTGTCAAAGATATTTAACAGTAAAGTGAAAATACAGACCAGATATCAACAAGTCCCATGTTGCGTACACGTGTCCCAAGTTGGAGCAGTTGACGGTATGTTTAAAGAGGACCCTGCGGACGCACCGGACTGTCCGGTGTATTTGTCCAGTGGCAAAAAGTATCCTTTCGCTACACCGGATGTAATAAGTCCGGTGTCAGTCTGGTGTTGCATACAGGGAATTTTGGACGCCGGACATTTATGAAACAAAAAATTAAGAAACACCGGACGCACCGTACTGGTCATGTCCGGTGTTTTGATTGTCCGTAGGAAAAAAATATCCTTCTCCGACACCCAGTCAGGACCTCTTTGGTCTTTTTTAACATTAGTTCGGATAGAATAAAAACATACCTGATCAACACAACCAAACCTTCTGTCTTGCGTTTACTCTTTCCTTCCCAACAACTTTCGTTTTTGCTTATGTAGGTTTTAAAATACACAAGTAATGAACCTCTTATAGCTTTATCTGAATAAATCTGGTTGAAACCTTCTGTCAGGTTTCATTCCGTACGTTTTTTATCCACGTGGTGAACCGGTTTCCTCGATTTCCCGATAATTAAAAATTGGAACTTTCCCGTGGGCGCGATTGGGCGTACCGCCATCGCAAAATATTTTTCGTGAAAATTTACCGTATTCTAACGCTAATTTAATCTAGATAGGAAACAAATATTAAATTTGATCTTTTTTTGTTCGTATTTCTAAATTTCAAGATAAAAGGAACTATCTACGAATTATTTTCTTTAACGGGCGTTGAATCAACATTGACATATTTAATGATGTCATAATCAATGCCGTGCATATTTTGTCAGCCCCGTGCATATTTTGTCAACATCCTTTTCATTGGATAAATACCACTAAAATATACAAGATAAGTAAACATAAATTTATCGCCCGCGAGCACGGCTTAGCTAAGCGCACCTCTCTTATTCATTATCTAAGAATTGAAGCGGGCAAAGATTACCGCGCGGCTGATAGCGGACGAAGGTTTTTTTGAAGATATTTTCAGTTATAATCCAAGGTAGATCAAACTAAACATAGAAAGGGGGTATTTTTTAGTGCTCTATACGATGATCGGCATTTTTTTTGAATTCTATGTTTAGATTTTTCTACCCAGCCCCGTTTCTATGTACGCGCGTCCTGTTGCTAAGACCTTTGCTTTGCTTGAAATGGAAAGCGAAACCAAGATTATTTAGGGGTTACGACACTTCTTGGATCCCCAAAATGGAACACCTTTATGGACCCTATTATGGACCCCATTATGGACCCCATTATGGAACACCAAAATATACGGCAGCCGAGCCGATAATTACGGCAGCCGAAACGACGATTTGAATAGCCGTTTTTCCGATTTTCCGAGGGATAATCCAATACTAGAACAAAAGACGCTAGCAAATAAACTTGTTTCATTTTATCCAGCAAACTTAAAAACGATTCACGTAAAGTTTGTGCGGGAATTGCGAGAGAAATGAAGTTGAGATAGACTAGCACCAGAAGCTTCGAAGCTTTCAAAATGGAAGCGAAATAATTTGATCAGTGAAATGCTTATATTTTTACCACTGATTAAATATGTGACTCCCCAAGCGATTTGAAGTACACAAAAGTCCGATCGGCTAAAGCGAGTAAAAGACCGGTCTCATAGCGGGCAAAGTGAAATTTCAAGCGGCCTAACATTTTAGAAGATCGGCCATGAAGCGGCCGATGGAATTTTTCCAAGAACGGCCTCAAGGCCTCTATTAGAGGCTTTTTCTTGATCGAGAGACCGGCTAAGCGGCCAGCGGCCTATTTAGCGGCCAGCGGCCTATTTAGCGGCCAGCGTCCTATTTAGCGGCCAGCGTCCTATTTAGCGGCTTTCTTTAGGGATCTTCTCAAAGATATAATCGATTTTCGTTTATGAAGTTTGATTAATGACTCGACTATTTATTCTCCTATATTCAATTATTTTTAATCTCCCATATTCGATTATTTAATCCTTGTTGCATTCGATTAATTAATCCTTTTTCGCTTATATCTTAGGGATCTTCTCAAAAATATAACCGAATTTCGGTAAAATAGTTTCGGTTAAATTCGGCTGTTTAACCGAATCGCTTCGGTAAAAAGTTTAACTAATTCGGTAAAAGTAATTATTGAATTTGGTTTAAGCTTGTGGAATTCGGTTAAAGTTTTATCGAATTTCGGCTATAAAAAATTTTACACTGTTTAGAATAATAATAGAGAATTCCACTGACTGAGACGGGGATATTTACAAAAGGATCGTTCGTGGTGAGACAGGGTTGTCTTGAAAATTGTTCTTTTAACTACTTACATATTCTGAATTTGTTTATCTAGTATTTTTGAATAGCGAAATACTTTGCTCTCTTACATTTCTTTTCAAATCATAACAACGAACGAAGCAGAGTGCAGACTTTTACTAAATGTTTGTTTACATTGAGCTCCCTCTGCGTGCTTTCCTTCCTGTTATCACGTGAACTTTTACCAAAAATAGTGATGAAATACACTCCTTCTGAGTGTGTCTCTTTCTTTTCACGTGATTTTCACTTTTTCTCTCTCGCATTCTAAAAGTTGCATCAAGCATTCGAAACATCATAGATCAGGAGCTTGTGACAAATCAGGAGCTTATAAGAAAGCAAAGCCTGCAAGATGCCCTTTTGGAAGCTTTCCCCCTTCTCTACTGGGGAAGCAATCATTTCATTTTATTTTACAACATTTGATGGCCTCTTAGGTCCTTCTTTATTTCGAGCGCCCTCCCTTTTATCTTTTTTTTTGTTTTGCCCTTTTTGATTTCTGATAAAATCTTTCTTTGTTCCAAATGTACCTGAAAATGTAAGTAAATTAAAAAACAAAGCTAAGGGCCACTCATGGCCGCTAAGGGTCGCTAATGGCCGCTATTGGCCGCTATGTCCGATAAGGGCCGCTGTTAGTGGCTTAAAACTTACTATGTGGCCGCTTCACTGTGGCCGCTTTTAATAAGCGGCCTCGCATCGGCTTTCTTCAATATCCAAGCGGCCTAAAAGGTAAAAAGACCGGTCAAGTAGAGGCCAAAGAAGATCGGTCTTTTTACCGATCGGACTTTTATGTACTTCAAATCGCTTGGGGAGTCACATATGCTTTTAGGCGTCTATAACATGTTAATATTATCAAAATCATAAAGTGTTTTTATTCAACTATCTTTGTGCAAAGTTTCAATGTTTATTTTTCTATGATGCTGAAGATACAAGAAGATATTTAATATCAAGGTTGAATTCTTTTGCTAACCAATTTATACAGAACTATCTCTTCTCTTGCTTCTTTCAGTTAAATAACAATGTAGTCAATTTTGAACACTCAAGAGGAGAAAGAGATTTCTATTTTCTCTCGAAAGTGTGCATATGGATCTGAGAAGTGAAATGAAACTCATCAACAAGACAAGAAAGACTTGTTCATCTCTCGAAAGTGTGCATATATGGATCTGAGAAGTGAATGAAACTCATCAAGACAAGAAAGCCTTGTTCAAAGAAGATTTTCATGGTTCGTACTTCAAAATATGGGACATTTTTGTTCATCCAATGACTTGAAAAATCAACTCTGGAGACTGTAGTCTACATAACTTCAGAATACTTCGAAAGTATCATGGAACGCGGATATTATTTTCTCGATAAAAGCACTGTATCATGAGATTTTGCACGAACCAAATAAAATGAAGTGAAAAGTAACTCTACGATGAACGAAAAACTCTGGTTCTGAGCATCATATTGTACTGATTTGGAATTTTATGAAATAATGTAGAGGAAGTAGCAGTAGGACACATTGATTTAATTAAATTTAAAATCCTGTGACTATCATTGAAAATTAAGATCAAACCACTTTGTCTTCTTGTGCTTCTGGCATGGTTCGACTCTGAAGCTACATATCTCTGCACCCTTTTTGAAAGTCCTCATACATGCTATGATTTGGGAACAGTTGAACATATTTTTCATGTACCAGTTTGTTTCGTGATGGATGGACATAGCTGCATTTTTTACAGTGGTATGGATATGCTGCTGTAAGAAGAACTGTTTACATTTTATTTACGTTGTTAACTTGAGTGAATGTGGAACATTGTGACTGATGTTGTATGAAGTGACGACAAATACATATACTCAATGATAAAATTTTAAGATATTAAAAACATTTTCTGCTAAAAAAAGGAAGTATTTTTTACCAACAGTTTTGACAAAATTTTATTTACTAGGCAACTCCCTATGAAGTGCTACTGTGTGAAAAATTCTGAGGGTGCTTTAATTGAGAATTTGTTTTGAATGGAAAGAAATATTTTGGAAGGCAACTTTAAAGAGGAGGTCATATTATTATTCAAATACTTTTGCATCACTCTTGATAAAAGTGAAGCCATAAAGAATTTGTAAATACTTTATATAGTTTTCAAAATCCAAATGTATATGCAGGAATTTTGTAATGTGATGTTATTTTTTATATTTCCTATTTGTTATTTTGTTCATCTGCTCTTGATGAAACACAAAGAACACAGGAAAACAAAAAAGAACTGTTTATATCTTCTCATCTCACAATCTCTTTGTGTATAGAAAAACTCTTGTGTAGTATTTACATTTGTGAATCAATTTTGGCATAGCAAAACAGAAAATTTCCTTCATATAAGTATGATACAAGACAGAAGAAATTACAGGAGAATTACACGAAAGATTTTTCATTCCCCTCCCAACTTCGAACTTTTTTTGGATTATCCCTTTAAATTTATTCTCGAATACTTATTCCGTATAAAGAATTACATCATGTTTCTTGAATATTACGCAATCGTAACGGGTCCATAACGGGTCCATAATGGGGTCCATAATGGGGTCCAGTGTCGTAACCCATTATTTAGCGCACACTGCCGTTTTCGTAATATCGACAAAGTGAAATGAGGTCCTGACTGACACCGGACATCCGACTTCCTTTAGTCCGGTGTAGAGATTGTCCGCTGGTAAAAAAAATTCTCATTTTACACCGGACTACTTTCGCGTGTCCGGTGTTCGTTAAGTCCGGTGCGTCGGCAGGGTCCTGTTTAAAGCGCTTCCAAATTATTTGTGGAAATTCCCTGGAAATTCCCTTTTTTCTCAAATAACACCCCTTCTCACAGACCTAGTGGGAATTTTTTAAGCCAGGGGTAAAAATAACGGACTGAAACTTGTTGGGGGGGACCGGTTATTTGATATGGCTTTGCTTTGGTTTGGATTTAAATATACCTTTCCTGTAATTTGCAATGCAATACGGCTAGTAGCATCTTGTGTTGGTCACGTGGTAGTGTCGACCCTACATGCTGCCAAAAATATTACTGAAGAAAATGTTTAACTCACCACAATAGGAATTTCAGAAAAAACTTGAATGCAGCATGGATCATTTTTTTTCATCGCTGCAAGCGTCTACCATTTTGGTTTTTTGAATGTTGCTGACACTCTTATCCGCACTATTAACTCTCCGCATTCTCATCTATTCTTGATGTGCGTAAGTCAAGATGACGTCATATTTTTTAACGAAGCACTCGAAAAAAGCCGGATTTTGTTACCCTTAGTATCGATAGCCAAGTTTTCAAAGAGAAAATATTATTTCGACCGCGAAAATTAATTCCCGCGAAAATTAGGCTGCATGCATCCCCAAATTAGTTTTTTTTTTTTTTTTTTTTTTTTTTTTTTCTATTTGGTTGAGTTGCAGGAGGCTTTAGAGGCCTATTCTCGCAACTATAGACGCTTACTAATGAGCGTCCCGTCAGCACCTTGAACTGACTACCCAATTCCCCTCACATGGCATGGGTTGACCCGGGCGAAGGAACGTTCACTTGCCAAGTGAACTGCCGTGAGTGGGAATCGAACCCTGGCACCTGCACAGAAGCCAAGGTCGACTACCACTATACCATGGCACTATATATATCAAAACTTCTCAGAGGGGATGTGTGCAGCCTAACGCGAAAATTAGCTACTAGCTACTCCCGAAAAAAATTGTCTACCAATCAATGCTCATTCTTTCCAACCTCGTCCCCGTGTATCCAAGGCTTTATTTATGTTACTGATTGACGCCAGAGAATACCCTGGTGTTGGCTGATGCGAGTCCCCCCTCTTCACCAGATGGGGGACTTCTCAAAACAATACGTCATATCATAAAACAATCTGACGTTACAAAGTTACACGGTTTCAAATCCAGGAACAAATGAAATCTGACGTTTTATTTCGAATTACGTAATCTTACGCGTTCGAAAACAAGCCAATGCCAGGGTATTATCTAGCACTATCAGTAAGCATCAAAAAAAGCTAGTAATACGCAGGGAGAACGAGATTGCATTCTTTCCTGAACCTATTGTTCTCGTATTTCTGACAAATAGGAATTGAGAAGCGAATTCCATAACTGGAAGCCACATATATTCCAAACAGACATTTCACAGACAAGATTGTGAAATCAGACTAAAATTTTCCGCCAGATTTTTGAAAACACACGTGAGGTTTGTGTATTTTCTATAGAAGACCGTCATATTTGTTTATGTTAACATTGGCCAAACAGATTGCTTCTCATATCTAGTGTCTCCTTCGTTTATTGCTATGAATTGATCTGGTCAGCAATTTCAACAATGTTAGAGGAGTAAAACTACTCAGGTAGTCAAGCCGTAAACCTAGTTTTACAAAGCGCAAACCCAAGTTTTAAAGCATAAACCCAGGTTTTTTTGGATTTCCAAAGTCCCACTAAGGGTCGGAAAACCAGAAAATCTAATTTCAGTTTCAATAAGGGTAGGAGAAATATGAATTTTCAACTTTTTATTGCTGGAAAGATCGAAACTTGGTCAAAGTTGGTCAAATTAGTCCCAATTGGTCGTAAAATTCACAAAATGTTCATTTGTTTTCTCCTTTTTATTCCCGGTAAGGGTCCACAAAGGTCGAAAGTCAATAGCGGCACCCTCCCCCCGTCAGCTCGCAACCCTAGTACCCCCTCTGGGCCTACGAATAGGGAGGATGCACTTTATTCCGACCCTAAAGAGAACTCCGACTTAAGAGTAACCTAACAACGCAACACACTGAAGCTCTAATAAGTATATTTTCGTCCACGTCTTTAGAGCTTTAGCGTACTAGGCCAGAAAATACGCAATCTGTTATCAAGTCAATAATCAGGGGTGATCTGGCAAGGACATTTTGGATTTGACTTTGAACTACCAGAAAAATGTCTTTAGTAAATTTCAACATAACTATGGTTAAAAAAATTGTGATAAAAAATTAAAGGTAAAAATTAAAAATATCCTATCAGCAACATATTTTATTACATAGTGTACCCAGAAAATGGATTCTTTAACTCGAAATTGAATTTGGGTCTCACTCAGGATTTGAAAGGATCATTTGGATGATGCTGAGAGTGAGAATGGAAAAATGATTCTTATCTAAATTGCAACACAATTCTGATTGGTTTTCGACAGTTAATCAAGAGCTCGTTCAGCTAGCTACTGTTGGAAAGAGTAGAATTTTGAGTAAGATTTGTGGCGTTGTACCCACTAAAACGATCAAAATATTTTGAATTTTTTCTTTCAAAAAGTGAATTTCTCTCGTCTGGAAAGATTTTTAAAAAATTTGGACGCCTTGTCATTCCAAGTGTAAAGTTATTTGAGATGGTATCAAAAAATAGAAGTTACGCTGAATAACGATGAATAAAAAGTTTAGATCTGGAACTGAACATGGAGCTATTATGAAATCCATGAAGTACTTGATTAAAATATCAAATAACAAAATGCAAAAGGAGCTTGATACAAGCTGTAAAATTTTAATCTAACATCAATCCATCATTATATTTGCTAATCAGAATTAACAATAACTTTTCACTGCCATTGAGATGATATTTTTGATGCTTTTATATGCATTATGAATTGTGTTCACAAATAATTATAGAGTATTTATAGAGAATTTATGTGTTAGTGTTCGAACAATCGTCATACTTTTCAAAAAAACGATCACCATCACTTTCTGGCCATGTTGTTTGATTTGATCGTTCGTTCGGTCACGTGAAGATTGCGTGGTCAATTGAGCCGGCCGGTCAATCGTCGAGCAGACTTTCACAAGGCTTTCTATGAAATAAAACCATGAAAATTAAGATTCGAAGCTACTATTTATTACTCTCGGAATAGATACCAGAGCTTAAGATAAGAGCCAGAATTACCTATCACGGATCAACCCTAAATCTTGATAACGCAATACGAGAGGACATTAATTGGAATAACTAGAATTGATGGTGTGTCATGCAAAGAGCTTGGGGTTCAACTAACATTACCGAGATTGTTAGTGGCCATTGAAAGCAAATCGTATCTTGTACTTTAATGGGATAAACTTTCGCTGGGATTAAATTTCGCGGATTTCGCGGATGAAAATACGCGAAATTAAGTCTCAATGGAAATTTGGAAGGACCTCATCCGCGAAATATTTCTAAACAAAACTCAAAATATGTCAAATAAATACTATTTGTAATGGTTACTTGCATCAAAGAGGCGCTAATAATGTGTATTTTAACAACCAACATGTATGATTTGACAGTAAAAGCCACAAAATAGTGAAAATATTGCCACCCAATAGTGCCATCCGCAAAATTAAGTCCCCCCGAAATTTTTGAATTTCGCGGATAGCCCCGGCCGCGAAATTTAATCCCCGCGAAAGTTTATCCCATTAAAGTACTTAAAAAAGAACTGTTTGAAATTTATTTAGACTTATTTTAGATCCAGCTCTAGTTAAAAAAAGAGCCATGTCCTTCATCTACAAATGGATAATTTGATGATAGTTACCTTTTGAACATCATTCAGAGATCATGGGTTTTCCCAAACATCTTTCTGATCTTGTTTCTTCTTTCGACGCTTTTCTGAAAAAGGAATGTACATAATGTATAGCCTGGTCAAATAAACTAACTCATCTGGGAACATTGATTAGGGCTAGAATTAAGTCGGAGGAAAAGATATTCAGGGTAAAATTTGGTCACCTTAGGGAATTTAAATTTTGTCAATTTTCTGCGGCTGAGTTTACTAAGTTTAGAAATTTTCTACCCAGAAAAAAAATTTGAATTTGAATAAATCTAGTGCTAAATACAATTCTAAAAGATTTGAAAAAAGGTGCACAACTTATACACATTGAGTAGGGGGAGTAGCGGGTTTGAGATACCAAATTTCAGATCAATAATTCTGGTACTGGTCGAGTTTGAGAAACTTTTTATTCTCAAGCACAATGCATCATCGCTCACTCACCTCTTGCTTCTTTCAATATTTCTTTTTCTTTTTGTCTTTGTTCTTTAGAAACATTAGTTCGAATACCGAGTGCACCAGCAACCAGGTTACGTGCTACCATTCCGGTTGATTCTGGTCGTTTCTTGAAGGGAAGAAGTACCTCTAAAACAAGAAGTATATAAACAATCATTCATGTACTGTTATCATAAAAAGAGGTTTGGAGACAACCGTTATGAGGATGGGCGTACACAGAAATACAAACGCGTTTTTCTTTGAACACCGTCAACGGGACCCACAGTATAACTTGCTAAAATATCCATTGTTCACAGCATGGCATGTTTGAAAAGGAAATAACGTTACTTTTTTCTTCAAAACACCGAAAGTGCCAATATCGTGACAACCTGTACGCCCCCTTTTAATTTGACGCTGTGAAGTTTTCGAGTAAAGTATCTTAGTTATATGTTATAGTAATAATAATAATTCATAGGTTCTAAAAACAACAACGGGGTACATTCCGTTCAGTTTCAGCAGAAAAATGGTTTTTAAATTGTCGTTTTTTCGATAGTGGAATCAAAATGTAATTATGTTAGAAAATGCCCAAAAATATGAAAATACATCCCAGTGGCATCTCATGTTTTGAATACTGATACATTTGAATATATGAAAAAATAATGAAATTTAGAATTATAAAGCACGTTTTTCCAAGTCTTAAAAAATCTCACATGCTCACCTTTTAAGTCTCTTGCTTTACTTTTGGACGCTCTAGAACCGTTGACAACTTGTCGCATTTGTAGAACAGGAACGTATTGTTTTATCGCTGAATGAGCTGAAAGATGTTTCAAAAGTTTAGGTTACCTTACTAACGTTACTGTAGAATGCAACTTAGAACACTGACACTGAGTCATAGATTTGTTATTTTTTGAGAAGACGTTTTTACAGGCCAAAAATGGGAACTATTTGCGATTTCATTGTTATGTTATATGTATTAACTAGTTTAGGTATAAATTGATTTCTTTTTTTATGATTTTTGATGGCCAACAAAAATTATAAAAAAGAAATAAATTTATACCTCAACTATACATTAACAGCTCCTTCCCCAAGAAAAACTCTAAGGCAAAAATACATACCGGCAGATTGGCTTCCAAAGACTGCAAGTGCGTGTGTATCGTCCACCCAAGTCAAGTTGTAATCTTTGATTCTATTTTAGAAAAGTAATTCATAATTGATGTTCATAAAACTTTAGCTAAAACTTTAGATACAATTGAAATAATTTCTCTGTTGTTAAAAAGCTCGAGATAAAAAAGTAAGGATTTCTATAGTGATTTTATAAGTAAATTATTTTTCTAGAATGACATGAGAACCTATGAAATAGTCAATACCCAGCCGAATTCATTGCATTGAATATATCTTGGTTCTTCAAGTAGGGTGAAAAATCGAAGATCTCTACAATATGACCAAACTCTAAAAGAGGAAATAGAAAATTGGAAAAGAAAAGTGTGGAAAAAGAGCAAGTTACAAGAAATAGAAATTCACTAAATTGTAAGTAAGTTTAGACCTTTCAGGATTGACAAAGTTGTCAAATTCATATGAAAATCTGCCATTAAGAACATTTTCGAATTAGAAAGGTGATTCTTCATGTAATTCGAATGTAGGTAATTTATTCAAACGGAGGTTTTTTTCTCGACGCTCAATATTTTTTAGACTGCCTTAAAACAAACCAAGCAAATTCTCAGCAAAGTTTCTATCTCATATGGAGAGACAATTCCGAAAAACTCTGTCTGCAGTAGAGTGTCCACTTTTATTATTCGTTGGTAAAGCTTACCTAAATTGACATTACTTCAATTCAAAGGTACCTTTCATTTTTCACACTTAAGCACTCCTACACTTGTGTTTTTGATACTGTCGTTGAAAAGAATTTTACATGTACCTTATCGGGGAAAACTTCGTCGGGGAAAAGTGACGAAATTTTGGCCAAGTGAAGAATATTTTTCCCCGACGGAAATTTTCCCCAGCCTTAATCCGTTTACCAACTACCAGCAAGTGACAAATATTTTTCCCCGACGAAAATTTTCCCCGATGAAGTTTTCCCCGATAAGGTATCACAGTTATCAGCCTGTTATTTATAATGAGAAATTATATACAATAAATTGATCAAATCTCTATAAAACCGTTACCTCCTTGGTCTAATTCTATATTCTTGGTTGGCGTGAAGTTGAGGTAATCGATCCCTTCAGCATTCTCAATATTCGGTTTATCAATCCCTGTCAGCATGGATAGCTAGAAAAAAAATTCAAATAACAGGAAAATAATACCGACATTTTATCATGGTCTAGTGGATGAATCCACTAAAAGCCAATGATGGAATAAACCCCTAGTGGCTAGTTTTAGCCTGATGAAACAGAACACAAAAGACAATAGTGTTTAAGATACATTTTATAGACCTTACAGAACTTCACCTCTCAAAGAATTATATACGAATAGTGACAATATCTTGTAATAAAAAAAAAAGAATATGAAGAAAGAAGAAACAAAAAAGGAAAATTTGATAAATACAAAATTGAAGAGCCGAACCTCTTTTTTCATATCTTCGCTGAGACATTCTCCATCCTCAGTCCAATTGGCATCCCAATCATCCAAAGTATCATCTCCTTCTTGTTCCTCTGCTCCCTGGTCGTTGACAATCTCCTTCTTCCCAGGGAGAGATTTCTCATCTATACCATTAACTACTGGTTCGATCTCCACAACTTTCTTGCTTTTGTCTGTATCTTTATTTTCCTTTTCATGATTATTTTGCTTTTTCAGTTTTTTACCTTTCTTTGATTTTGATTTTGAGGGTCTGACACTTTCATCTTTTTTCACCATATTTGACGTCTTTTTCTTTTTCGATGGTTTAGCATCAAGTTCTTTATCTATTGTGGTGATTTCACTACCGTGTGTCTCTTTCTTGGATTCTAAAATTTCAATTTCAGCTTCTTTCTTAGTCTCCATTACTGGTTTTTGCGTGGATTTAATTTCCTTTGTAACTTTGTCATCTAGATCTTCCACCTTATCATTGCAAGGAGCTTGCTCAACTTCAGTGGTAGGTTTATTATCAGTGTCTGGTTTAACTTCAGGCAGATTTTGTGATGCAACTTCAGTTTGAGTGGATTTCAAACTAGCAGCAGAATCAATGTTGAATTCCTTTTTTCGATCGTAGATTTTAATTGCTGTAATCATCTGCATTGCATTCTCGATTGCTAGATTAACAATATTATTTGCAATTCCTGGCAGAACTCTTTCTTGTCTTACTATAACTTCTACTTTTGGAATTTTTCTTTTTGGCTTTTTATGCTGTGCGTTTTCTCTTAAATTCTGGTAGGTATCAGAGATGATACTCTGTGATAGCCTTTCTGCTAAACATTTTGCACAATCCAGAATTAATTTTGTATTTTTAACATGTTCAGTGTTTATTGTATTTTCATTGGATATTTTTCTTTTGAGAGGTTCCTTTTCATTCAAATTGTGTTCCTTATTTGAGCTAGATAGTAACTCTTGTTCAGATGATTCAAATTTCTTGTCATTTTTCAGATCTTTCTGTTTTCGAACTTTCTTTTTTTGGTTGCTATCATCAGTTGGTTTATTGTGTTTGTTTTTATCCTCCGCGATAGGAGATCCATTTCTTCGATGTCTTGGTACATAGATTGCTTGATCGGGCTTCTTTTTGACATTTCTAAAAAGATGAAAAATATTTTTGATTTGTATTGGAATGCTCTCTGGTAAATTCATCTATAACTCTGCTTTTTACAATCAAATCAAAGTCCTACACTGATTTCATTGTAAATAATAATTTGTTGAAAAAGAAAGCATTATTATTTATATTTATTGTTATTATTGTGCAGCGTTAAAACAGTTTGGCACGTCCTTGAAATTGTATGAGCTTTCCAACGGTTTTTCCGTACCCTGCGTGAATGCGATAAGATTTCTTAGGTATAATGTGTTAATTTGACCTTTAAATCAAAATTTGTCTAAAGAGGAATCTGAACGACAACTTCATTTATTTACTTCAATAATCTTGAAATATGCAAGAAATAAATTACCAACAAAATTAGAATTTTATCTATCTAATTTTCTCAATGAAATACACAGGGTATTTAGTCACTAATTTAGTCACTTTAGTTTTCTAATTGGTCAGCCCCGGTGACCCTTCAAATCCCTTTCACGATTTTTTTCTTTGTTTAAGACTCAACTTATAATTTCGTTTTCGGACGAAATCAATCCATGGGATTGATGAATCGACAGATGAAACTGAAGAAACAAAAATCGAGGACGAAGAATTTCTCCATGACAAAATTATTGGTCGGCGGCTCCATCTGAGGAATATAAAGATTACAGAGACGCAGCGGATCGGGAAATTTACGAAAGAAAGAGAAGATAAAGCGAGATACCAACCAATTAATGTCACATTTACGAACGAAGAGGACAAGAACACAGTATTGCAAGCAATATCAAAAGAAAAAGGCTTTCCTTACCAAGTGACAGAGGATTTGACCAAAAATGAAAGACAGATAATTAAAGAATGGTGTAAGGAAGCCGAAAAATGAATGCTAAAATCAAGGAAGACAACACAAAATGGAAAGTCCGGGGGAGCCCGCGAAAAAAACTCTATTTCAAAAAGATCATTGTAAAAAGTACGAGCGGTTTATAGAGGCCCATGTGTCTTCACGGTGGCCTGCAAACCTGTAAAGCTTTATTATTATGATTGAATTTTTTTTGTTTATTCAATAAATTGAAAGAAGCTATTGCATTGTAAATAAATAGAGAGTGTAAAAGAAAGTTTTTTATGATTGGTTTTGAAGCTTTCTTGTCTGGAACGGTCTGGAACGTCCAAGTGTGGCGTAACATAAACTTAGAATCGTCATAACTTTTGATTGAGTTATCGAAACTGGACGGAATTTCCTAAGCAGCTTCCTCAATATAAAATGCCCCTATTCATTCACATTATACTAGGTTCAACACTCCATTTAAATCAATCTGAATCAATTGACTATTCTTTTCAACTGATTACTAGACAGCTAACCGTGCCCCGGGAGAGGCACTTAGGCAAATTTGGGTACGGGACGTGCCGCTTGTCAGGGTTCCTTTATTTAGGATGTTCTGAAGATGTCTGACAGGTTCCCAAATTTACTAATTTTTAAGATGTGTATCTGACAGGGTCGATTTTTTATTATTTTGGACAATTTTCAGGGTGGAAAACAGAAAATCTTTCAAATTTTCGTCCACTTTAATTTTCAGGGCGAAAATGGGAAAAATTTTCAATTTTTTGTTCTGACAAGGGTCCCTATTTTGCCAAAAATTCATATCTGACAGAGTCCAGTTTTCAAACTCCAGCGGTACGTCCCCGTCTGCCGTCAAGGTCAATGCCCCCCGGAACCGTGCACACTCAACTATAAAGGAGGGGCGGCCTTGACTGGAGAAAAAAATAAATAAACTCCAAGGATGAAATAATCTATCACATCTCTGTTTGCTTTAAACAAATTCAACTTTGTGTTTAACTTTCTTTTTTGTCTGAAGTTCAACCAAAATGAGCTTTTCAACCTCTTTGGCTTTAATCGAATTAGGTTTCTTGATTGTACTTCCTTCTAATCGTTTTAAGCTTACTTGGCTGACCTTCCAGCGCAGCTGGTTTATTTTCCATTGTAAGGCGCTGTGGTATTTTGGTCATTAACCTTGGTTGCTGCACAGACGACTAAGGTTCGATTCTCACTCGCAACAGTTCACTTGGCAAGTGATCGAACCTGTAAAAACTTGACTGTAAAGTATCCCCTGGATATCCGGTTTATAGCTAGTGCTGTACTTACCTATGCTATACCATAACAATCCAAAATTTCTCTTAACAAACAAATGCTTATTTTGAGAAATGATTGGTTATTAAGGTCAATTACATCATTGATCATAATTTCAAGTTTTAACAAATCAAATTGATTTGATTGTTAAGGGAATTTTTGGATTGTTATATATAGGTGGAGGGAAACTTGCATACTGTCAACTGCTCTAACTTGGGACTATCTGACAAAACATGGAACGGCAATTCGGCCACCATTTCACTGAACCTCCAAAGTCATTTGATTTGAGTTAATGAACGGTGTATTAAAAATATACACGATTTCTCTTTCGCATCGAGTAGGCTTTTAAATCAAAATATGAGAAAAATCTGTAGTGGAACACACGCAAGTGTCTGGAACGAAGAAGAACAAATTAATGGCAAAGCGATGGAGCGTTGAACATCACTTGCGTGGCAAGTTGCATGGCAAGTTGCACATTTGTTATTAGTTAATCCCATTGTGCGATAGGTAGTTAGGTGGCGGGCGTTCTCTAATTCTCCAATCGGCATCCGGTCATTTTGACTGAAAACAAAAAAGTTAAAAAGGGCTTGCTATCAGTGAAAGTTCTCGTGACATGTTATGAGAGAAAGTATGATTGATAAACTTGGTGGACAATTTTTTTGTCAAACAGATTTAACAGTAAGTGAAAATACAGGCCAGATATCAACAGTCCAATGTTTAGACCAATCGCCCCAAGTTAGAGCAGTTGATGGTAGCCCTCAAATGAATGACATGCATAATTATGTTTGATATCATTATTAAACTTGAGGTTACTGTAAATGTCCATGAGAAATGTCTGAATTCCCCCCTTCTTGAAATTTATGACCTTGCATGATTTTTATTATCCAACCCACCCTGTTTCATTTACCTGTGATTCTGTCGGCGAGTAACTCGCCAAAATTACTCGCACAGCAAATATGAGATTCTAAAATGGTAGGGCAGTTAGTCACACTAGCGTCCTGCCGAAATGCGTATATCAAAGATTAATGCGGGAAAGCGCTGTATTGTTTTCCGTGAGAGTGGGTAACTTGCATCAGTGGAGGCTAACATGCATAGCCCTCAAATGAATGACCCGTCTGGTCATTAAAATACAAAGTTAAATCAAAACAAAAATGGTAGACTAGAGCTGCGAGCGGAGCTGAATATAGTTTATTTCAATGACCAGCCAGGTCATTCATTTTAGGGCTATGCATGTTAGCCTCCACTGATGCAAGTTACCCACTCTCACGGTACTTGACTCGCCGCAACCATAAAAACTACCGTAAGTTGGTCTAATCTCGACATCCGTCTTCTAACTTCGACACCCTTCTTTAGAGATAGGAATAATATGAAAATTAGAATCGGTGATTGAAAAATGATTTATCCTCCCTTACCACTAAGGAAAGAAAAATGATTGCAACCTATTTTAATTTTCAGCAGTCGAATTTAGACAAGGGGTATCAACATTAGACCAATTGACGGTAATTTGAAGATCAACTTCTCAAGAAAAAGATCTACGGGGGAGAAGAAACCCACCTAGGTCCGTTCCACGCACCGCCGGACAGGCTATTTCCCGGAAATTTTGTCAGACCTCAAACACTGACCCATTTACATGTGTGGAATTACTTTTACTTTAGCGTATAAACAAGGCCTTAGAAATCGAAGTGCTGTTGTCTCTGGAATTGAATGACAATATTTGGTTGGTTGATATTCTGGCTGCTGCACGTTTGCGATCAGTCATTTTGTCTCGATTTAAGTTTTAATTAATTGTCTTGGGAACTCGAACTTGATTCAGGTAAACTCTCATTCTTGTTGTTGCAAATACATCCTGTAGAAGACTGATATTGTTTTTTCTGAAAGCTTGATTTTCTAGTGTGACTAACTGTAGGGTAGAGCTGGAAGCGGAGCTGGGTAGTTCCTTTGTTTTGAAATTTTGCTGCTTTGATTGGTAAGTCATTTGATGGCTATGATGCAAGTTTCCCTCCACCGATGCAAGTTTATACCCGACTTCACGGCTTCACGGTAGTTATTCAATCAGGAATCAATCTTAAACAACTTTACCTTGGTGATGACATTGTTCTTTGAAAATGAGGTGAATGGATGGATTTTGTGTGTCCTCTTCTTCGTTTTATGCTGTTTTTGCTAAGTTTTCTGTTAGTAATGGTAAAAATCACAACTCTCCTTTGGAAAGATTTACCAATAGATACAGAGGTTAATTCTGGAATAGTTTCAATGCATTTATGTATGAGAAATCTTCCTCTCGGATTTGTTGGTAAAAATAATATTACAGTACTATTCGGAGTAGAAAATGTTTTTATGCGAAAAAGAAATTGTTCACCAACACCAATGATTGTCTTGCAAAACTGCTCTTCCTGAAGAGTAAGAGCTCCAAAATCACACATCAATGGATGAAATGATGAAAACAGCTTCTTAAATATCACAAGCCATTGCTTTGTAATTTCCTTCTTCGATATTTTGCTGAAAAAAAAACAATAATAGTTTATAATTTTACAAAAAATTAACAATTTTTTTTCAATAAAGCGACGCCATTTTGATTATAGATCAAAACAAATCTGGGAGGTAGTCGAGGAAAGAAAATCGTGGAATTTTGACTTGATGGCTCAATCACTTTCGTTTTCATGGAGACTAGAGGTCACTGGACCCTCGGCTCTGCGCGACTCCTGTCACTCGTGCTTATAATTATATCAGCCAAAAGGGAAAGAGGGAAGTGAAAGCCAGCCATTTCTGTTCCAAACGAATTTTCAGTACTCCTTAGATTTTTCATCATGGACAATCAAATATTTTCATTTTTATTCTTTGGTGAGTAAATATTTTACATTTTTAAGCCATCTAGGTCTAGGAGTCGAATATCTGTCTGGGTGCTGGGGAGATGACTCTCTCAAAAAGGAAGCAAGCAAGTTTCATACTTACTTCAGTCAGTATACTTCAGTTTGATTTGATGATATTCATCTGTCCAGCTCGTTGAGCCCAACACGTATAATTTGATCGAAAAGAGCATTTTGATTCAGCCAATCTTGTTTGTCGCGATGTAGTGAGACGTTCGTCGGGTATAGAGCACAGATATTTATCGAGTCGTTTCTATCTTGAATGAATCTTTTGAACAGCCAGTGATATTTTGTATGTCAGAGGGAATACTGTTGAAGAGTTTTGGACCCTGTACAGCTAAGCTCTCACAAATAAATTTGCGAAAGTTAACTTTGTTCGATTGTTCGTAGTTGGCATTTTCGACCATGACGGCTTGTAGTTGAAGACGAGACAACACCACCTCTTACAGTGCCATCTCCTTCAGTGTGGCTGAAATTTGGTACTATACCCTCTAGTATCGACCAAATATAAACAATTCTGTATCTCTCCCTCCTCCTTTGTAGAGAATACATTTGGAACATTTTCAATTGTTCCCAGCAATAATCGAAAGCACTAAGGCCTTTGATTTTATTGAAGAAGTTCTTTTGTACGGATTCAATCTGTTCAATAGACCTTTTTTTAAAGAGGCAGCCATATTAAATAATTATGTACTCCAGCATAAAAACAATGATACAGCCATGCATAATTACTATATCATGCATATTTTAAAAATTATGCAAGGCTGTATCATTGTTTTTATGCTGGAGTACATGATTATTCAACATGGCTGCCTCTTTAAAAAAAGGTCTATTTGGTGGATGCTGCTTGGTGACCAAAGCTGAGAACAGTAGTCGAGGTGAGGGAGAACTAAGGATTTCCATAATAGACCTTTTCGCCTTTCCATCCGCCATCTTGAATTGTATGCAAAAATAGAGGAACGAAAAAGCCGTGGTTGGATTTAGTTGAAAAATATGCAAAACATATGCAAGTTTACACAAAGATTAAAAAGACAACAAAGCATCTTATAAAGAAATATTATAATCATTAGAACAATAAAAGATGGAATTTCTCAATCCAAAAAGAAATATTTACAGAACAACAAAAGCCTTTTAGAAATTTGTTCTTAAAGACATTGCATATTCTGTTTTCATACCATTAAAAAAAAATCCACCAAGACGGAGTACACACACAAACTTTCAAAACATGCAAACTGAAAGCAGTAATTATGACGTCACACGTTCAGAGGGTTCAGATCAATGTTTTGATTTGATCGTCTGACGGTTTTATTCCCAGGAGAATAATTTACCGTCAGCCGAATAAGGATTAGTTTTGTACCTTTCCAGGTGATTTTTCAGCTTGAGTTTATGTCTAATGTTATGATTTTTTGAAGTGCTTGTTTTAAGAGATGAGTAAATTTGATTAATTCTAGTTTTCAAAAGAAGCAAATTTAATCTTTCTTCTACAAGATTACACTTTAATATAATGCAAATTATGCATGTAAGTTTTATATTAATACTTTCTTTTTGCATATGTTTTGCATACTTTCTAAGGGAATTTCACCACGGCAATTCGGCCACCATAATTTTTGCATACAATTCAATATAGCGGATAGAAAGGCGAAAAGGTGTATCTTATCATAACATCACTGCTTCTGTTGTTGAATGTTCTCAAAATCCAACTAGAAATGTCCTTAGCTTTTGCTATAATTTTATTGATGTGATCAGTGAATGAGCAGTCACTACTCATCCACACTCCAAGATCTTTGACAGAGTTTTTGTTTTCAATTACAGTTTTGTTGTTAGTGAAATAGGTTGATAAACTTTTTGATTCAGTATCTTTACCGTATTTCAAATGTTCGAATTTACAACTATTTAGTTTCATGTTATTGTTCTCAGTCCAATCATAAACTATGTTGAGATCATGTTGCAACTTGAACGTGTCAATTATTCCTTGGATTTCTTTAAGCATTATAGTATCGTATCATCCTACCTGCCAACTCTCTGCTTGGGGGTGGGGGTGGTACTCTTTGTGAAAATGATTGTCAGAAATGTGCAAGCTGTAAGGGTCCCTTCCTGGGGGCATTAGGTTTGCGAGAAATTGACTGAATTTTGTGAAAATTTTGTCCATTTTTTTATGTTTTTGCCATCCTTTTATAATAACCTAAGATCAGGTGATTATTTTCTGCACACCACGCTGAAACTCTAAAGGGATGTGCAAAAACATAACAATCTGACGAACATGCAGCAATCTCACAAAAGGACCGCGTTCTTCTAAAAGGACTATGAATGACAACGAAGTTGCGTGATTGTGTTTCTGATTAGGGCACCGTATCAGTTTTTGACTTTCCGACGCACAACAAGATTCTTGTTGTAGCATTTTCCGCGGGAGGACTATTTTCCTCATCAGATGCTTAATTTTCAAGCACCTTCAGAGGCTTACCGTGCGCATAAGAAAATTATGAACAGCCCTTATCTGGTTACCCTTTTATACTGTAGTGAGAGAGACTATTTCCCCAAAATTTCAGCCAAATTTTAGTCCGAATTTCAAGAGTTTATGACCCTTTGAGGGAGTTGATTTTTGATTTAGGGACTTTTGAGGGTGTGAAAAAGGGACCCTTATGGCTGTCTCTTGAAGAGATAGGTACAATAACAAATTAGCAATAGTTTTTTAGGAGAACGCGGCGGTCTTTTGTTATTGAATAGACCGATTCAACAAAATCCAGTTCCTTACTCTCTGAAAGAGTCCCAAAATTACAAATTATATAAAAAATTGGCTTCCTCAAAGGGTAATAAAGTCTGGTAGTTTTTAGCTGAAAATTGGAAATATTGTCAAGGGCCGCAAAAATATCGAAATTCAGTTTCCCATAGGGCCAATTTTCTAAACTTTGGCTTTGAAATACCGGAAAACCTACAGTAGTATCCCCAGGGTCTCAACAGGGAGCCAGGCAAACCATCCTGGAAAATTTCTGCCATTTTAATCTCTATTAGTTATCAAAATGTGGGAATTTATTTGATGTAGAAAGATGAATATGTTGTGACATGTGGTACGGCGGTCACATTAAATTTGCCATTTAATATAAAATAAGATAGGCAGTTCACACTAGGTCACACTAGATAATCATTTTCAAAAAATAACAACATCAGTCATCTACAGGCAGTACAGTTCTAACTCTTCATACAAAATTTATGAGAAACACATTTGGACTTTGTACCCAATGTTGCATGCAAGCAGTTAAGCCAAAGTCCTAAAACCAAAGCAGGATAAAAATCAGATTTTTGAATTTGCAAAAAACGCCACATAGAAGATCTTTCAAACTCAGAACTTTAAGAGAAGAAATTTTTGCAGAACAAATTTTCACGGAATTTAATAATTTTGTGGTTTTTTGACAAAGCCGCGAAATTAAATATATTCAGGATTTTAATCACCTCTTAAATTAGTCTCTTTAGGGCAGAATAGGCCATATCTTAAACAAAAAATTCTCTCATCTGCAAAATTAAACTCAAAAAAACTTTAGAATTTTTAAGCTGTGAACTGCAAAATTAAATTCCCAAAGATTGTGTCCCGTATTTGAATAAAGCAATAAACTCAACTTTTCAATTTTTCCTGATTCTTCTATTTTTTGCAAAAGCTCCAGAAATGAAAATAAAGAAATAATGATAGTTGAATACTATCCACTGATGATCTGCCGCACTATCCTAAACCTTTTCTTCGTTTGAGAAAATGATCGACAGAAAGATTAAAGTTTTCCATTCTTGAAGGAGTTTGTTCTGTAGAGATGAAATTTGGCACATTTGAGCAGGAACATATTGGGTGATATAATAAGAAAGAAGAAAGAAAATTTTTTTCAAGATCCTATCTTATTCTTATCAACAGGTGATCTAAACATTTCCTGTCTGTATAGATTGCAAAAATATTAAATGCAACCAGATGCAACACTTCTTTTTTCAAGGTCAGATCTCTTATCTTCAACATGATATCTTTTCTGTAAGTGTCATGTAATCCAAATTTGAAAGGTGACCCTATTTTTTATCTTCTCACTAAGAAGAATATCCTGGTATAACATTGTTTTGGGTAAGATTCCAACCGGACTAAGATTCCACAGACTTTCTAGGGATTTTTCTGCTGTCTTTGCTGGGAAAGCCGGCTGAAGATTTGAAAGGAAGTACCTTGTCTTGAATTAAGAAATTTGATTAGCTTTCCTAAGTTAATTTTTAACTAACCAAATTTTTGCAGTCTTTTTTAGCTAGAGTTAGGATTTTAGGTCTTTCCATCTTCCCGGATGTAGGGTATTTTTTTATTATTTCTAACATGTTTCTGGACCCATGTACCAAATTTCTCTACATGGTCCAAAAAACGCCTCTAAAAAAGGAAAAACCTGTTTTAAAGCCTGAAATAGCACACATTTTGGGGAATAAATAGAGCAACTTAAATTTGGCGGATGACGAAAAAATTAAATTTGGTGGGAACTTAATTTAGAGGATTTTCACCAAATCCGCCAAATTTTCTTCCCGCCAAAGTTTCTTCATTTAAGATATTTGAAATATTATACCTAATCTTTGCACTTTCTACCCCCACTACCCATAAAATTTCCTGGAAACCCCATTTGCATTAGTCCCCCCATCAAGGTGAAATATTCGCTTCCTACTCCAGGACAAAAGTTGATTTCCCCCATCTTCCTAGGGGGATGATCCCATGGCACTGCAGTATTTTTTGCAATTTTAAATGATAAAAACTAATAAAAGTTTCGTTGCTCTTACAAAAAATTGACATGGCAGAGTCTTTGTCAAAAATTGACATCAGTTTAGTCCTTGGTGTCTTGGAGTTTTGAAGTGAACTTCTTCACATGACAGCATTTTGAAATCAGTTCATTCCTTGAGGCCAAGGTTTAGAAATGTAGTGATTTCAAGTTTTTCCTCGAGACAGAGTGAACATTTCAGTGATTAACGTAAAATAAAGTTACAAATATTTTCATAAGAATCAGGATGTAGCTGTTCTTCTTAATTCCCAATGACTTGTGAGATTTTACACAGTAGTGTCATCCAAAATTATTTTGGTCTTGACTCTGATTGACTAGCTGGCATTCATTTGGATGAACATTATTGAGTAAACCTATCGTTTGTAGTGTAACCTGATGGAGTGAATGGGGTGGCTAAAATTGATAAATTGCCTGCCCTGCTTATCCAAGAATTCATGTTTGTTTTAAAGAGAATATAATCAGAGCAGTGATCCAAGTTAAAACACTGCAGGATAATGATTTAGAAACATAAAAAAATAAAGATAGCAGAATGTAGTTGACTTGTAGAAGCTATGCCTGGTATGATAACTGCCATCAAGTTCCATACAATATTATATCCAATAGTTTTCTAGTTTTTTTCTCTTGTTTCCTTATGTTTCTGGTTACTACTATGCGTTCTGGTTGTTTTCCAATTACTTGGTCATTTCCTGTTTTTTCCGCTTTTCTCTTTGAGATTAGATTTGTTTATCCAAGTTGCTAGACATATGAGATATGAGATTCTACAAAAACTTAAAAACTGAGGCCAGGTAGCATGGTAGTAATTTGGAAACTTTCAATCTGAAGATCCAAGTTTAAATCATATGGGTTGAATTCACTGATCCCAATCCTGTCCCTTCTTCAAGTTCCCCAAGAAGTCTGATTTTTCTACCGCTTTCTAATTTATTAATTTATAATATAACCAAGCTTTACTGTTTTTTTTATTTTTTCAGGTTTGGTTTTGGTGTGTGTTGAGGGCCTTACAACGCCGCAAGTCAATGCTACTTCATCCATTTCTCCGTCACCCTCGTTAGCTATAAACACCAATGCTTCGAGCATTGTTTCTGGTAAGTTGCCTTTTTGTTTGTTTTTCTTATATCAGCGGGTTCAGTACTAAAATCTTAATCATTACGACATTATGTGGTGGTATAATCATTTTTATGTTAAATGCGTAATAAAATTCCTTAAATGATATGTCCTAAACATCCTTATTTTTGGAAAAATATATTCTGGTCTTTATGGTCAAGTCATTCTTATTTAAGCCCCTATAATTATAATCTTTCTGTAATTCATACTAAATATTGATACCCTTAGTTGCTAACTAGTGTAAAACGATAATGTATAATTTTAATCCTTCTGTAATTCGAAAAAGTCTTGATCCCTTGAAGATCGAGTTAGAGAGGAAACTGTGTTATTGAATGTCCCGAAAAAATAGTACATGGACTAATTTAGTACTGACCCCCTGTTCCTCGATTCCTTTAATCTCTAATCCAGAAATGAAATTCTTGCTTGTTCTTTGGATACAACCTATGACCCGGGCCTATGACTTTTAATTTAAGCTGCGAGGCTTCATAGATTCAGTCAACCATTTTAGAGGTCTATTTTGGTAGGTACACACATAAAGCAGGAATAATATTCAACGAATCTGGAAACGATTATATTTTAGAAAGAATATTATAAGCCCTCCCCCGGTTTTTGGGGGTTGTACAGGGTTTATAGAATATTATCAGCGAAAACAGTATTTAGAATTTTGATAAAGATTTTACAAATTCCATCTGTATTGAAGACTTGAATTTTGTCGTTTGAAGGTTTATACAGATTTTGATATTAAATGGAATGATTGACTGTTAATCCAGTGTATTCAAACAACGTCAGCATTTTTGAACTGAAATATACAAAAGAGACCTAATATTTTAACGTTTCCTTGTTTTTTTTTAGTTAAACTATTATTAGAAGCCTGTAGAAGCCTGTTAAAATTGATTTGTTGATAAAGCGAAAAAAAGTTTGATATCCCTTGCTGTTTCTTTAGAATATCCATTTTGCTAAGTAACATATTAGCACAGTATGGTGAAATATTTCTCCTTTTTTATTTTTTTAATGCTTTGTCATGTCTCGGTTTGGTGAGGTTTTTCCCTTCGCATAATTTCTCATCAAAGCTTTATCTATGATCTAGAGGAGGTTTTTTCAATCATGAATCTTTCAAGACTTCTCAAACCTAATAAAAATAAACCAGCCGAGGCTGGAAGGTCAGCCAAATAGAGCTTAGCTAGATAGCTTTAATAAGTGGGTTATCAGATGTAAGAGATGTACTGAAACAGAGTAGACTAAAAATGTTGAATAATGTACAAAATGTGAAACATTTGATACAAAATGTGAAACATTTGATAACTTGATTTAAAATTATTTAAAACAAGCCTGAGAGCTCCTCCAACCCCCCCCCCCCCACGAGAAGCTCAAAGTATACTTCTATTTAGCATTGTAATACTGTTTCTATGACATCAAACAATTAAGCTATAGTTTATTACTATAAAATAAAAGAGAAACATAGTGTAATTAAACTTTTTGTTAATTTCATTCCAGTCAGTTATGATACATTTTTTCTGTTGGATGTAGACAATATCCATATCTGACCAAGTGTTATCTAGAAATAAATAAGAAAATTGCCAAAACTTAAGAGCCAAAATAAAGATATCCATCGAATATACATAGAAACTGTACTTTTTGTTTTACTTGATAAAACTCCAATAACACTTTAAACTAACAAGCTACAAACTTTAAGTCACAAAGCGCAAACTCCAGAAAAACACAATTTGCATCAAAAACTTTGCAAAACGTAGTTCATATTTATAACATTTCAACAGGAACTGTATTTTAGTAGACTTGGTCAAATTACATAAACCATTTGTCAGTTGTCTGCAAGGCCAATGAGGTACGTAAAAACTGACTGCTATTCAGTCAAAGCCAAAATTTGGCAAGGTCAGGAAAGCAAAACTTAAAATTCATAACTATGCAGGGAAGCTCATTTCCCCCCCCGTTTTGCTTTAAACTCCCTTTTGATTGGTCTATGAATTTGGTCGCTTTATCGCCTTGGCAGAATAAACACACGACCATAATAAATAAATTCAACAGGGCAGCGGAGTAGCAATTAATTTCAACTGGAAGTCCTCTCTTCTGTGCCAAGCACTAGCAGTGTTTTTTTAAAACTTTAAAACAATGTTAAATGAAGACCAGATGGATCTGTTTGTTATGACTGTGCAAGTTGTGACAAAAGTGTGCATGTTGTGTAACTTGACGGTATAATTCATTACATTCTAGAAACCATTTTTCATAACTTTCTGCAGTCCGCTTTCTGCAAGTCTGATAAGAGATACCGTGAGATTGGGTAACTTGCATCAGTGGAGGCTAACATGCATAGCCCTCAAATGAAAAACCTGGCTGGTCATTAAAATACAAAGTTAAATCAAAACAAAAATGGTAGAGTAGAGCTGTGAGCGGAGCTGCGTAGTTGTATTTTAATGACCAGCCAGGTCTTTCATTTGAGGGCTATGCATGTTAGCCTCCACTGATGCAAGTTACCCAATCTCACGGTATGTATAAACTGTTATCGCCAGTCATTCCATTCCATCATTCAGTCAAAACGTGCGCCAAGGTTAGAAAAACACAATCTGCGTCCGGAACTGCTTGAAAAATAGTTTGATCAATTTCAACAAGAACTGTATATATTAATATCAATATAATTGATCAAATTCCAAAGACCATTTGTCATAATTTTGCAAGTCCAATAATAGGAGATGTGATGTCATCATTTGGTTCCCGTCATCTGACCGACCCTGATTTACGGTCAGCAGGTAGAGTTGGAGAGTCGGAAAGCTTTTCCGCTGCTTTGCTGGATTTCCACTGTCGACCTCTGCATGCTCTGTGTTTACAAGTTTTCAAATCGAAGTAGCGAGCCGCATGCTAATGGAGAGTAAACCGAAAACCAGTTTATCCACGGTTTCTTAATTTTTTAATTTGGTCGGATCAATCCACACAGATTCCCTTTCAACAAGATGTAGCTACTTCTTAACAGAAAAATATTTTCGACCGACTGACTGAACGACCCCCACTTTTTAAAGTAGAAATGACGGGAACCAAACAATTTTTTGTGATTTGCCTTACCGTGAAATTGGGTAACTTGCATCAGTGGAGGCTAACATGCATAGCCCTCGAATGAATGACCTGGCTGGTCATTAAAATACAACTACGCAGCTCTGCTCGCAGCTCTACTCTACCATTTTTGTTTTGATTTAACTTTGTATTTTAATGACCAGCCAGGTCATTCATTTGAGGGCTATGCAAGTTAGCCTCCACTGATGCAAGTTACCCAATCTCACGGTATATCAAACACGTCCAACAAGTCCAAAAAAGCACGATTGCATCCAGTCTTTTGTAAACTTTATCGAATTCCAATAACATTATAACACCATCAATCCTAAGGGGAGGCAAACAAGAAAAATATGTTTTTATTGCAAAAACTATTAAAAAGCAGCAATAAAAGTATCAGAAAATTAAACCTAACAAAAACTTGAGCAACGTTTAAACCTTCAAGGATGTAGAAAAAAGAATCCCCTTGATGAAAATCATGTGTTTGATTTGCCGAGTTAAAAAAATAAATGACAGAAATTGAAGCTTGCAACAGATTTACACTGGAAATACTTTGGTACAACACTGACTTATCACAGCTCTTATCACATCTGACTTATCGCTTGAGCCGCCATCTTGAAACACTACACTGTACATTATGATCAGTAAAAACAACGCACGCTAAAAGTACCCAAAAAGTTAACCCGATCGGAAGAAAGTTTAGAAATCAAAGTAGTGAGATCGGAAAATCGGATTTTTTTTTTGCCGTCTTATGATGCTGCTGATGATGATGATGGAAGAAAATTTTACCTATTTGAATGCTCAGCTTAGGCTGACCAATAAAACGAAACTATCAGTATCCAAAACCTCTCGTTTTTCTTATCTCTCCGCATATTTGAGATATTTCTTCTGTGTTCTATTTTTACTAGATATAAAATAAGGTCACGTATTATATTGTGTCCTTGATCTGAGGTACATGGTTCAAATAGATTAAAAAAAGTTTTTTATATGTAGATTTTATATGTATGAGTTATTCCCAAGCGAATACATTTTAAGTCACATAATTTTAACTTATCTTCCCCCATTTCTCTGCCTGTTGACTCGCGTACGTTATAAAAAAAATCTTGATTCTCAAAACATCGATTTTATTTCAAGCGTTTTTACACCAAGAAGACATATTTAGCCAGGAAAATTCCCTGTAACGAAAAAATTTCCTCCAAAGCTACGACTCCCATTTTTCTTCGCATTTTTTTCGGAAATTATTAGACCCCAGGTTGTCTCAGGGTCATGCATATATCACTTTGACGGTGATGAAAAACGTATGAATGAGTTATTTTGTTTCTTTGATTTTTAATAAAATTCTAAAAACATACGAACTCTGTTAGTATTATGATACGTCAATATTTTGAACTCTTAAATATTTGAGTCCAAAGTCCTCTTTACTGTTCTGTGATTTCGTCTTGAGAAAGGATCAGTTGTTCTGAAAACTGGACTTTTCAACACCCGACCAAAAAAGAAGATGCCTTCTCCATTAATCAACTAAGTGAACCCTCTCATACTAAAATGGTCCAAAATTTTGAAGTGAAAGGAACCTGTTAAATTTATTTTATGTCGCTCTTAAAGTCTGTCAAAAAGGAGTGTAGTGTTTGTATTTTTGGTCATAACTTTCAAACCAGTTGTCGTATAAATATTTAGCATCATGGAAAAATGATTGAATGCGCTTATATTTTCCACTAATTAGTTTTTTTAAATTCGCGCAAGCAAGTGAAGAAAAAGGAAGAAAAAAATTGCAACTTTTGATAAAAAGGTGCTTTGAAAATGATTTTTAAATCAATCAATAGCTTAATAATACAGCCTCATTAAACTGGAAGCGTTTTGATATCTCTGGTAATTAAATTCAGAGAATCGAAAATTTATGACATGCGAAAAATTATTTTGTTTTTAATTTTTGCTTTGTCCATTACGTATTAAGTGTTTTCGACGAGTTAATGCCCTAAAAAAGAATTTTTTGTAGGAGAGAAAATTGTTTTTGGAGGAAAACTTCGGTTATCAATATCTTGAAGCGAGGGTTTTGTTGAAGCGAAGGAGACTAATTACCTGTAATACTTGTTTTTGGAGGAAAACTTCGGTTTTGTTGAAGCGAGGGAGACTAATTACCTGTAATAAAATGTATTCGAAATCGTAATGAAATTAAAGACAAAAGAGTTTAGAAAGAATTAAGAAAATTAAGGTCCTTCTTTCATGTCAAAGAAAAATAATTTGTCCAATTTAGTTTGTAATTAAAATGATTAAGGGAGCATGTTGTCATCTGACATCAAATGAGTGTTTTCTCAAAGGAGAAAAAAATGTGGTTTGTCATTTCTGTTTTGTTAAAGATAATAATCTCTAACCGCGCTGTCATTATGTTATTAAGTGACGTAAGTTCTCCCTCACAGTGCGTTTTAATGTTTTCGAGAACATTCTAGAGTCGATTACCGCATCAATAAGCACTTTCAAAAGAGGGGGAGAGTTAAAGTTACGTCAGTCTATTTTTTGTAATCGGATAAGAGATTTTATGATGAGCGAATCAGTTTTCTTTTGTCTTGTCAATTCTATAAAAACTGTGAACTGTTCATGAAAAAGTCAGTACACATCACAACACAGAAGAGTAAACACTCATTGAAGAAAAACTTCTCAACACTTCACAAATCAAGATGCAAATCTTCGTCAAAACCTTGACTGGCAAAACCATCACTTTGGAAGTCGAACCAAGTGATACCATCGACAACGTCAAAGCCAAAATTCAAGATAAAGAAGGAATCCCACCAGATCAACAACGTTTGATCTTCGCTGGTAAACAATTGGAAGATGGCCGAACCCTTTCAGACTACAACATCCAAAAAGAATCAACCCTTCACTTGGTCTTGCGATTGAGAGGAGGTATGCAAATTTTCGTCAAGACTTTGACTGGTAAAACCATCACTTTAGAAGTCGAACCAAGTGATACCATTGACAACGTCAAAGCCAAAATTCAAGATAAAGAAGGAATCCCACCAGATCAACAACGTTTGATCTTCGCGGGCAAACAATTAGAAGATGGCCGAACCCTTTCAGACTACAACATCCAAAAAGAATCAACCCTTCACTTGGTTTTGCGATTGAGAGGAGGTATGCAAATCTTCGTCAAGACTTTGACTGGTAAAACCATCACTTTGGAAGTCGAACCAAGTGATACCATCGACAACGTCAAAGCCAAAATTCAAGATAAAGAAGGAATCCCACCAGACCAACAACGTTTGATCTTCGCTGGCAAACAATTAGAGGATGGCCGAACCCTCTCCGACTACAACATCCAAAAAGAATCAACCCTTCACTTGGTCTTGCGATTGAGAGGAGGTATGCAAATCTTCGTCAAAACCTTGACTGGCAAAACCATCACTTTGGAAGTCGAACCAAGTGATACCATCGACAACGTCAAAGCCAAAATTCAAGATAAAGAAGGAATCCCACCAGATCAACAACGTTTGATCTTCGCTGGTAAACAATTAGAGGATGGCCGAACCCTCTCCGACTACAACATCCAAAAAGAATCAACCCTTCACTTGGTCTTGCGCCTCCGTGGTGGACAATAACTTTTATTATCCTCATAACTTCCTTTGTAACTTTTTGTAAATTTAGCATTTTAAAAAAACCCAAAAAATAAGAGCACAAATCTTAATCGAAAAAAAAATCATAACACTGTCGTTTATTTATTTTTGATTATTTTCCTCCTGTTTCGACTCATCAAGTGAACTTACATTTAATTTTTGAAAGTTGATTTTGACCAGTTCTTAAATGAAACGTCCCTTTTCTAGGCTTAATGTCATTGATTGTCGTTGATTTTCATTGAAATTAAGCTATTTTCGCGAATGATTATGCATCCTTTAAAAAATTTTGAACAGGGTAATTCGCAAATCTGTCCCAGCCAAAAAGTCCTTTAAAACTTCTAAAAAGGCACAAAATAGTCTTAAACAGTATTTCGGGACCCTAAAATGCCTAAACTTTCACGGATTTTGCCCTCTTCGTAAAAAATTGATACAAATCGATGAAACTTCGAAATCACAATAAACTGGTACCTGTTTTCAACCCTCAAATTGAAAAACAACAAATTTGAGTGAATTCAAAATGTGTGGAAGATGTTTAAACCATCCTGCAAAGGGTTATTTTTACTCTTTACGACTTTTGATATGGTATTCTAAATCTTACGAGAGGATCTAATTTTTTGTCCGGTACTACCGGATGACCCACGAAAAAGTATAAGAGTTTGGAGGGAAAAATTAAATTTTAACTAATTTCTTTTTTCATGGTAAAGAGGAAAGGCAAACTTAAATTTTAATGTATCATATTTTAATTTTGGAAAAGTAGTTATCGAGATATGGAGGTATAAAGTCAAAAGTCATTATAAAACACAGTCAAAAAAACAAATAAAAAGAGACATCGAGTGAGAAGCATATTTTGATTTCTTTTACCGGAAGGATTCAGAAAAGAATAACAAAGGTTGACAATTCTTTTTTAATGATATTCATTCATTTGGAAAAATACGACCCCTAGCATTAATATAGCGACGAGCCCTAGAAGTAATTCCATCGAAAGCGCCTCTGATCATTTCCTGACATCTGAGTTGTTACAAGCTCTGACGATTGCTGCTTTCAACTGATTGATGGTTAGGCATTTTGAAAAAAATTCTTTATGCTACTTTTGGTACTTTTCATTTATTCCCAAAAGAACGATTTGGGAATTGTCTAAAATTCGATAGACAAAGAAATAGCAAATGATCAAAGGAAAGTTGTTTGTTCTGATACAAATTTGATACTGTCTTTTTTGACGTTTTTTGACTGTTTTTTATAATGACTTTTGACTTTATACCTCCATATCTCGATAACTACTTTTCCAAAATTAAAAAATTGATACATCAAAATTTTAAGTTTGCCTTTCCTCTTTACCATGAAAAGAGAATTTTTTTCTGACACAGTCACCCTCCAAACTCTTACATTTTTTCGTGGGTCACCCGGTAGGGTTGGCCAAGCTTGACGTTAATACTCTCAGATTTACGAAATGCGACCGAACTTTTCGACCTTGCGACAGTTTGTAATACCGCCTAAGTTAAAGTCATTGAAAATGCTTTTGAAGAGGAGTGTAATTCGCGAGAAGTCTATGCTCGCCAAAAAATCTTTGTAATCTTGTAAAACAATATTCTAACTTCAAAATCGTAAAGTTTCATTACATTATTAGCCTTTACAGTAAAGGCCTTTTTAAACTCAAAGAACAACCGTTTTTATCGGATTCGAGGATCGTTTGTCGCTTTTTACTATTATGTTTACGATTAAATTAATATTTTTGAATAATTGTTTCACAGTGATGATAATGATACAAGAATCCAAGAATCAGTGTTGTCAAAATTGTGATAGCTACGCACTTCTTCACAAAGTTGATTTCTTTCTTCATTTTCGATTTTTTTTATATGTATTTTGTTTTTATTTTCAAGAAGACGAAAACCGAATCTTTTATATGATAGCATACGGCTTCTATCCGTTTCTCGACAAAAATATGTTCCATCATTCGTCATATTTCTCACCTTTCTTTCAGGCAATGGCACAGATCCAGATAACAGCAACAGTACAATCACCATGAACTCTTCGTCTTCCATCATCATGCCCTCTTCGTCTTCCATCAACGTGTCTTCTACATTGTCCACAGAATCTGTCTCAATGAACGTCACCGTCTCCCCAAATGTTTCATCGTCGGCAACAATGAATGAAACATCGTCCGTCGTTTCGCCCTCCTCTTCTTCATCCACCGTTGCCTCCTCCACTGTGGCTCCACCCACTACCACCACTACAACCAAAATGCCACCAAAGAAAGGAAGTGGGCGCCGCTTTGATACCGGTTCGTTTATCGGTGGAATGTTTGTCATGATCTTCGTGATCGGATTGGTTTATTTCATTCGCAAGTTATACAAGCGAAGAAACCCGAACTACTCCACACTCCACTAAACCGATTAACATTCTCGTCATTAAGTTTTTACTGATGATGACGACACATAAACACTTACACTATTTTTATGCATTGATCTTTGGAGGTATAATTTTCTTTTCTCAGCTTGTATAATTGTAATACTTTTAGAAATAGATAACTTTTTGTTTTTTAACCGCATCTTAGGTGTAGGACTTATTTGGTTATGTTAAGTTTTTTTGTATGTTTTAAATATTGTTTTGTATATTTTATGTTTGAGGATTACGTATAATGCTAATCATTTTTATAGTGGATTTCATGACATTATAGAATATACACGAAGGTAGATCGTATCTGTAGGAAATAATAAAAATGGTTTCAATGTAGGCCATAATATTTAACGTCCGGTCAATATTCAACTTGTTTTTAGCCTATTTTAGTTTTCAAGCCACAGTTTGGAGTTAATTACATGGTTAATAAATTCTCTTTTGTTCCGCTCACCTGAACGAGGTAATGGAGCCATGGCCTTTGTATTTTAGATTTCTTTGTTTGTTTGTAAGAGACTACGCTTAGGTTTTTTAATTTCTTTCTTTTATTATTAATTTGTGCACCCGCTCAATGATATGCATTTTTTATTTATTTGTTTATTTTTGGTTTTTGATAAGATTCAGGTTTTTAGTTGCAAAAGGTAATTAATACATTCGTGTTAATGTCAAAAATTCGTTCTACGATTTCCTGTTCGCCAAACGTTTAATATACTCACTTTGCATCAGCAAATTTTATTATTGCTAAAATTAACTATTTCGGTCAATAGCTGAATGGTTATATTTTACATAAGTGTTCCTGTTTCATACCAGACACATATTTCATATCGGGACAGTGTCTGTCTATTGTTATATATATTAGTATAAGCGAAAAATGTTTTTCTTTTCCTCTTCCTGACCAATCTTGCTCAATTCCATATGAACAAAGCCTGTGAATCAAAATTGATGATTAAGCAAACGATATTACTCTTATTTAAAAACCAAACCTTTAACTCTGGCCAGATTTAGAAATATTTAGCAGCCGAGAAAATTCTGTCAAATGTATCGAAATTGGCGTCGTTCGATTTAAAATTGCCTACTCTTAGGTGCCAAATAAACGGCCCCCCCCCCCGCTTGTTAATTTTTTGATTTTTTTCCAACCCCCCCGGACGTTATTAGGACCCCCCCGTTTATTAATTTTTGAAAAAATTCCCAGCTCCCAAAAGGAAAGTTTCTTTTTTTACTCTAAAAAGCCTAAATTTAGTCTATTTTGACCTTTTTAGGGTTTTTAAAACTCAATTTTCCAACCCCCCCTCCCCCCGGTAATTAGGTCCCCCCCGTTTATTTGATTTGAAAAAATTTTCCAACCCCCCGTTTATTTGGACCTAAGAGTATTTGTAAAATATCTTAGAATCCGTAAGTTGATAGCTCGAAAAATGATGAAATTTTAAGCCTTTTTTGAGAGGGGCCCGTGAGTTATGTCTACAAAATTTGCTGAAAGACTTACATCCAGGCAAAGCTTCTAACACTGTGTTAAAAATTGACGAATTCAACAAAAATGATTGTTATCAACAATGAAATTCTGAGCAAAACAGTATACAATAACAAGTCCAGTATTCAAACACACAAAGAAATATAAGCAGCCATCGAACTAAAGTTTGAATTTCTTGCCAATAGTGTACGATTGACGAAACTTTTAGATTTTTACCTCGTTCGCCTATAATTAACATTTTTATGAGGCAGGTACACTGACATGGAAATTTTGAATTTATGATATAATAAATTCATAATACATGCAAGTAGAAATTTCCAGCGTTGATCACATGATCATCATCAACAATTATAAAATTTTACATGATTTTAGCTGCGTAGTGAATTTGAATATCTTTTCATAGAAAAGGAGTTTCTTTAAAATAAAAGAATTTACAGTGAAATTAAGGAATTTACTTTATAAAAATAAATACAAACTATTATGAACAATGTTTAAGGTTCTCACAATGGCATTTTAAATCCATCGGCTGAACGCATGCTAGGCCTAAAGATTTAGAACGGCATGGTTCTCCCCTAAAAAGGAAATACCGCAATTCATAAAACACCAGAAAGTACACTTATACTTTAAAATACTATTAGTGTCATTTTCAAACAACTACATTATACATTAGTAAGGCCAGCTAAATTTAATAAATACTATATGCAACATTTGCTCTTAGTTGTCCAAAAAACAGAATGTTTTAAATCTAAATAGACGCCAAGGTCCTAACTTCCCGTGGGTTGAAGATTCTAAGATTTCTAAAAACCCAGATAACCGAATTCTTAGTTGAAACAGGGTATCATGAAAAAGCGGAGACTATAGTTCTGCCATTCTTTCCAGAAAAGTTATGACTATTCATACATCGAGTAGTCCAACCATAGGTTGTATCAACCGTCCAAAGCATGAGAATCTTCTATTCGATTGATTGGTCATCACTTTCCCTTTTCGCGAAGATAGTCACCTAAAAAGTTCGAAAATTATTTCAAAAAAACTAAAAAAACTTTTTTTAATCTCGAAATTTCAGAAAATCATCAAAAGTGAATAAATTTTTGTGAGCAGATATTTTCGCGACACAATTTTTTTCAAAAGTAATATTTCAAAAGATATTTCAAGATTTTTCGATACCTCTTGAACAATATATACTCTCATGCACTCAAAAGGTTTTTTACTGATCCCCCTGTTAGGTTTAGTTAGGGTTAGCGTCTTAAAGTACGAAACTATTGCCAAATATACAATAAACTAACTCAACTTACCTAACTTTTCAACAGCTTCTACGACAATGCTCGGGTACATATCAGCCGAGTATAACGCCAAAATGATCAAAATTGAAGTGCGAATCATTACAAGCCCTTCTTTTCCCTTAAAATAAAGTAAAATCATGTGATAAATTTGAAATTTCTAGGTAAAGATTCATCATCTTATTTCCAAACTTTTTGGAAAAGTGTACCAACCAATATATTTTTTCGACCGTAGTCGCGTGGTCAGGCACGTGCCACTTTATTATTTAATTTGCCATCTTAAACTCGATCCAATCCTTTTTTTACACTCTTTTCTATTGTCTTCAGACGCGAAAAAAAGACTGGGGCGGTTTTAGGGTGGTAAAACGGACAAAAAATGCCCGCACACACAGCAATAGGTGGCTACGGTCGAAATAGTGTATAGAAGCTAGATTAATAATCACCTTAAAGGAAAAGGAATTTTGGCAGAAAGAGAATTTTTTTAGAGTTACCCGAGAGATTAGATTACTAATTTTCACCATTTGCTTTATTAAATTTCGGTAAAATTTGATTAAATTTTTTGTATTTCTCAAATGTGTAAAGTGCTTGATTAATAAACATAGTTTACTTTTTGATGATTGCCAAGAATTCAAAGTCAGTAGTTACTAAAGAAACCATATCATTTATCAACATTCTTGACCACGCAAGGGCCTCGCAACCTTTTTATTTTGGAAAACTTATCAATGCGCTCACCTTTTTTCCATAGATAGAATATTTGTCGGCACGAATGACTTTGTAATTTGTGTCTTTCAAAAGTATTCCTCGGCTATGAGTTTCAGATAAGTTCGAGAATGTATTACTGAGATCTTCCATTTCTTGTATCGAGAGCTATAAAAAAATTTGAGGGGTAAAAAAGCAAGGATTTATCTTATTACGCTTTGTAAGAATAGTGTACTTTGGATGAGGGTCAAGTATTTTTAAGAAATCGCCAATAAAATTAAGGGTGAAATAATCTTAACGTATTCTTACATTTTTAGACTTGACTTTTATACAAACACGAGAAATGATCAATTTGAGAGTTTGAGACTTTTGAGTGCACATTGGGAGCTAAAATATAATGTCTCAAAGTTTCAAATTAAGTCTAACAATTTTCAATTTTCACCCTGATAATCTTATAGAAGATATTCTCATAAAAAGAAAAGCGTGTACTTCTACTTAGTCTTCCCAGAATTTCACCACTTTTACATGCTGTTAAAAAAGTAAAACCAATCGAAAAAATGCTTTTAGAAAGATTCACTGACCTTTCTTAACCAAAATTCTGAACAGAAATGTAATGAACTCGATCAAATTGGGGTTACTTCGATTCATATACTTTTTTTTGGGGGGGGGGTTTACGGTTAGTGAAAGAGGGGAATCGGCCCTTTTTCGTTCAAAAATTTCACGGAATTCCGATATTAGACAACAACCTTTTGTATTTCAGAGGAATTCTCAGAGGCGGAACATTGGTTCCTGTGAGGGAGGAACAGCTCGGTTTCTTTTTTTCTTTTTTTTATCACGTTTTCTTTCTAATTCTACTGTAGCGTCTAAGTATCCCACAATACAAGTGAAGACTAAATTAGTCATCTTCTTGGTGCTCGAATCAACATTTTTGACGTTGAAACACTGATACACATTTCGTACACACTAAGTTATAATCATTCTGAAAAAACGCATTGATTATCATCAATGAGATAGAAACAAGTACATCGCGATAAGAAAACATACCTGGAATAATTTTGTTTATATTTGAACCAAAATAACCAAAAATAATAAAAACATCAAAGTGAAACCAATGTTTAATTTATACAACTTTCGAAACAGACTTTAGTAGCCTTTAGGTCAATGAATATGAGCAGTTACCACTGTGGGTGTAAGTCAGAGCTACAATAGACTAAATCAACAACATTTAAAACTTTGAACTTTCCTTTGAAAGCCACTGAGAATTTGTAGAAAATTAAAAAATTGACCAACACCAAAAGTAAATCCCAGGCGCCATTTTGAATTGGATTCTGAGTAAGGAAGTAATCAAGACCTGCTTCTTGAAGGTTAGTTATAATAGAGTTATACCTTAAGTGTATATATTTTTGCGTGTACTTAATTTCGCGAGTTTTTTTGGCTAAGTTTCGCAATATTTATTAAGGTTTAAATTTTCGAAAAAAAATACACGCAAGTACTAGTTTTCTATCTTATACGTTATGTTTTAAGCAAATCAGTCTTTTTTTCCTTTTATAAAAAATCCAACTTTTTGAATCGCAAAATTTAATACGAAAAATTAAGTAACGATCGCGAAAATTAGTAGTACTCATGAAACACGGTTCTGGGTTAAAATTAACCGCGAAAATATACACTTTAAGGTAACCCCACACACCTTCCCCTTCAAAAAACAGAAGCAGTCGAAGAGCCTGTGTCCCTTTTCCAGGAGATGTAGCTTTTACTCGACAAATTGGATTTCTAGGAATACGATTTTTGAAACTTTTGGCCAACAAATTGAACTTTCCAGGAAGACTATGCCTGGGAAATAGATGTTTAAAAATTGCTGACCGCTGCATGCTTTCGAAAAAAAAATTGGTCAAATAAAAACGGGTCAAATAAAAAAAACGCGACAGAAAAAAAACAATGAAAACAGGTAAAAAAAGAAAATGCGACAATCACTGTATTTTTCATATTCATGGTTACGCCCTATTTTTCATAATAACATCCAAAATTGCCTTCAAGTGTTCTTTTTATGAGTTTTATAAGCCTAAAAATGTTCTTTTTTATTAACATGTTCTTATTTTCACCATTTGGAGAGTGTTTTTGTCAGTTTTCCTAAGAAATAGGGTGTTTTAGAGTCCAAAAACTCTTAAAATGTTTCTAACTTATTCTTAATATTTTAGCCAGTGACGCCTATATTGTGTTCTTATAAAAAATGTGTAACATAAAACACAAGCACAAGCGACAAGTAAAATTTATTTGAAGTCAAATAAACCCTCAGACGAAAATAAGGTCTTGAATGTGAATCCTGTTTTAAAAGATATCTACGCTACTATGATGGAACTAGTCTATCATATTCAAGAATAACAGAATGCCATGGTTAAATGCAACAATGAACTTATCAGTTTATGGCATGGCTAGGCTAGGCTGCTGTCCCCAAGGAATTTTGGAAAATTGAAAACCCTCCCCTGAAATTGCCAAACTTGTTCAAAATACATTGAAAATATGGTAAAAGTTTGAGCTTTTCTGCCCCTCAGATTTAAATTTGATCGAAATCTGTCCTGTCCCTCAAAAAAGAGCACTGTCTGGTCTGGAGATGGGACTGTTTTCATTTTCATAATTTTAGCCAGCAGCACTTACTGTAAAGCCATTTGAGTTTGCACGCAGTAGGATATCTTTTCTTCGAAAAATTGCACAGCACTCAACATGACCAGTACTAACTAAACATTCTTGAAGAAGAGTTTGAGTTTGATTATTCATGCTACCTCTCAATTACAAATGGAACAAATCGAAACATCAAAACTCTGAGAAAACGAAAGTGAATCTACCATATTTGTTTGGGTATTCTAAAGACTTGTAATTTGCTGACCACTAATATTGAATTAAATGTGTCTTAATTTTGCAAAAGATTATTGTCAGATGTTAACTTTTTTATTTCAAGTGGATTAAATTTGATTTAAATTAAAAAATTTTAATTTTTCTATGAATTTTCACTTTGAATTATTACTTTTAAAGGTAGATTAGTTAGGTTAAATTATCTCACGAAGCACTGATGGAAACGAAGTAAACAAACAAAATGGTAGCCGTAATAACGTCAAAAGCACATTCGGTCGGTTCGTTCACTGTTCCAATATCAATCACATCATCATTCATGTTTTTACAGATGTTTAAATGACTAGAGGAAGATGTTACTTCATACTGGCATCAATATCCCAATTTCCAAAGCTTTTAAGTTATGTATTTCAGAAGTTGGTAAGTAGGTAGATCCATGATGGCAGTTAAGTATATTTCTATTTCTATTTGGTTGAGTTGCAGGAGGCTTTAGAAGCCTATTCTCGAGACTATAGACGCTTACTAATGAGCGTCCCGTCAGCACCTTGAACTGACTACCCAATTCCCCTCACATGGTTTGGGTTGACCCGGGCGAAGGAACGTTCACTTGCCAAGAGGGAACTGTAGCCTGGGAATATCCAAGCGTTAAACTTTTTTCACAGTCTAGTTTATGATATTTCTGCTGCTGGTTTAACGCTTGGTGCAGGTAACTCGCCTGCAGGGACATTTTTCCCTGCAATGCAGGTTCGGTCTGATTGGCCAGCTTTTGGCGTATTACTTAGCAGTACTTTCGCGTGCATTTTCATAATTTCAATGCGCACGCATAATTTATGGAAAAAGCTGACTCTGCAGAAAAAAGGAAAACAAATGAAAATGAAAACATAGATTCATTTCGAAACAAAATGGCTGTTGGCTGGAAGTCTAAATACATGTGGCTGATGTTTTCATGTGGTTTTTAGTAGTTTTGAAAGTCTTTAGAGCTTGTGAAAGAGTTTTTATGGTAAGTTGATTATGTGTGTTTGCCTGGGTTTCCAAAGTTCAGCAAGCCTGTCAACAAGGGTTCACACACAGACTGTTTATAACATTCTGTGTCAGACTAATCTACCTGCACCAAGCTCTATAATTTTAGAACTTTGTGAGGTGAGGTATTTTTTGTTTTTTCTAAGATTATGAGCTTGGATTCTCAGGCTAAGGGAACTGCCGTGGGAATCGAACCCTAGGCCGCCTGCACAGAATCAGAAGCCAAGGTCGACTACCACTATACTACGGCACCTTTTAGTAAAGTAGAGGGGGGTAGAGCTGATCTGAGTAGGGAGGGCCTAGAAACTTTGAAAAATGGGTAGGTCGGTCGGTCGGTAGCTAAAATTGGAACCTTTTTTACATTTTCCCAACAAAAACCTTATTTTTGAAATTCCTCTAGCAATTCCAATTAAGTGCAATCCTGGAATCCATACGCGAATGTAAAGAAATAGCCTAAAGCCTGGATCCTCACAAAGGCACGCGCCGCGATTGTAAGATAACTTCTAGTTTGAGATCACGGCATGTGCTTAAAGGAATACAGCTGTGAGTCTCTGCTTTATTTTAGGTGGTTAATATTTGTTTTTAAGTACGGGTTACACTGGGACACTTTCTGTGCGCAAAGTGGATGTTGTTTATAGAAGAATCAAAGCAGTCAGTTAAAAAAGAACCGCAGAGATAGTATTATCATGTGAAAAGGAGGTAATTTTTTTTTGATTTTTCCGACTCAAAGTGAAACACTTTTTCTAAAAAATTTAGAGTCGGTCGGACGACACGAACCAAGCTATCAATTGGGCCTGGCCTAGTAGTCAGTTCACCAGTGCACGAACGGCCCCGTAGTGCACGATTGAACGTCTTTGAACTTGAAAAAAACAACCAAAAATAAACTTCTATAGAATTTCCTTTGCGCAGCAGAATCCTCAAACCATCTCTTGCAATCTCTCCAAAAATTAAAATAAACATAGCACTAGAACAACACCAAACCAATTTTGAACGAGGCCAAGTAAAAAAATCACGGAATTCTTGATTTTTTTAAACATGTCTGATCGCGAGAGGAAATGTTTTTTATAAGAAAATTTGCGCAAGAACAGCTCTGAAAATGACTTTCCTCTTTTAAAAACCTGTTATCTTCCATCACTCATTAATTCAAAATCAATAGAAACATATCACCAGTAGTTGATATAAAAAGGTTCCAATCCGCGAACGATCCAAACACCATTATTCAAAATGAAGACATTACAACGTCAAAACATTTGAAAGCGCTGGGCATTCTCAATCAAAAAAGAAGACACTACATTGCCGCACTTTTCGATGAGCAAACTTGAAAAAGAAAACAAAAAAATGGACGACAAGAAGATATTTACAAAAATAAACATGTTAGTAAAGAGGTTGCGAGATTTGGGTTAGCGAGGCAAAAATTGCTAAAAAGCTGGTAAAATAGTAATCCTCAAAAATCAAAGTTCCAGCCTCACTGCCAGTGCGCGAACGATCTTTTGAAAGAAAAAATTAGAGCTCCGCTTGCAGGTAATACTTTAACTCTCTTCCGAGATGATACAGGGGTATTTGAACTTTTCAAAACCACGCGCTTTTTCACTAAAAAAGCGTCTTTTTTATAAGAACTTAAGCGTTTTACTAACCTGTTTATTTTTGTAAATATTTTCTTGTCGTTCATTTTTTTGTTTTCTTTTTCAAGTTTTGCTCAACGAAAAGCCCGGCAATGTAGTGTCTTCTTTTTTAATTGAGATCACCCAGGGGGGGGGGGTCGGTACTAAAATCTAAAACATCATGACATTTAGTGACGTGGTGGTACTGCAAAAAAGCTCAAAAATAATTTTAGTACCATGTGTACTAAAATACTAAAAAGGGTGGTCCCTTAAAGAAATATTTGAAAAATCTTACAGTAGTATTTTGTTCTAAAATCAGCCAAAATGGAGCATTTTTTTAACAGTTTTTGATTTTTTTTTCAGGAATTTTCGAAAAAATCTTCAGAAATCTTTCAGAATTTTTTCCAATTTTTTAAATATTTTTTAAAAATATTTTTATGTACAGTTTAGCACAGTTTAGTAATAAAATTATATTATTTTGCAGATTGGTGCGCTAAATTCGACTAGGTTTGCAACAATGACCCCATTTTGGTAAATTTAAACCCGTAAAAGGGCAAAAAATGGGTGGTATCTATGTTAAATTGTTCAAAATAAGTACATGTGTACTAAAATAACATTTTCGAAAAATAGGTGGTGGTATGCAAGAAATTCTTGAAAATCCTTTTAGTACTCATGTATGTCTGCCATTTTAGTACTGACCCCCTTGGATCACCAGCGCTGTCGAATGTTTTGACGTTGCATCGTTCACGGACTGGAACCTTTTTTATATCAACTACTGGTGATATGTTTCCGGGGATTGGCGGGTCCAACCAAAATATTTCTAGGTTTATGGGTAAGGGCTGTTGAACCCGACTGAGGATGCGGGACATCAAAGGCCGACTATCATTCCTCTCCGATGGGAAATTGGCCCGCTCCCTTTAGAGCTTTAGTGTGGGCGGCCGCCAACCCGCCATCGGAATATCAGATAAAATCTCACTATTCTGGTCTGTAAAATGCATAATTTAGAGAAAGAAAAAAAAAAAAACTTTATCTCAGGAACCTTCCTACCAAGTTTCAATGCTGTAGCATTAATAGAAATAAATTTATTAATAATTAATAAAAGTACATGTTTTTTGAGATAACCCCCGGATTTTTTGTTTTAACCATGTATTTTAATGAGATAAGAAATTTTAATCTCAAGAACGGCTTGACCAATTTTGATCAATGACCCCTCATTTTTTTTCTTTTTTGAAGCTCTTTCAAATGAGCATTCTCTCAATGGGTAAAAAAGAATTTGAAAAAATAATTGCGGTCCCTATCTAAAGAAACTTTTTTGGCCATCCGCCAAATTAGATTTCCACCAAAATTTCTTCCTTTAATGTAACCTTTTCTCAGCACCCATTCACACTATGTTAGAAAGTTATGCACTGTTGGAAAGATATTTCCACGGAGAATAATCTAAAGGATGACAGATTTTTGAAAAAAATGGAAAATGATGGAGAAAAATGAAGATTTCTAAGTGTTTTAAAAATCATAACATCCAATATTTTTTAGAATATTTGAACCTTGCTGATTTCAAAGCTATGCTGATTTGTGTTCAGATTTTTTATATCTTTCTTGGATAAAAATGACCAAAACAGCAAAAACTTCTCAGTGCTATAAATTTTTATCGAAGAAAATTACAAAAAATCTGAACATAATTGAAATCAGCAACGTTCAAATATTCTAAAAAAATCATGTCACGATTTTTAAAAAAGTAGAATAATATTCATTTTTCATTTTAATTTTAATTTTTCTTTTTCATCTTTCAATTTTTCTAATTTAAAAACTATTTTTTTTCATTTTTCAAAAACCTTTTATCCTTTAGGGTATTTTCCTTGGAAATATCTAATTCCAACAGTATATAACTTTCTAATGTAGCGTGAACGGGTCCTGAGAAAATGTCACAAAACTAAAGTGTCCACATACTTTTGAGACGGACCAGGTAAGTTAGTCACACTAGGAAATCAAGCTTAGTAAAACCAACATCAATCATCTACATGATGTATTTGCAGCAAAGTGCAACAACCAGGTAAAATTTATCATTTTAATTCCCGCTTTGATTTGTTGATTACTAAATGGGATAAGATTTTTTGGGGATTTAAATTTCACAGATTTGGGTGTCATCCGCAAAATTAAGTCCCCATGGAAATTTGGAAAGGCCTTATCCGTAAAATATTTCCAATCAAACCTGAAAAATGTTAAAAAGTACTTTTTAAATGTTTCAACGTTCGTTCTTTACCAGCTTTTCTCCGGATTGGCTCATTGGATTTTTAGATTTTTGGCACAAAGATGCAAAATATGACAAAGCCCGAATTTCGAAAAAAAAAAAATTTCAGACACTTGACCCGGAAATGTCCCAGAAAGAGTTTGGATGCAGAAAATGTTTTCAAACTGGCTTTAAGATTAAAAAAATGCGCAGGAATTCTGCAATTCTGCATGCAGCAGTGGAAATATTTTTTTCGGCTGGAAATTTGCGATTCTGCAGGTGGAAAAAAATGTAACAACATTGGCTACACGAAAATTATTTTTAGTGCAGAAAAATTATAAAGGTGTAGAGTAAATGCAAAACCTGTGCCCTAATAATGAATTCTACTGTGGAATGATAGAAAGATATATTGTACTACAGTTTGAATTCAGTCTTGATTAGCTTTAATGTACTTCATAACTATAAAATTGTTTCCTATTTAGACATACACATAGTCATTTTATAGTTATTGTATATCATAGATATTCTATGTCGTTTTGTAGGGGAAAGTTATCTCAGTTTTCAATAGGTAGCTTGCTTGCTCCCAACTGGACTTTTATAGGAATTGGTCTATACATGACCAGGTATCTATAAATTACAAGAAAAGACATCAAACATCAGTGATGAGTGTTTTACATTATTGTAAAATTAATGATAGAGCTACGAAAAACAAAAAAGAGTACATTTTAAAGGTTTGAGTTTTTGATAACATTCTAATGAAGTTTTTTCCTTTTTTCTTTAATACTTCACAAATTCATGGACACTGTTTTGCATAGTCAATTTCTTTAAGTAATTGTTTTAACTTTTAGCACAAAAATAAAAAAGAATTAAAAAAAGCACTACACAGCACTTGTGCACCAACAATCACCTTCATACACCTCCCACGATGTTGGAACAAACCACTGGTCGCACTAAACTATTGACACGTTCGAAAACAGCTGGCAGTATCAAAGTTCATTCTTCAGATTTCACCAATGAACTTGTCCAAACTGACCCTATTCACAAGGTAAATGAAATGGGCTTTTACATTTTCTTAACCATACAGGGGTTGGACGAACTGGATACCCTCCTGGAAAAAAGCAAAATTTGCAAAAAGGAAGTTTTAGAATAACTTTAAGCGGAAAAAGAAAGGCGAGAGGAAAAACGACAAAATCTTTCTTTAGATCCCCTGGAGATCTTTCAGAATCACTCCCTGTAAAAGTTCGTTCACCCCCTTTTGGATATAAAATGGTATGGCCAATGTATTAAGAACGGCCTACGTATCCTTTTTTCATTTATTTACTCTTCTGTCATATAAGATCGAGCTTTAAAAAGTTAGAGCAATGGTAATGTTCTCCGAGTGAGTGTAGTGCAATGATTCACATAGACCGACTCTACAACTTTACATCCCTATTTCTTACGTAAAGCGACAATCTTTTGTCATTCATAGTACATTTCCAAAGATGATTCCAACATTACACCGTTTCAACCAAATTACTCTTGTAGTAATGTGAACCTTCGGCGAAGTAATTCTTCAAATTATATTGGTTGTTGGCTCAGTGAAAAGTCAATCAGAAACCTCCAGGTATTCTTTCTTTGAGTAATCTGTCACAATAAGCCATTATGGTTTATTAGAGCTAAACGATGATTTAGAGGTGAATTCCAATCTTTTCAAAGTAGTTTTCTAACCCCGTATCACTATTCGACTCTTTGTATAAGTTTTTCTTTCTTCTTATCTTTCAGAAAAAGACAGATTTCGAATCGAAAGAGATGGCCAACATGTATCACAGTTTACTCGATAGCGAAGAAAGACTTCAAAAGGTTAAGATTATGATTTGTAAAACTTACCACCAGATTATCATTCCTGAGCTGATTTTTTCACTGTTAACATTTTGCTGAAACTTGCTCTCGACTAATTTCAAGTTCGATGAGATGATAAACGACTAGTGATTTTCAAATTTTCTTCTTCTTCGTAGCAGCGACGATGAGTTGCCAACAAAATATTAGCTTATTTTTAAATTGTAAAGTAGCGCTGACTTTTATTAGCCTTTGTTGCTACCTTTTCGTCAACATCATTACATTACATTCTTCTTTAGGATTTAGATGATATTATAACATATGATCGAATACGGAAAGATCGCAAATTACAATGGCTCTTACAAAAGTGGTACGAGAAGACCTACATTCCACTTGATGTAAGAATAACTCTTGGCTTGATTTATTGTTTGTTGTTGTTTTCACGAATATTAGGCGTTTTTACATTCGCTGCCATCTACAGTTATACTCGTAATAGATGAGTGACCGGCAGTAGTTCAGAGGTCATAATTATGATACTTGTGCCTGCTTTTCTTTTGTATTCTATGCTTTCCGGAAACTTTGTGAAATTCGGTGAGCAAAATTGTGGCCACAAGGGAGCCTCTGAAAAGGGCACACCAGTAAACATGTTAATAAAAGGATCCAGAAATCATAATATTTTTTATATTCCACGCATTCCGTTAGCCATTAGTCTTTTGATACATAATGGCGGTCCTTTAATATGATTATTCCAGAAAGTGAAACGATTTCTAATTTATTTCTAATTTTTTTTCTCTATAGAATAAGATATGCCAGGAAATGAACGGTTTTCAATGGCAGAAATTCGATCAAGAAAAAAGAAAACAATTCATCAAATATCTTAAACATCGAAATGAAAAGGTAACGACATGTCATAAAGTCATGAAATCATGACTTGCTCGTGGAAACTCACAGTGATTCAATATTTATTGTGTGAGCTGCAAACAAAACTTTAGAAAAATATTTGTACGAAAACACTATTACTACACACTCATTAATTCAAGTTGAGAAATTTAAAGCCAATTGTAAGTATTAATTTATAAATCGCATTTCGTGCTTTTCAATAATCTTTATTCCTTTTCCGTACAGGGACATATTTTCCTGGACATATATGAAGAAGCAGAATACGATCCAATGTCACTCAATAAGAAACGACCTGGACCAATAAAGGTATTCATTAATTTTTGAACAATTCAACGACTTAGACTCGCGTTGCGTTTGGTTTGGTTTTGTAAGCGTTTAATTGTTGTCTGATTAGTAATTTTTAGTAATTTCGGAGAGGCAGAAATGCCTGCGAAGGGAAATTCATCAAATAAATGTTGTTTAGTGGCAGATAAGATTGGAAGTTGGTTAAAGTTGGTCATTAAGATAATATAGTGATGGTCTTCGAAAACCCGAAAAATCAACTGTAAAGTGCTATGCATATGTTAGATTTTGATTTTTACATTTCAGATATTTTGAGGAAGTTCTTCTTTAAACACTATTCCAGGGGAAACATGTAGTAAATCCATTAGACTTAGTAAGACTTCGACCAAGAAAAGAGTGCAACTTTTGGTTTTTATATTATAAAGCGCATTTACGTAAGTAAAAGGATAGAGAGAAATAAAACGAAACTGTGTTTTTCAACACAAGGCGGTGACGGAGAAATTGGAAGATCCATTACTTCATCAACAATACAAAAGAAACGAAGAAGATCGTGTGGTGCATGCATGCGATAATGGTATCATGCTCACGGAGAAACAGATCGAGGAGAAGAGATTACCTAAGAAACCGCTCGTCCCGCTTGGTAGACACGATACGGAGTGCAGTACATGGCTAGATATGAAACTCTATGATATTCAAAGTGAAGTTCGACTTCGAAGCCAGTAAGTACAAAGTTCTTATGTCTGATCTGTTTTTTACTCTACAAAATTATCCTCGAATTAATCTAAATACGAATTCGTCTTCTATCCCAATTTTTCATTGATGTCCACCCAATAGAACAGTAAGTCCTTATTTAAAAAATATATATACTATTAAATGGGCTATTCCAGAAATAGTCTATACCCCCTATGTTGTGGAGGTGATCAGGGTGCTCTGGAAAATAAAAAATCCAGGGTGGTCTGTTTTTTTGGTCAGTAAAATCGGGTTGAAATCCAGGGTGGTCCAAAGAAATGGGAGAAAAAATCCAAGGGGGTCCTGAAAAATTAGAAAAAATCCAGGGGTCACCTTTTTAAAAAAAGATCTCCTCAACATAGGGGGTACAAATTTTTTCTGGAATAGCCCAATGGATGGGACTAAATATTCCACATATTAGATTTGCAGTGAGTTCTTTGTAGATTGTTCAGACCAACCCTGATATGAGATGTCCTATGTGTGCTAGACAAGCGTTTTGGATTTTTATTTCCAAAAGAACTATAACCTTGAATATTTTCTGTTTTTATAAATTTCAATTTCGTGTTCAATTTCTAATTAGGACTCTTGTGTCATTCTTAGGGACCGAATTTACGGCGTACGAAATATTTCAAATACCTGTTTACACGACATCAGTATGGAAGAAAAAACTGCGGACTTCTCACAACAAAATCCGAATACTGGTAAATCCATCTGGAAAAAACGACGACAGTTTACTAGGAGACAAGACACTTTAAAATTGGTCTAAAAACTCTTTCTAATTTTTTGGTTACGTTTTCAGCCCATTTAAAGCTGTGCCTGCACAATTTTCTACGATATGTAAGGTAGTTGAAATTGTTATCCCTCTGATCATCAAGTTTTACTCAAGGTAGGACTTCGTTCCTAGATTATATAAATTCATTTTGTAAGGATTTTTAACATATTACTGATCATATTTATTGGTAGTGAGACTTATAATCGACTAATAAGTGCGAGGTTTTATCCCAAAAGGCCGAAGCCTACGTAAAATCAGTTATATGACATCAAAATTAATAAAAAGTTCCAAACTCCAGAAACTTAGACCCTTAATAAAACCCAACGCTAAAACTGGTGTCTGGTCTGGTTTCTTCTAGCTTTAAAAGGGCTGATACGATAGTATTTATTTTTGATAAAGGATAATGATTTTTGTAGGTAATATTCATTTTTTTAAATACATTTTAAGTAAATTTTTAAGTGTAGTAATTTTTGTACAAAATCTATTTTAAAAATATATTTCCTTTTTAGAACTTATATGTTCAGAAACTTGTTTTTTCTTGGAGCATTATTCTTGCTTTATCGAGCCGTTAACCTCCTGTACAGGTTTTTTTTGTTTCTGTATCTTACTCTGACCGAGTCCTAAGAAATAAAGGGTCGCATTTAACCGGGAAACAAAATAAGAAACCAACTTAGATTTTGAATGGCTATGTTTTGCCAAAATTGAGAAAATGGACTAATAAATCAAGCCACATCAAAAATTTCCAATGGCGCTCTTTTTGACCTAGGTTTTGGTAATAGAAGTCGAGTCAGCCAACTTTCTGCCCAATTTAACTGAGAATTGAAGCAAATGGTCTACATTTTTGATGAAACAAATAAATGTATTCTATTGCTTTTGCAGGATCACCAAACAGCTTCATACAATAGATTGACTTTAACTAACAGTGTGTTTCTTACCATGTTTTTGAATAAAGTCAGTCAAGGTTTTGAGGCTTTTTGTACTACCTTTTCAAAAGTGGAAGTAGAAGTTTCGTTGCATTTGTGGTTTTCCAGTGAGATTCCTTCAATATTTTACAAATGTTTTGACGACATCGATTCATGTTTTGGACTTCCCACCCACCCATGAATATTTGATCAGGAAAAGCAAATGCACGTTCACTTTCTTTTTCAATGAATAAAGATTCAATCTAATCTAAGTGAAAACAATATTTTTGCTTCCAAATTTTATTAGTTCAAAATATGACTTAAAATGAATCTATTCTTGAATGAGACCTACCCACCATTTCTATAAATGGAGACTTGCAATCGAAACTTACAAACTCAAACAAATTTTAAGTACATCAAACCTCTATATTCAACAGGCGCCTCCTTGAAAACAACTCAATAATACAAAAAGGGAGGGGTCGATGAATTATTTTGGGTCCTCCTTGAGCACATATAAGTCCAGAAATTCCGTTTATATCTTTTTCATAAAGCTATAAATTTTCTTGGTTGCGCCTACGCTACTACTAGAGATCCGGGGAAAATTCACGAATATGAGCCACAATATTCGTCAATTTTCCCCGGATCTCTAGTAGTAGCGTATAGTGGGTCCACTAAAATTCGGGTAAACTGGAGAGGCAATCTTAGAAGAATTTGATTTTGGCGCCCGTTATGAAAAATGAAGGGAGCACGAAACTTTTGGAGTATTATCTCTTTTTTAGGCCAAAAACCATATCTAAGGGGTAACAGGGAACGGAAATTAGTAATCAGAGGCGTCTTTTTGCGGCTTTTGTATTTCGGCACGCCCAAAATAATCAGCTCACCGCGCTATTGATCTCTAGACCTTATTTTTACATCTTCCCAGGCTCTTGTTTTTGACTCCGGGGTTTTGCCTTCGCTCCATGCCCGTTGCCACCACCAGATAACCTTTGTAAAACTTAATATTCAGGTTAAATTCCCTCCATCGTACAAACGAAAAATTTGGGATTTTACTAGGGCTGATGAGAGGGGAATCATGCTTGCTCTAAATGCCATTGAGTGGGATACTTCTTTTCGAGGTCTAAATGTGGATGAGCGTGTTGCCCTTCTTTCTGAATATATCTTAAACATTTTTTCCAATTTCGTTCCCAATAAAATAATTACAATCAGGGATAAGGATGCGTTGTGGATGACTCCTGAGCTTAAACAAATGCTCCTCGACAAAGCTAAAATTTATCGCCGGTGGAAAAAGCGGGGGGATCCCTTGGATAAACAGGCACTCGATGACATCTCCAGAAGATCTAGACTGGCTATCAAAGAAGCCAAGGAAAACTATTTTACTCGTCTTGGCAATTCTCTTAACGATCCGAACATTGGAAGTGAGAAATACTGGTCTACCCTTAAACAATTCTTAGGTATGCGCAAAACACCAAAAATCCCACCCACACGTGATAACAGAGACATCCTCGTATCTGATGTTTCTGAGAAAGCCAGCATCCTTAATTCTTTTTTCGCCGAACAATGTTCTCTTATTGAAACTGGCAGTGTTCTGCCAGCTGAACAATTCCTTACTGACCTGAGGTTGGAAAACTTAGAATTTGACGAAGATAAGATTGAGTCTTTAATAAAATCTTTAAACATAAACAAGGCTCATGGATGGGACGATATTTCTACACGTATGGTTAGGATTTGCGGTAAATCTCTAGTCAAACCTTTGTGCAGTATTTTTAATCTTTCAATTCACTTAGGTATCTTCCCTTCCCAGTGGAAAAAAGGCAATGTTGTTCCTGTTTATAAAAAGGGGGACAAAAGCATTGCTAAAAACTACAGACCAGTGTCTCTTCTTCCAGTGTTTAGCAAATTATTTGAAAAGTGCATTTATGATGTACTTTACAATTATTTTGCAAGCAACAATCTTTTTACTTCGTGCCAGTCAGGTTTTCGGGAGGGTGATTCTTGTATCTCTCAGTTGTTGTCCATAACGCATGACATCTTTACAGGGTTTGACACTGATCCACCTTCGGACACGAGGGGAGTGTTTCTTGGTATCTCAAAGGCATTTGATCGAGTCTGGCATGAGGGTTTAATTTACAAACTCCAATCCTACAGGGTAACTGGTCCCTTACTTTCCCTTTTGAGAAATTTTCTATCAGGTAGGTATCAGAGAGTTGTTTTGAATGGGAAAACCTCGGAGTGGAAACAAATTAAGGCAGGAGTTCCTCAAGGCTCAATTCTTGGTCCTTTGTTTTTTCTAATCTACATCAACGACCTTCCCAACAATCTCGAGACCAAGGCTAAAATCTTCGCTGATGACACGTCTTTATTTTCATTAGTGATTGACCAACTTTTGAGCAGTGAGGAACTAAACAGAGATCTTGCAAGAATAAGTGAGTGGGCTCGTCAATGGAAGATGTCTTTTAATCCTGATCCCACAAAACAAGCTGTGGAAGTTTACTTTTCCAAAAGGCTCTTACCAGCTAATGCTCCTGTTTTATATTTCAATAATACTGACATAAGAACTAGTGAATGTCAGAAGCACCTAGGTCTTATCTTGGATTCCAAACTCTCATTCAGTCACCATTTAGAAGAAAAAATAAAAAAGGCCAACAAAGGTATTGGCCTCATTAACAGACTTCGCAAACATGTACCAAGAAAATCTCTGCTTACTTTATACAAATCTTACATTAGACCACATTTAGACTATGGGGATATTATATACGACCATCCTGGAAATTCGACTTTTGTTCGTAAGCTTGAATCCATCCAATATAATGCCTGCCTTGCTATAACTGGCTGCTTTCGTGGAACATCTCAAGAAAAACTTTATTCTGAACTTGCTCTCGAGAGTCTTGCTGATCGTCGATTTCGTAGAAGAATGATCTTCTTCTACAAAATTTTAAACAATTTAGCCCCCTCTTATTTACGTAACTACTTACCAGCAAGACTTGTGGCACCGGGTAATCTAAGAACAAGAAATCCTATTTATCAACTTAATATTCGAACTGAGCGTTTCCGGAATTCTTTTTATCCATACTGCATAACACAGTGGAATATTCTGGCTGGTCGTATAAGAGATATGCCTTCAGTATCTACCTTCAAAAAAGCAATCCTTGAGTTTCTAAGGCCCAAACCTTCTCCTGTTTTTGGAGCTCGTGACAACCAGGGTGAGATCCTTCTCAATCGTCTTCGAGTAGGATTTAGTCACCTCAATGAACATAAATTTAGACACGGTTTTCGTGACACCTTAGATCATTTTTTGCGTGTAGAACAAATTCCATCGAAAACTCTCAACACTTTCTCTTGCACTGCTCTATTTACTTTCAGGGGGGGTTTCATGGTTGGCGGAGGAGCGGAATCGGCCCTTTTTTCGGACGGAGTGGCGGAATTTGGCAAAAATTTAGACGGAATTACGGAAATTGGGTTCTCTGACGGAGACGGAAAATTAGACAATTTTAGTGCGGAAAAACGGAATCTAGCAAAAAAATTTGCGGAATTTCGGAATTGGTAAAAGATATTCAAAATTTGCGGAATTTTCGACAAAAATATCGAATTTCAAAGGAATTTTCGGTGACGGAATTTTGGTTCAATTTAAGACGGTTTGACGGAAATTGGAGAAAAAATTGGCGGAATTGCGGAATTGGGTACCCCCTGAAACCCCCCCTCTCAGGCAAGACATCTTTTGTTCAACAAACTTCTGAACCAAGACATAAATATTTATCTACTAAGCCCTCCTAAACTCTTCAACCTTTTGTTGTACGGTGATCCAGAATTACCTTTCAACATAAATAACATAATAATTAATCTTGTCATTGAATTTATTCTCGACTCTGAAAGGTTTAGTGGTGCCTTATTTTAGTTTAATGATCTTCTTACACAGCTCTAATATTTTTTAATATTTGTGTTTATCCTTTTAGTGATGATTTTCCCTTTAATTTTTTTTCTTTTATTCAATAGCTTAGTACCCTTGGCGATATCACTTAGTGCCTTGCGGGGGGAGGAGCTATTTATTTTTTCTGTGTTTGTTTTTGTAAGTAGTATATGTTCGTAAGTGTAATGTAGCTTCTCAAATCATATATATATAAAAAAAAAAAAAAAAAAATAATCTCTAGACCCTTTCAATTTTGCGGGTCTTATCAATATACGTTTATAAGAAAAGTTACCATGCCAAAAAAATTACTAATCTTTGTTAAATGTTGTTTAAGTAGCTCTCTCTTTCAAATTTTTACTGTACAGGTCCAGATGTGTCTTTTCGCTTGCAGTTTTGTGTTTGTTTTTGTTTACAGAAAATGTGAAATGGCTGTTTTTATTATGAAGGTGAGCCGGTTGGCACAGAATGTGTTATTTTAGCATTATTTGAATTTCGTTGGCATTGGAATGGAGTTTTTTGTCGGTTGAGTAACTCTTAATCCTCATAACGATCTTAAACAGTAGAGAGTTTGTTTGAGCCTTATTTGTTTTGTTTTTTCAAATCTGGATTTTTTTATATGACATTGTCATTGCTCTCTCTCGTAACAAGGGATCTAAACTATAATATTTCATGCGTGCTAAGAGTTGACAGTGTATGGGGGTCTCAAGTTTTTGATTTGATTTGATTCCATAAAGATGGTTTGATTGTAAATTGTTTTGATCATCAATCTTTAGTTTGAAACTTTTTGAATATTCACTAGTTGGAATCGTCAACAGATTGTGGTTAGGTTTCCCCTTATTTTCTCAACTTTTTTTCATTTCCTTCATTGAAGTTACACGAAACCGCATAATCTGTTTCTTGGTGAGAATGTATTCCATATTATTTCACTTTTTTTTCACATCAATCTTCAAATCTATAAATAGAGTTTCTTCCACTTCACTACGGCATGTCATTCATTTCTTCGTAGATCAAAATAAAGAGAAAACATTTAAAATAATACGGTTTTCTTCAAAGACAAAAAACAGCAGGGTTGAATTTTGTGGAATTTTAAAACTTTCTTGTCAAAATCTTTTTAACCACACTTCTTGAAGTTTTTCTCGAGAAAGAAGAAGAAAACGTTGGCTGGTGAAAGTATCCAGGGAAGTTTATTAATTTGGAAAAACAATAGACATATATTCAACGTTCTATCTTTTGCTTGTTTCTTGATAACCTCTTAAATACAACGTTCATAGCAACAGAAGTTCAAACGACTGGTCTACTTTGATTACTAAGATTCATTAAATAAAGAAAAAATAAACTTATTAAAAACCTAGGGGTGACCTAGAGACTTCATTCTATACTAAAAAGTTGAAGAGGAAACAACAAACGTTAATAGTACCAGATCGTTTTCAGGTTAAAGTTACGGACTGTTTGCAAGAACAATATAAATATCACCATGGATCCTTTGAACAACACTTTCACATTGGATAGCACCATCATCAACATGACGTGCAATCCAAATTCTACACTGAATACTACAAATAATACTATTGACTGCGAAACAAAGATTGGATTAAATAGCACCACCATGTCCTGTTTTCACCGTGTAATCATATATCCTTGGTTTATCTTATCTCTTCTTGTTATTGTGGTCAATGTAGCAGTCTTAATACTCATCAAGGCTCAAAAAAGAAAGCTCCTCAAATGCCCATCCAACATCATCTTAACCAGTCTCGCCGTAAACGATCTATTCAATGGCTTCTTTAACATGGTTGTTGTTTGTATGAGAATCTACGAAACCAATAATACAAATTGCATGGTGATAAGCTCAAAATTCCTGACATTTTTCTACTATATGGATAAAGTGCTACTTCTAAATTCAATCTTCCATCTGGTGCTTTTAGCAACAGAACGTATGATTTCATTTTGCAGTCCACTAAAACATCGAATCATTACCACAAGTTCCAGAACACTGATCTCTGTGTTTATTGTTTGGATATTAAGCGGCATTTTGGCACCTGTGGAGCATTTTTACGATAATACTTACCCAACTAAAGCGCTTATCTTTGGTATATTGCTTTTATGTCCAACAGCAATTATTGTTGTTCAATACCTCATCATGCTGGGCATCATCTTCAGGTATATGGCATCTAGACATGAAATTGCCAATCAGCTTATTGTGAATCGTCAAAAACCATGTCTCATCTATTTTCTGATGTTCGTATCATTCTTAGCACTTGCTTTGCCAATGGTTGCGTTAGTGATATATGACTCTTTATTTGGCGATGATTCTTTTATGGGCAACTACTATCAAGTTCTGGAGGCATTGGTCTTAGTTCGTGTTCTACCTAGTCTGTTAAACCCATTTATTTACGTGTTCACTAAAGAGGATTTTAGGAAAGAAATTAAGCGTTATACAAAGAGGTACCGTGGGCGTGGCACCGATATGACCACTTTGATACGGAAACCGACGACCAATATTACCACAACTACTTCTGATACAGGTGGACGATTGGGTCTCAGTCGCTTGATCTCCAATGATCGTACACGGAAAAGTATTTAAAAAAACAACAGACGCTTGCAGATCCCTTTGTCGAACTCTGAATAACGAAACTATGTAATGGAAGTTGACGGGGTTTTTGTTTTAAAATGTGATTTCTTTTTGAAAGTCTCTCTCTTACAATTATACTTTGAATATTCTAAATTATATAATATTGCAAAAAGTTATTGTCAAATTAATTTATAATTTTTAAAAACAATCGACGATCTTCAAACATTTTTCAAAGTTGACTACAAAGAAAATTCACAAATATTTCATTTTTGTCATATTTTCCCTTATCATAAGCAAAATATATGATAGATCTGGAAAATAAGATCCCTATAAAGTTTGAAGAAATATGCTTCAAAAATATTAAATTTCTATAAAAAATATAACGACAACAAAGCTCTATTTTTACACACACATACCACATCGAAGAAATTCTGAGAAAAATTTATGTACTTTCCGATGTAGTTATCTTAAAGAAGGATTTTATCCGGGGGAGTTCTATGAATGGGTCTTCATGGAATTTTATGGGTGCAAAATCTAGGATAGGACAAAAGTCGAAGATTTTGGATTTTGGTGTATGAAGCCTACATATATTGAGCCAATCTGGTTTTCTCTTCTTTTTTGTAAACTGTATGGGGGGGACTGATTAATTAGATTTATAGTGTCCAAGGGTGGGTAAAAACGTACTCTCCTTCTTAGGTACCCGGGATATTTAAAAAATCTCCGAATATTGTAAGTCCTTGAAATCTCTTTCGATAAGGGTGGGCATGAACAGACTAACGACATTTCCAAATTGATCAATTTTTAAACTGGTTGATCTATATTTCCATTCTGTTCTTCATGGTGCAGTAAACCATTCCCATTGAGCATTTTTTTGTCTTGGTCTTTCTTGATGTTGGTTTCTTTGCTACCTCGGTAACTGACGTGATGACTCAAAATCACATCTCCTCTGCAAAACACTATAAAGAAAAAGAGAAAAAAACTTTTAAGAATTCATGAAGATTCACTAATTTTAAAGCTACCTTGGCAGAACTAATTATAGGGGGGGGCGTACGGGTTTGTCGGTGTGTCGGTATTGACCCTTTTTTGCGTCGGTGTTTCGGTGTTTTAAGTAAAAAGTGTCGGTATTTCGGTGTTGGACATGCCTTGCGGTGACGGTAAAATTGATTTTTTGGGTCGGTATTTCGGTGATTCGAGAAATACTGGCGGTGAATCTGCATATTTCAAACGATCTCATAAATTTTTTGAATCTGCATTTCAGCTATTGAATATCTTATCTATACAAGAATTGTAGCTATGACGAGTAGAATTGTAGCTATAATATGGCTATTTTTGGTAGCTACCCTGTCTCATCCTCTTTTTAAAATTGTGTGCATAATGGTGTTTCTTAACCACTTCTTTACGGGAAATGTGCACTTTATGAAAACAATCATAATAGTGGGTAACAGGTAAAGAAAGCTAAGTTAGCAGAATTTCTCGAGGTCTCGAATGCAGCACTCATCAAAAATCAACAATCGTTAAATTCTTTCATTTTACGGAATAATCCATTAGCCTATGATTTAGATGCGTTTTTCAGCATTTCTGGCACCTTAAATTTCAAATTTTGGCTCCTCGGGCCAAACCATGGTTGGCCCTCGAATCATATCTCAATTGCCTTTCAATATAAAATACTTCCTGTGGTCCTCCCCTTGCAGAGCTCTCTTTGCAGGCTTTCAATACCAGTATAGTTTCAGCCTAAATCAAACGAACTATTTATCTGGATGGCGTAGTAAAATGACTAGTTTTGTGAAAAAGAGAGCATTTTTAGACAAATGAGATTTCCTGAAATATTTTTCTGTCGGCGCAAACCATGCTTGTGCCTTCTTTTACCCGGCGTGGCTTTGTTCCAATCGGTTTGCGACCCTGTCTGGTTAAAGCGTTTTAAAGACAATGTAATGAGAAACATGCTGAATCGGCGATAGTTTTCTCCAAGAAAAACTAAACTAGTGCACTACTGCGCTCGTGATATTGAGCATTCGTACTAAGAATAAAAATCTTAAGCTTGCTCTAAAAGACGTCGGTGTCGGTGTTTTAGGAAAATTTTGTCGGTAGTGCGGTGATTTAAGAAAAATCTGTCGGTATTTCGGTGATGGCAACCCTCGTACGCCCCCCACATTATAACTAATTCAGTGAGTTTTTTTCAAAATCAGTTCTCGCCAAAATACATTAAGGGAACCTTTTTTGGTTAGAACTAATTTTGGTGAATTTGGCGAGTTCGAAATTAAATATTTTAATCACTCGTTGTTCAGTTCTCGCCAATATTAGTTTTTTTTGCATTTTGCCAAAATAGCCCCCTAAAATTTATCTTGTCATTCGGCAAAATTAGTTCCCATCAAAATTAAAGATTTTCAAGATCTTTGCTGTTCGGAATTAGTTCTTGCAAAAATTAATTTCCTTAATGTAGATAAAAATGCTCGTCAAATACCAACTGTAGAAGAGTATATAGAAGATCTAGGTGTGAATTCTTTTTTACGTATACAAAACCGGGGAATATATTTGGAAACCTGTAAGACCTCCTTAACAGGGATTGGTTTGGATTTTAATCTGGTAAAGTGGGGAGTGGAATTTTACCCTAATTTAGTAAAGCAACGTTACTCACATTCTAAGTGGATTGGCAAGATGATCAAGCCATGCACTAAACCAAGGATGACAATTCCAAAAACCATTTTGAAAAATATTTTGAAAATCTCGTTGACAGCAAATGCTTTTACCATCACTCCAATAAATGTCGATACTCCTAAATTAAAAAAGATGATTTTGATTTAAGTTTTAAAATCCGTAGACAAAAGAGTCTTTTTACTGCAAAAATGGTTAAGTTGATTCTGGAAGTAATATGTGTTAGCTAAAAACCACAGGAAATTTCCGACGAGGTTGATTGTTGCACGAGAAATGATAGTTTTTGAGATAATTTGCATCTTGGTTCAAAATTTGTGGGTCTTATTAACATTTTAAAGATGTTCAAAGGAGTAATAGATCTCTTCAAATTATGGGTTTTAAGTTCGAATAAAGAGTTGTTTTAGAAAGGTTTTCCAAGGAAGGCGTCGATTGAAGTTTAGTTCGAACTATGAAAAGATTCGAATGGAATTCCTAGTCCAATGATAATTACGTACCTCCCATGGCAACACTGGATCCCATCGTCTCTAAAGCTTCATAAACTCTTTCACGTGCTGTCCTCTTCTTCGACTTCACAAACGCATGCGCAATATGAGCAGAGTAATCTACGGAAAATCCGATTCCCATCACCAAAATAATCATACTGAGGGCGTTCAGTGAAACGCCCCAAACATACATAATTCCAAATAACTCAAACATGAGACTGATAAAGCCGTAGAACACCAGTAAAGTCACTTTCGGATTCACTAAATATGGTAGCGTAATTACGAGGATGGCTGTCGCGCATATGGCGATGTTACGAATGGTGTTCTGTAGAATGACAGCGTATTGCTCGTAAAAAATGAAAGCGTATGATATTGCGTAAACCGGTAAATCATTTTTCTCCCGTAAATCGGAGCGTAACGTTAACATCGCTTTTTTCAGGAAATCCGAATCGGTATTATCTTTCAAATACATGATCATACGACTGGCTTTGATATTTCCCCGATTATCAAAAATTACATCTGGGTAGAAAAACGGATTCATTTTAAGGAAACCATGTAAAGCAGGTATAAAATGCGGACCCGTGATGTTGGTCTGTGTTTTAGTTGACCAATCACGGAGAGCGGACATCCAATTCATTGAAGCATGTTTAACGTGTCTGTTCTCTTGGCAGACTTGACTAAGTGACGAATACTGGTGTTGAATCTGAGGGTCACCATAATTTAATGGCGTATCCACAATAACACTGACTTCATCGCCGATCGGGAAAGCTCGATTGAAATAATTGTAAAACTCAACGTATGGAGATTCGGGAGCACATAAAACAACTTTATCGAAACTTTGATCGATATGCATAGCACCAATGACTCCAAGACCGGTCATGACCAAGGATAAAGTGAAGAGGGTGTACTTGACTGGTGTTTTCAACAAGAATCGCGAGTAAATCTTCATCAGCTGAAATAAAAAGAGACAGATTATAAGAACTCAAAATGAAAGACAATCTTCTCTTATCATCAATATCCCCGTTGAAGAGTCAGAGCTAAGAGAAGACACACTTTAAAGACCTATGACTAGCTACTACATTACGGATTTAGTGCATTTTGTAAAGCATGAATCAGAGCTTTAGCCTAAGTAAAACTTTATCGCTCTCGCCATTAATTTGCTTCGTAAAATTTACCTTTAATGAAACGCGATCTTTTGCTCTTTCCCATACATCTCCCTCCAGCTTCTCAGTGAAACAGAAAATGACGTCACGTCGTTTATTCTCAATCCGTCGTACGTCAAAAGACAACAAGGATATGAAAACCGTCAGCACCTGTATGTAGCAAAACAAAATACTCAAACCAGCGTAAAAACAAAAATAACGAATAGCCGGGAAATACGTGAACATGGAAACAAAAAAAGCGACAATTGTTGTCATAGTTGCCATAGTAATCGAAGCACCGATTTGACTCAAAGCTTTGGCGACTCTATATGGTCCACGGATCTCAGGATCCTGACGATCTATTGCATGAATGATGATGAAAATGTTATCGATACCGACTCCAAGAACAAGAAAGGGTAAGACACCAGCGAATGCGATATATGGTTGACCGAACATCATGATGAGTCCGAAAGCCGATCCAATACCAAGAAATAAACAAATAATTCCAGAGAAAGCCACCATGAAATGACCGCCAACTTGATTCTTGAAACGCAATAATGTGATTGCACAAAAGATGGTCATTAGGATAAAAGCGACAGGGATTAACATCACTTCTTGCATTGCTGATTCAGATATCGATGTCTCTATCCCCAAAGCTGACGTATACATCAAATCAAAACCCTTACTTTTCAACTCGGTTTTCGTTTTCTCCATATATTGAGTATAATATCGGTCGAATTTATCTAAATCGTTGTATATGTCTTCATCGATTGGGTCTTTGACAAGATATACGCTGTGGATTGATTCAGCTCCTGATATTAACCTTCGCTGATGGTCAAATTGAAATTGTCCGAAATAATACGGGAAACTTGTAAAAGCTTGGCGTCCATTACTCAATATGATTGATTTGTTATTGAAAACAATGTCTAAAGTTGGTTTAATGTGTATAAAGTTTGTAGCATCGTATTTAAAGATTTCTAAAGGTGACAGTACGGTGCAATGTTGAAAATGATTCTTAATGCATACTTGGTGAAAGTTTGGTAATCGAGTTATATTTTGATGGATTTGTAAAAGTATTCTAAAAGTATCTTGATGGAATATACGATCTCTATTATGAGGTTTCACAATAAATTGTTCTGCTTTGACTCGCACTGGGAAGAATTTCTCAGCTCGCCGTAGATCCTCAAATGCTTGACTTTTCTCTGGAATATATAAGTCCTCAGTTCTCTGTAACATTTTGAATCTGAAGAAACCACCTGTTAGAAAAAGTGGTACAATGACACCAAATATGACAGTCAATGTTGGATTCGATGCCAAAAGAAATCCAAGTTTGTAAAATAATTTCTCGAAGAATCCGTTCAGTGCCAGACAAAAATCCACCCATTCTTGACAAAACGAATTGAAGCTGAAAAAAGAAAAGAAAATGAGATATTTATATTTATATATTAATGAATTTATAATGAATAATAATGAAAATAGTCCTAATTAATTAGTTTTGAGTACACCCTCTTGCTACCAGTCACCCTTGTTACGGACATTTGAGGGTGGATTTGTCCAAGAGTGTTTATCTGCCTCTGTTAAGCCCAGTGGATCAAGGTCAGCAGACGGGAGGTATGTGTAGAAGGAACCTCCCAAAACCGACTCATAGAGAGTCAAAATTATATTGAAAAAGCGAGCTCAAGGTGTTAAGCATTTATTGGCAAATCATATAGTTTATACTTTAAACGAAAGACCTTCTCCGATTCAAAGAAAAATATTGATCCCTTAAGGTCCAAATTAGAGAGAGAACTGTATGTATTAAAGAATAAGAATTATGTTGCCTTATGGTGCTGGTCACGTGTCACGTTAATTAGGACGGTGATTTACTATTAACATGCTAAACGGTTGTTTAAATAGCGTAAAATGACACACTGGTTAATAAGTTGCATTACAAATACCGCTAATTGTGATCGTTAAATAGGTAATTATCGTACATTGATACTGACTTTCTGCGAATAGAGGCTAAAATGGGATCTGGGACCGATTAAGCATTTCTCGATTCTGCTTATGTAAGGTTTTAGTCGTCAATTAAGAAAGCTCATTATTGTTTAAAACTAATTTCTCGTTAATGTTTAGACCCCTATCATGTAATGTAAATTCAATTATTGAAAATTTGACTCTACTTAAGGACCTGTGAATAACAGTCACATGTTTTGGCTTATGCTATTCCACTTATAAGCTCAATGTTTTTGTTATTAATATCATACCCTGTCAGACACATCAATATAAACGTTTCATGTTTTTGAAATCTCTTTTAATGCGGGGAATTTTCGATTCCCAAAGTAAATTCTCCTAAATGGTTTATTTGGAAGTAGCTTAAAGTACTCGTTAAAATGAGGAATATTAAAATTTTTTCACAGAGTCAAGTTTTTATTTTGACACGTCCCTTGATTTCTCTTTGACCTGTTTGACGTGTTGACGTGCCTCTTAAACTTTCAAAAAGATTTATGTCTTGAATTTTATACCTCCTTTGCTTAGAGGTATGTCTTTGTTGACTTTTGGGATATTCTAAAGAAAAATGTACTTTTTCAAAACAATAGTGCTGCACTTTAAAATTGACATATTTTCTCCCCCGACAAAACTGTTTACAAACAGATCAAACGAATGCTTAGTTTCTATTCAGGCTTAAAATTTTCTTACAGGAAGAAATCACAGCAGTTGGAGCAGTTTCGCTCCCCCTCTGAAAGATTGTTTTATGCCGTGTCTGTCACCTGCTACTGTTAGCCTCTTAGTGACAGGAAAATTTCCCCGGGAAATTTCTGGGTGGCAATATTGAGAGCGGAAATATCCCGGGGGGAAATTTTCGGGGACTAAATTTCCCTGAATATTTCCTAGACCATTTTAAGAAGGGACTTAATTTATCGGTAACACCACGATTTTCGTACGAAATATCCCCCTAGACTCTAAACAGTTTGATGAATTGTCGAGTCCAGGGCTCCTCTATAAAGGTTGACGTTTCGCAATTTACCAGATTGCCCTTAAAATAACTATACTCCTACAAATTAAAGTAATCCTATTGACTCTTTTTTTAAATGCAATATATGATAGAGGCATTCTTGCTCAAAAGATATCTAACTTTTCAACAGGGTAATCGAATAAAAAAGTTATTATGTTGAAATAGTCCTGTTATATCCATTTATAGCACTACTGAAACGCCTATTATGTGGTGCTAGGCAACTAATTCAAAATATATTTATTTTTCAGTTATGTGCCCCTTTTAATAAAATGCCGTGTGCAATGACATGTTTTATCTTCAGGCTTGAGTTGTCCTTACTTCAGATTTTAAAAAAGGTTAAATGAGGGACGCCTTTGTTTTGCATCAATAACGCGTCAATTTGATAACTTGAGATGTTTAGTGTTAAAAGTTGAACCGAATCCTTTTTAAGTACATATATTGAAGTAATGTTACATAATGCTTGTATGCCAAGAAGACGAACATTCTGAACCTCATATGGCGATTGACCACACCCGCTTTCGAACCAAGTGTTTGGTATGCTTTACAAAAACAAACCAACTTGTAAACATCAAAGTGAAATTCACCCCTTGCAATGTGTCTTATTGCAAAAGTTTCATATTTCAAAAAGGTTCCCCTCACCCTCCTTCCTTCCTCTCCTATTTTTTTGTTCTTTGAAACAGTTCTTTTGAAACAAGGGAGTTGCTACTGTATTTTCATCAGTATTGTTACAAGGCGCCTTTTTCTTCAAAGATTAACATGAATGAATTTGCTAGCTTTACTTTTACTTAATTTGTAACATTAATTTGACTCGGTTATGTAGACTATATAAATTAGCATTTTAGTGCCACCCCATTTTCATGGGGTTGAAATGAGGACTTTCCCAGAGTCTTATCTTGTAATTTGTCATAGAAATACTAATCAATTTCAATCATCATAGAGTTTGATATGTTTATCGTCAATTCAAGTCATCTTAGTCGTGAGAAAGAAATCACCATTCTCTGAGATTAGAAATGACTATTTAGTAGTAGAAATTATGAAAAGTAGATTTGAGTTAGTAGCTAAGCAACGGGTATTAATGGAGATCGCATGAGATAAAATTATGAAATTGATGCTAATCTAGAGATGAAAATTAGATAAACAGTGACTCTCTTGATCGAAAAATTTGTCTCAGCTGAAGTCAGAATAGTTCGAATAGTACTGATGAATTTTCTTCAAAACTACCCTCATGCCAAGCAAAAATACTGGGTCAAAAAATAAATAAAGAAGCCATTGTTTGTATTAGACCACACATAAGATGGTTCTTTTTACACATTTGACCCTTTAATACCTTAGGTGTCACAAAACGTTGTATCAACTGTAGCTTTCAAAGGATAGAGTTACGTGTGTTGATAAATTGCAAGTTATCATGTCTCGAAATGCAAGAATGAGTCTGAGTTGAAGTGTCTCTGACTATGAAGTGTCCTATGAACAGAATATTTCCATATAATTTTGCTTTTCTTTACGAGCCTTGACTCACACCTATCAATTATCTTACACAAAAAACTGTATAACGTTAAATATCTGAAGTAATTGCATATAATATCCCCTCTTGGATGCAGACATTTTGCGTCATTTGACCCAATCCCCTGTCTCCCTATACCTCAATTAAGTTATTTCTAGTGGTGTCAGTATATATTGTCAGGCGTACCACTTCTGATTTCCACATATCTACCGTATATATACAAAAATGGTTACAAAAGTCTTCTTAGACATTCTAAAGATGGATTATCTCCAGCTTTACAACCAAGAAAATATCTTTTTTATCGATTTTACTTTGTAATCGTATTGAGAGTCGACCGATGCAAAAGTGCAACCATACAAAGGTAAGCTATTTTTAAAATATGCTAGCTAGCTTATTTTCAAAGGGTTAAACAGTTTAGTTCATTTCATCGGGTTGATTGTATGCGCCACTGCTTGTATATTTTGTTATAGTGAGAGTCAACATGGAATAAAATTATAAAAAATTTCGTCCAAGCGTAAGAGATATAAACATTCGAATTTCATCCGATTATCTTGAGGAGACCTTTGTAGGGAAGTTTTTCTAAAAAATCATCACTTATGAATTGTCCGAATTGCAGTAAACATAGATCACTGGTAAAAGACCAGTTGCATATATCAAGATTTGGGTGGTAGAGCCTGAAAGGGCCATATAGAGCCTGGATAAAAAGTATGAAATAATCCTTTTCAGACTAACCTGAACCTTGAGTCATCACAATCATCGTCCAACATCTCATCTTTGCATGATTCTTGAGTATCGCCTTCTACCGTTTCATTACTGGTGATCGAAGCCAAAAGGCTGCGTTTATAACTAGCCTCTTTCTCCTTTACCATCTTTCAAACCAAAAGCTAGGATAGATAACTATTCCACATTCAACCATCAAAAGTTAAACAAAAGGTTTTAGCCACCAAATACATCCAAATGTAAGATTTTAATGTTTGTCACTGATCAATTAGAATTCAAACATTTCCTCGCCATTATATTTACACACGGTGGACTGTAAAATGGAGAGAAAAAAATTCAAGAGTGCTTTGAAAAATAGACTGTGAGCCTTAGAAAAAATGAGAAAAAGTAATAATTTGTGATTAAATTCGCCAATTGATTTGGTATGTGTATATAATACACAGAAACGAGAAAACAACTCTACTTAATGAGATACCCATGTATTGCTGAGTGAATTCATTTATTTAATTCATCAATCCACAATCTCGATATTTCTCTACCAATTTTGACAAAGCGAGACAATAAGTATAATCGATTTATTTTCTGTGTCTCGTTTACCTCTCGGTTGTAATATGTAAACTCAATCTATTCATTATAAAAGCAGTTGAAATGTTATGAGAATTCTTACTCATAAGTGCAATGAATAAGTGAATGAACCCTACAGTGCGACTTATTGTTATTGTTAGTTGACAACTTTTAAATCAATACCCCCTCTCGATTTTTTACCAATCTTGCAGCAATCGTACGATTTGATCTCGATTAGTCAAGTATAGTTCCTATTGAAAAATACTAAAATGTCTGATAGAATCGAGTTTAGATTAGTTCACCCTGGGTAGAGGTAGCCTGTCTGTTTGTAATCAAGTTTTTAATGATAGGTCAAAGATAAGAGTATAAACACTCTTACTTTTTTTGGGAAATTCATTTCGTTAAAAGTACCTTTTCTTATCCGTTAGTTGATGCCAACAGCCAGCCTACTTAACTAGATGGTTTCTCGAGTAGTCTGTCGAATACCCCTGTCTCACAAAACTCTGAACTCCTTTTGGAAAATTAAATTCTGGCCTTCAATGGGGCTTACATAGCAATGCCTACCACTGCCATGAAACTTCGAAATCCTTGAACTAAAATAAGCTCACACGTTTTAGTACTGTTGTACCCAAAGCCTCTAGTGGTGAATCTGGATGTCAATCCATCTTGAAACCAAATTACAACGACATGGCCTAGTAACACTTTGTTAGTGTATAATGCATTTCATTGCAGAGAAACTCTTACCAAACAAAATCCCATATAAAAGTTAGCCTTTATTTTATCAATTTAAAATGTAATCTACCCATACCAAGGAATAAGCAACGTTAGCCCCCTCTCCCATTCTAAAAATTCATTGGTACTTGGAAACTTGCATTAAAATCTTGCAAACACCATTCTAACCATTCATTTCGCTTGTCCCTCCCTCACTACACACCTCTTGTCTAGCGTATTGCAAATTTGATTTTTTTATAAAGTCCAAAGATCAATGAATACCATAACCCTTGGTATCCACTTTTATTCTCTGGCAGTTGTTGTTTATCAAAGAAACAAAAGAACATAATGATGATGAAACAAATGTCGACTCCTTGTACTTGAAAATGTCAGAAAATGAAATTCTTTTGCCGAACTCCATTCATAGTATTAGGTAGGGAATTCATTCGAGAGCGGCGTTTAAAAGAAGGGGTGGTTGTTGAACATGTGCGCCCCCCTTTTTTGTAGACCATGCCATACTTTTGTAAAAGTTTTTAAGCCATAAAAACTATTATTCTCCCCAATTAAATTCACGAAGAAAATGAAGAAGAAGAAAATGAAGATCTTGTAGAAAAGTGCTATAACTATCATTTTCACTGAAGTGAATCCTTGATCATCAAACGTCATCAATGTGAAAAAATTTCTCTAAAATAATTATTCAGTCAAAAGATATCAAACAAAGTTATAAGCTGATTGAAGTCTAAAAACGCTGATTTCTGCTGTTTTCTGCTGTTTTTTGGGGTCTTATCAACTTTGTATCATAACTTTATATTGAATAAATATTTTAGTGAAGTTTCTTCACAGTGATGACCTCCTCAAAAAATCAGAAGAAATTCATAAAAATCAGAAGATCAAAAAATCTCTCCAGTGAAAATGAAAGTTATAGCACTTCTCTACAAGATCTTCATTTTCTTCTTCTTCGTTTTCATCTTCGTTTTTAGAATTTCTTTAAATACTTTCTTATTCTAAATTGTTCCACTCACAAATATCTCTCCAACGATACCAAATTTATAAAGATTGAAGAATTCCTTCAAAAGTTATAGGTAAAAGAAAAAAGAGTGCACACTTATCGTGAACACACTTGTTTTTTTTAGATAACGTTTAAAGGTGTTTTGAGGGTGTAAAAAGTTAAAAATTTTCTTCGTCGCCCAACCATGATGGGCGACATTTTTTTCCAAAATTTTGAATAGGAAACGTTATTTTTCCTTTACGCTTACTCTTTGAGTACAAATAATGTCATTGTAGAAGCTATTTGAATAAAATGCGTTCCAAATTAACCGAAGTGAGAATGACAGTTTGGTGAGATTCATTTCATGACTGATACCCTGGGGGGGGGGCTCTAGATTTGCGAGGTGACGGGTATGCCTGAGCCAACGATAAAAAATCGACCCTCAGAGCAAAAAAATTAACCTTTTTGGGACCCCTAGAGAGATTTAGTAGACGTGATACAATTTTATGTACGGGATACATTTTTGGGAGAGCTACGTATCAGAATCATTAAAGAGCGAACTAAGAGACTGGGTTAGAGTTTGGTTTAGTACATGATCTTCTTCTGCGTTACTACAGTAACTTCCAGGTTCCAAAAAGGCACCCTTCAGGGCGGCACATACCCGTACCTTCGTAGCTTTAGTGTCTTGGAAGAAAGCTTCTAGTTCTACATTGAGTGTCAGATTACCCCTAGGATAACACTTTTTCCAGCTTGAAAAAGGTAGTGGATACCTCTCTAGCCCTCGGCTTTAAGCTTGATGTTATTGTTCGGGATTTTTGTACATATCCGATAAGAACCCCCCCCCCTACTCCGCACCAGGGTGTTTCTATGTTTATAATTTACACGTTTTTTCTTTTATCAGAACTCTTTTATAAGAACATTTAGGCTGAAATGCCCAGCCTCAGTTTGGAAAAAAATTGACAAGAAACTACAATTGTTTCCTTTTTTCCAGCAGTTTTAACCGAACTTAGGGATGGATTTTCTAAAATCGTGGAGAGTCAATTTTGTCCAAATTTTACCAATTTTAAGTGCTCTGGACATACCCAATTTTTCGATTTTACACACCAACTTAAATGGCAATTTCTGCATTTTAAAAAGATTGATGTATAACTTTTTTATATGTCCTGTTAAACCTACCATTTTAGAATTTAAAAATCGAAAAATACACCTTATCGGAAATTCCACCTCCTTGCGTTGTTGCTACGCAACACTTTTTGGGAGGTAAACAAAGCGTGATATTGCAGTTTTCAGGCAAAAAGCCTTACAAAGCACCCAAAATATTGATGCCATAAGAGCCTCCAAATCAACTGAAGAACCACCGAAGTTGTTGTTTTTCTCTTTTGCTTATATCTGCTAGCATCTTGAAAGCTTTGTTTTGTTTTGTTTTTTTTCAAATTCAGTGTATTTTTAGGAACATATAAACAAGCCAGATATAAGCAAATGAGTTCTTGTTTTACGTGGGAACTTTTAGCGCTACTCGCGCTACCATTTATGTTTACCTCCGAATTTCAACGGATCCATTTTAGCGCGATTGTTTTTGTGGAATTTCCGAAAAGGTGTATTGAAATGAAAATTTAAATGAAGATGGAAACGAAGAGTTTTTCGAAGAAGAGTATTTCACCTTCAAAGCCCTAATCTCGGTAAAAATCAAACATTTTGGAATTTTTTTTGGTTCAGGTGATGTATCTATTTACTGAAAAAATCTAATAAAGAAATTATTTGTCATTAAGTTAAAAAAAGTTTGAAACAATAAAATAATTTCCCGAAGGAGATTAGGCTTTTTTTGTCAAAAGTATAGGATTTTATATCATGTATGTATCTTTCTCTTTCTCTGGCCTCCCCCCAGTCGACCCTCAATTCACGTATTCACGCACAAAATTTTGCCAATTCACGTATTCACGCGCGAAATAAACCATTTTCACGTTCACACACTAATTTTGCTTTTACATCTTTAGTTAAAATGATTTTGACCTTATTTGCCTAAATATGACCTTTTTATGGTTTCTTTAAACAGTTTGACCTACTTTAATGGGATAAATTTTCGCGGGGATTAATTTTCGCGGATTTCGCCGATTTGGGTGTCATCCGCGAAAATAAGTCCCATTGGAAATTTGAAAAAGGCCCATCCGCGAAAATTAGTTTCCGCGAAAAATTCGAAAAACTATTTTTATCGTTTTTTATTTTTTTTTCTAATTTTATTTCAAAAACAGTTTTGACATGAGAAACTAAAACTAATTCATTTTCAATTTAATTTTCTTATCCCGAATTTTTCTTCCGCTTTTTTCCCAAATAGGCTGTGAAAATTTAGCTCCGCACCATGGAAGTTTAAATTCAACTTTTGATAGTTGTAATACATATCTCCTCGCCCTATTCCAAAACACCCTCCTATTACTTGAAAAAAAAATTCTTTCGCTCAACCGCGAAATTTAATCCCCGCGAAAATTTATCCCATTAAAGTATTCGTATGCCCAAAATTTTCGCAATATGAAGTTTTCTGCAGTTTTGTCAACTTATTATCGATAGCGTCGACCTTTTAAGGCATCTTTTACAGCTATTTGAGCTTTAATAAAGCAATGTTTTAGGTCTGCCGCGCCAAAGTTACTGTAAAAACCTCACTCTTTACAGTTATTTTTTCTTATAAATAATTTTCTACTTTTTCTTTATTTTTGGTACGCGCCTCAATGTACCTAATTTTCTTATTATTTGATTGGTTGTTTATCACGTGACTTTTCATTTATAACGGTCTCGTGTTTAGAAGGTAGTTCTCTTACTTCAGTATTTTATAGAAAATAAGGTACATCGTGAAATTTATTGAAGATATTGTTTGAAGTTTATTATCCTGATTTTTCTGAAAGGAATTAATATAATACCCTGGCAACTGCTTAGAGAAGAAGCACTACCTTCCGTTTTTACAGTTACAAAGAACTACCCCTCTGGCATAGGGTGGGCATTTCTTCCTCGCAGACACGTAAGAAGTATTTGGTTGGGCCAATCATGTTTTGAGAGTAGACTTCAAGACGAGAAGCGAGCGCGAAATTGTTTGGTCACACTTTTCTTTTGAAAATCGTTGATTTTATTTAACACCATTTGTTGGCAAAAATCTGGTACGGCGAGCGACGTAACTGCCGTACCCGATGCGGCGTTCTAAGAGTTTCGCCCAAGAGAAAACTTTTAAAATTTAGAATGCCTAGATTACTTGAAAATGCATCATGTGCACAGAGAAATGGGATGGAATAGAAAAAGTGCTTCTCTGATTACCCGAAGTGTTATTGAAAACACCTTTGTTTTAGCTTTAGTTTGGTCGTTACAAAAAGTTCAGAAAAAAACGGCTCGCCATGCGAAAAGGGCTGGTTTCTATATGCTGTGTTTATAAAAGTGGTTTCATGTTTTTCGTTTTTGATCCATTACTTTTTAAACTTTCAGTATCCAGTAACAAATTTTACACTAACTTGTAGTCTGAAAAATTCTCATATTACAATGATACCAAATTATTTTTAAAGGATTTGATAAAAATTCATCAAAGACAGATTTGATTTCTTATTTTCGTGCACTTTAGCTTTTAATCTAATTATGCGGTCATGATGCCGTTTTATCATTAGAATCGCTAGAAAATTCTGAGCAAGAAAATATAGGTATATTTTGGTATAAAAGAGGTCTCCCCAAAATACATTATAAGCCCCTAAAGTTTACGCATAATTTGACCTGAAACAAAAGAATTTCGTCATACCAAGGTAATTATACAACTTTTTTAAAGCAACAACAAAAGAAATCCATTAGCTCGAAACAAACTCCCTTAGGGGTAAAGGACCTGGTATATGACGAGCCGTTTCTCTATTGTTCTGAAGAAGCTGTTTTTCCATCTCTTTACATTCCTCTGATGTGCATCATTATCTATGAGAATTATTTTTAATTGTTCGATGCTGCATGTATACAAGATGTTTTAGAACTAGACGTTTTTTTTTCAATCAAGCGGTTTTAACTGAACTTAGGGATAGATTTTCTAAAAACAAGAGTCGAATATTGTCCAAATTTTACCAATTTTAAGTGCTCTTTATTTTGCATGATATTGTCGATTTAGAGTAGTCTGAAAAATTAAGAATGCATTCAAGAACAGTTTAGGCTGAAAATTGCTCAAAAAATAAGCACATCCAGTCTGAGCCAAATTTTAGGTGTTCTAATAAAAAAAAACGTGTACCTACTTTTTCAAATTATTGAAGGAGCAAAAATCCTCTAAGTCTCTAAGTTAACGCGGTATCATTTTGTGTACTGTATTGTAGTAACAATATAAGTGACTACGGAGAGACAACCATTATGAAACGCTGACGGAGAAAATTTTCTCTAGACTCTTTGTTTTTTTGACTAAAAACGCTCTTGTTGGATGCAGTATTTGCATCACAAAAATTGTCATTAAAAATGAAAAAATACGCTCTCAGAAAAATAAGGAAAACATTTGTTTAGATATCTTTGATGATTTTAATGTTATAAAGTTTTGATTATTTTGGATGACTTTACCATGACGATAAGTTAATCCAAGACTATGCGAGCGAAGCGAGCAAGAAAACTTTACAGATTTAGGTCTCAGATTTTTAGAGTTTCCATGTGTTTTAGAGAATGATTTGCTTTTCTAAAAATCTCGATTCATAAATTCACGGTGGAAAAATCTTATTTTCACGTTCACGCTGATATCTCAATTCACGTATTCACGCGCTAAAAAAGTCCATTTCACATATTCACGTCAGAAAAAAGGCTCATACCCGTGTCACGCCAGCCCCTGGGGGAGCCCCCTTTAGATTAACATTCATAGTTACTTTAAATAAACATATGAATAAGACATTCTTCATGTTAATCTTACACTAATGGATGAATTGCTATGTCCAATCCCTGGTTGTAACTACAAGACAACAGTGGGAGAGCATGTCGCATGCACCCTTCTTTCTGCACACAGCACGATTCATATGGGTGGTCGCACACCTGTCACCCCTGGACCGAAGTTGGAATGGCCCAAAGTGGATAACGGCCTCTAAATAAGCCGTATATATTGGGTCTGTGTACAAACTACCCCCCCCCCCCTTGCCCGGGGTCCACTTAAAGCTTTTTGATAGACTGGATGGCGCGATTAGGTGGCCCGTTACCCGGGGGGGGGGGGTACTTAGGCAAATGGAGGGTACGGTATGTGCCGCCCTTAAGGGTACCTTTTTTGCACTTCCAAAGTCCCGCTAAGGGTCGGAAAAATCAGAAAATCAAATTTCATTCCCACTAAGGGTCGAAAAATTGGAAAATTTCAACTTTTTACCCCCTGAAAGATCGAAATTTGGTCAAAATTGGTTAAATTTGTCCCGTTAAGGGTCGCAAAATTCCCAAAATTTTCCTTTGTTTTCTCCTTTTTAGTCCCCGTAAGGGTCCAAAGTTCGAAAGTCGGGCGGCACCCCCCCGTCAGCTCGCAACCCTAGTACCCCCCCCCCCCCCCGGGGCCCGTTAGTATATAGGCGGACTGTAAAACAGTCCGCCAGATTTTAGTTGTTTTTTGGAAGGTAAAAACAGTACGGAGCAGTGTTTTTTATTTGAGAATATTTGATTACATCTTTCAACGGCTTCAACTCTAAGTAGTTTTTTTGTTATTTGGATTTTAAACATTCGTTTTCAAAATGGCGACCTCGCCAAACGCTCCTAGTCTGCTTCACTGGACTCAGCGTCATCCAAAATTATCAAAAAGCAAAGTTCAGCCAAAAGTAGAATCTAGTCTACCCCCCCCCGAACCGATAACGCTAAAGATGACGTAATGGTTCGAAACCGAAAGTTTAAGTGTCGTGGTTTCTTCACAAAGAGGAAAGACATATCTGAACTTATTTCGTACATTCCAGTCTCTTGTTCGTAGTTTTTCTGACTTCCTGGTTCTATGTTAGTTATTTTCTATGTTTTCTAACTGACTGAGTGACTTACCGAAAGATCGCCACCGTTGGGATTCTAACCCTTCAAATGCAAAGTTTCATCTTTGGAAACCCAATGACTTATCCACTGTGCCACGGACTAAAGCTAGCACGAAAGTTTTTCTGACGGCTATTTATATTGTTCAAACTACAGACCAGACTATATTAAGAGAAAATCACAAGAGAGTGCTTTTTTCGAGCTCCAACCTTAACCCTAACTGATAATAACCCGATTCCTACGTAACCCACATCCAAACCACACAAATACCCAACCCTACCAGATCGCCTGCAGGTCCTGAAACTACTCCCACCCCGCATGCCGGATCCGAAAAATAGATATATGTCTTTCGCTTTTATGAAGAAGCCTTCAGCTTTCTTTGCGCGTCCGCAATTTTTCGCAGCACTTTCCACTTTTTCCACACCACACTCGTCACAACATACTCAATTTTCTTACAGTCTTATGGTATCATGATACAATAAAGGAGGACACCATAATGTTCAAATCACTCAGCAAATCACCAACAGAGGATGCTGATTTGGTAAGAAACTTTATGGTTAGCTAGCTATGTCGTGATTTATTAAATTCATATACTGTGACGTGATATTGGGTATAACCAGACGGTGTCAATCGAATGAATCGAACGCCAAATCAATTAGGACAAGGAGTGCCACCAAAACGTTCCACTTTTTTTCAAAATGTCCGTGACCGAGATTTTAGAATTGATTTTGGTCAATTTGAGGGTGCTGATTCGGAATTCAAATTTTAAATGTTACCAAGCTTGAAAACCCGCAGTTTTTGCGCAGTAATTTGTGAACGACCTTCAACATTGCCCGAGAATTCTCGGGCCAAAACTTTTATTGGAATTCGCGTAAAGCCCAAGTAGGTATGGCCCGAGCTGGCCCAAGAATTCTCAGGCCATGCTTGGGCCACAAGCGGGCCACGCACGGGCCACACTCAGGCCAATTTTTGAAAACATGATTTAAACAGGCGTGCTGTGGTTGGCAGACGATATCATACTCCAGGATGCAAGTGAAATTTTTCAATCCGCGGACCTAGACGGGGGTTCGGTTATTATCAGTTAGGGTTAGGGTTGGAGCTCGAGAGTCACAATATAAGGCCGAAGGCCTTCTTAGGGGCATTCGTACCCTGTGACTTAACTTAGGATCCCGTAGGGATCCTTGTAGGGGCACCGGTAGGGTTGGGAGCTTTCTTAATTAAAGGTCTGTAAATTACACGCTATAAGTATTTGTGAATAACGATGTTCTGCCGTGTCTCGTTGGCGTAAGCGGTTAGGCGTTGGGTTTGTAAACCAAGGTTGCTTGCATTTGGTGGTTCGAGCCGGGGTCGTTGACCTGTTTCACCGGTACGGGCAAATTTCAGAAAAATACTTAGAAAACAGTTAGTAACACTTGAGAAAGACAGAAAATCAGGATAGAAGATAGGAAAGTAGAAAATAGGGAGAAAATAAGAGACGATCACTGCTGTTCCCCTCAGGCAAAATCGTCGATTCTGTAGAGGTCACGAAATTGCCGAGTACAGACGTCAAAAAAAAAAAATTCAAAATGGCTGCCGAGCGAGCACTGACAAAAACAAAAAATTAGGAGTTTTCAATTGCCTACTACAGCAGAATAAGACAGAGAAATGCAGTAAAATAAAAAGTAAACAAACCTTGAACCTTTTGTTTGTCAAAATAAGGAAAATATTCTAGCTGCATTAATGTTTACATTCAGAAATAAATCAATTTTCCACCAGACCTACAACAAGGTTTCAAACCACGCTGCGGCATTACTGGCAATGAATTCTGACTTAAAAAATGTTGGTCCAGTTCGCTAGAAAGGGTATGATTACACTTCCAAATGACTTTTTTTTACAATAACATTTGTCTTCTCACAAATCCAAAAATAAAGGTTATAAAACCAACACGGGGGTCAACATTCTTTACAACAAACCGTCAGATCAAACTTTATAAAGATCAACCACGTAAATGTCACTTGTTTTCCTAATATCTGAATAATATTAAAACCTTTCTGTATATATTTGGTTCTTCAAAACCATTTCCCTTTCCCGCAGCAGGCTTTAAAGTTCATGTTGACCCCCGGTTTTATTTGCGCGGTAATCTAGAAAGGCCTTTAGTGCGGTATAAACAAATGATTTCATTGGTTTAAAAAAGTCAAAACATCAAGCTATATCACGTGATCAGAATCATGATCGGTCTAAACGGAAGCCGTGGTCATATGTCATATGATATTTTCGCGCGTTTTAATTCGGCAAAGTTTAGTAAACTCGACCACGTATCAATGTTTTGATTTTTCAAGCGGGGATTTCTGTAGAATGATAAAATATGGCTTGGCTGGAATCGACACCATAACAGCAGTGCGATATGCATCCTGGAGTATGATATCGTTTGCCAACCTGTAATTTCAGGACTGATCTTTTTTAACATTTTCTTTGAGAAAAACTTGGTTTCTCTTAATTATATTAGATATATGAATGTTGTAAATTCATATAAATATTAAATGTCTTATTTGGTATGAAAACATAGTTATAAATATACTTAGGGTGGAAATATTTGCTAGTAAACTGGTCCTGGTTTTAAACTGAAGCGTGTCCACTGGAAGCTCGTAAAGTTTTTTTGAGCAATATAAACAAAACAGACAAATCTTATTTTGTACTATTTTGTTCGGTTAGTGTAAAACGCAGGTCACAGGTCACAGGTCGCAGGTCACAGGTCACAGGTCAGTGATGACAGGTTAACTCTAATCAATGTCATTGCAGAGGAAAATGTTTGGAAAACACAAAGAATTATCAAAAACATAATTCTCAAGCAATTTCATCCATATAAAACCATTTCAAACATCAAAATTTAACCATGTGCTTTTATCGATCCTTCGCGGTTTGCGCCGTGTATAACGCAGACCAGAAAATATTTGAAACCATATTATACGTATAACAGGTATATTACATATTGTAATGTTTGTAATGTTATATGATGGTTACATATAATAAAACAAATCGCTCTAAAACTACCTTCTCAGAGAACTCACGAGCTTCTGATTGGTGTAATTTTATATCCAGCCATATTGTTATCATCACATTCGGCATGCTGAATATTTTTGGTGTTTTTCTCTTGTAAGACATGATATTTTGTAATTCTGTCAATATTTTTGTCAAAAATTGTCATTAAGTCATTAAAATGACAATTGAATAATTAATTAGTTTCATCCTTCTAAAACCACTCTCTTAGGGACCTCACAAGCTTCTGGTTGGTGCCGTTTTATATCCATTCACACTATCTACATCACATTCTGTATTATAAATATTTTTCGTTTTTTTGTCTGTTCTTGCATCATATATTATGATTCTGTTAATATTTTTGTCAAAAATTGTCATTAAGACATTAAAATAACAACTGAATAATTAATTAGTTCCATCCTTCTAAAACCACTCTCTTAGGGTCCTTGCAAGCTTCTGTTTGGTGCCATTTTATATCCATTCACACCATCCACATCACATTTTGTATAATAAATATTTTTCGTGCTTTTGTCTTGCTAGGCATCATATTTTATGATTTTGTTATTATTTTTGTAAGTAAGTGTCACTATGTCAAAATAGGTTGTTATTCTATTCAATTGTCATTTTATAATGTCTAAATAGCATGTATTACTTTTTTGTAATTTAATGCGCTATGTATTGATGTTATGTTTTATGTATATGTCATGATCTTATTTTTTTCCCGGTCTGCACTTTGTTGACCTGTGACCTGCGACCTGTGACCTGTGACCTGTGACCTGCGTTTTACACTAACCGTATTTTGTTTGACTGGACATGCTGAATCAATTTAACATTTAACATGGCCCGAACATGGCCCGAATGACTCGGGTCGTGTTCGGGCCAAAAGAATTGATAGGGTCTCTCGGCCCGAACATGGCCCAAAGAGGCCCGAGAATTCTCGGGCCATGTCGAGGGTCGTATTTGTGATTTTTTGCGATTTTAGGCAAAATTGTAAGCCCTGAAAATTCATGATTTTTTTTTGGGGGGGGGTCTTCAAAATCAAAAAAGACCTATACCACGTGATAGACAGTGAGGCTGGAACTTCGATTTTTGAGGATTACGATTTTACCAGCTTTTTAGCGATTTTTGCCTCGCTAACCCAAATCTCGCAACCTCTTTACCTTAAAGGAAGATCGAAATTAGAGTTTTTCAGCGTCCCGAAAAAATTGCAAAGCAAAAAAATTTTCATCTTCACCAGATCGATTCTCAACTACAAAATACATCTTTTGGTCTTAGGGTTTGTTTCTGACGTTTTTCCTTCAAAGAATATCGATCACTTTCCTTTTCCCCTCAAACGCACGAGAAAAAAAGGATTAGCTCGCATTCTCGCGCGGGCGAATAAAGATGAGGCGGCAATCTTGCACTGAGGGTGCTACTTAGTTTCCGCCCTTTTTTGCGCCCACAATAGAATGATCCAAATACGGGGCTATTCCAAATGATAAACGATGTTGTTTTGTAAGTGTTTAAATTTTCTAAGAGATACAAATAGTATATTGAATATTATTAACTTATTTATTTAAGTATTTTTGAGCCCAAATTTAAATATCTGGTTAAATAAAAAACAAATGACAGCAGTTCCGTTTTTCCTCAAACCCCCGGGAAAAGTTTTTTTGCCGACTTAGCTATTTTACAAATTTCGGAAAAGAACTCCCATAGGAATTCCGATACATAACCCGATTGGTTCATTTCGGAACGGCTTCAAGAAAGTCATAATGGCAGATGATTTTAAAAGTTTCTGAGGAAATGCGTGGAATTTATCGATGTTGATGGCTTGTTGATTCTTTAAAGAAAAAAGATAACAGGTATAGCTTTTTCTAATCCTGGAATATCGAGGTTCCAGCTACACTGATAGAGCTCTTCAAACTGAGCAAAAAAACAGTCAATATCCAGACATCAGCAGTCAATTAAATAATCTCAACAGTTGATGACAAAGTATTGACAGTCAATGTTTCAGGGGGGGGTACCAAGTCAGTGTACTGGACCATAGGGTACTAACTTGATTTTTGGATTTTTTTCCAAAAAATTAGACCACCACCCTTTTTAGTACACTGTACTAACTTTTTTTCGCGGCCGGGGTTTTGACACCACCCTTTCAGTACACTGTACTAACTTTTTTTCATGGTCGGGGCTTTGACACCACCCTTTCAGTACACTGTACTAACTTTTTTTCACGGTCGGGGCTTTGACACCACCCTTTTAGTACACTGTACTAACTTTCTTCCACAGCCGGAGCTTTGATACCACCCTTTTAGTACACTGTACTGAGGTTTTTCTTTAACTAGATTTTTATTACCACCCTTTGAGTACACTGTACTCTGCTGTACTAGCTGTTTTTTCGATCAGGTAAGTTTAGAAACCACCCCTTATAGTGCACTGTTCTAATTTCTTCTTGGCCAGATAAGTTTAATTGTCAGCATATACAAAGGTTTTGAAGCATTTTGCTAAGAAAAGCACCAAAATAAAAAAGGAAAGATTTGAATATTAAAATACTTGAATCCTTATATAGTACAAACACTGAAACAATGAAACAGACAAAGCAAAGTCAATCAAAAAATAGTGAAATTAGCTGAAATTAGCACGTCAAAACACTCAAAACCAGCTTTGAGTTATTTCCCTTCTTGTGACTTGATTTCTGATTGTCTGGGCAAGCTGTAGCAGTTTTTCTTTTTTGAAAAATAAAAATAAAAGACTTAATAACATTGTACACAAACTGAAACGGAAAATCTTTTATCAAATGTAATATTATACAAAATATATAAAAAGGTGTTTCCCTGTAAAATTTTATAAAAATATCAAATTTTGAGGTAAAATTCAAAAAATTACACTATAAGGGTCGCTTTTCAGCCAAATTTTTCCTGCACTGTAAGGGACCAATTTTAGAGACCTGATTTTTGGCCGAACGTACGGTCGTTTTCACCCCCTCCCCCCGGTGATTTCACTTATATACAGATTTTTTTCAATTAACATCAATCCAACAAGGTTACTAAAAACATAAAACAATAGAGCGGATTTTTTTAAATAAAACTTGAAAGCTTCGATTCGAACGTTTACACAAATTCTTGTTGTTGCCATAATGTAGATAGGGCCTTAAAAAAAACGTAAACAAGATTGAACTTAAGGCCGGTCTCCACTTGCGCATGCTGCGAATCTGAAACAAATCCAATCAAGTAAACAGGAAACATTGGGAGAAAATCACTGTACCAATTTGTATAGCTTAACCAGCCTTGACTTGAAGGTCTCGGACCAGCTTGGACCTGGCAAATTAGGGCAAATATACATGGGAATTCACTGGGTTTGTGTGTTTTTACCATGAAATTAGTACAATGTACTAACTTCTCAGTGTGTATCAATTCAGAACACCAACCTTTCTAGTACAGTATACTAACTTTTTCATTGTATTTTTCTCAGAGGACCACCCTTTTAGTACACTGTACTAACTTTTTCATTGTATTTTTCTCAGAGGACCACCCTTTTAGTACACTGTACTAACTTTTTCATTGTATTTTTTTCAGAGGACCACCCTTTTAGTACACTGTACTAACTCAATTTAACCTAAAAAATACACCACCCCACCAGCTATGGGCCAGTACACTGACTCGATACCCCCCCCCTGGATGTTTGGATATTGACAGTCGATGTTTGGATATTGACTGCTGATGACTTGATATTGACTGTTGATATCTGGATATTGACAGTTGATGAAAAGTATTGACAGTCGATGTTTGGATATTGACTGTCCATAAAAATGATTGACTGTGGATAAAAAACATCAACCGTGTCCACAATTGATGTTTTAAGACCTAGTAGTGATAATTACTGCTTTCAGTTTGCGTGTTTTGAAAGTTTGATGTGTGTACTCCGTCTTAGTGGAATTCTTTAATGGCATGAAAACAGAATATGCAATGTCTTTAAGAACAAATTTCTAAAAGGCTTTTGCTGTTCTGTAAATATTTCTTTTTGGATTAAGAAATTCCATCTTTTATTGTTCTAATGATTATAATATTTCTTTATGAGATGCCTTTTTGTCTTTTTGGACCTACCCCGGTGGGTAGGACGTCCGTCCGTCTGTTACCAGCTTTTCTCAGGATTGGCTCATTAGTTTTTTTTGATTTTTGGCACAATGATGCAAAATGGCAATGCCCAAAATGTGACGGAGCCCGATTTTTGAGAAAAAATTTATTTGGGCAAATTTGGGCCAAAAACTACCTAAAAATAGGGTTTTTTGGACTTTGTGCAAAATCCTGTCATTACTTTTTTCTAATTTTTTGTACAAAGATGGAGGGCAAGATTCTCTAAAGAATGGCTGAAGTGGTTTTTCCCGGAAAATTCTTATTCGCCTTAAAAAACGGATTTTCGTATTTTGGGGAAATTCCCTTTAACCAAATAAGAAAATATAGCTTTTCTCAATGTTAACTCATTAGTTTTTTCTGATTTTTTACACAATGATGCAAAATGGCAATGCCTAAAATGTGACGGAGCCCGATTTTCAAAAAAAAAATATGTTTGGGCAAATTTGGGCCAAAAACTACCTAAAAATAGGGTTTTTTGGACTTTGTGCAAAATCCTGTCATTACTTTTTTCTGATTTTTTGTACAAAGATGGAGGGCAAGATTCTCTAAAGAATGGCTGAAGTGGTTTTCCCGGAAAATTCTTATTCGCCTTAAAAAACGGATTTTCGTATTTTGGGGAAATTCCCTTTAACCAAATAAGAAAATATAGCTTTTCTCAATGTTAACTCATTATTTTTTTCTGATTTTTTGCACAATGATGCAAAATGGCAATGCCTAAAATGTGACGGAGCCCGATTTTCGAAAAACATTTTTTTTCGGCCGAAAATGCCGGAAATATGCCGGAAATCGCCGTTTTTCTGGATTTTCATTGAATTTTTTTCTTATAATTGCTTGTTTTTTCATTCAAAAACATTATTAATAGCAATGCCCACCATCAAGCATGTTTCAATTTTCAAAAAAATTGATTTTTAAAGCCGGAACTATGCAAAAATCGCCGGAACAACCTATTTTCGCCGGAAAGGCAGTATTTCTTGAATTTCTCGAGCTGTACTTAATATTTTTTTATGAAATTTTGAGCACTGATGAAAGATGAACCGGAACTTTCTATTTCTATTTTCCCTACTCCCCTTCCCTCTTCCCCCATCAACAATCAATGATAAAATTTAATGTGTTATGCATTTTCGCAAAACGCTATATCATCTGACTGATTGTTTTCATTTTTCTCCTTATTGCCCTATTATCTAGCTTTCATCATCAGGTAGGTCCATTCAGCCTGTTGCTTGTTAATCTTTGTGTAAACTTGCATATGTTTTGCATATTTTCCAACTAAATCCAACCACGGCTTTTTCGTTCCTCTATTTTTGCATACAATTCAAGATGGCAGATGGAAAGGCGAAAAAGTCCATTGGGCTATTTCAGAATTTGTCTGTAACAGGGGGCGGGCAACACAGGATTTCCGAGGGCAAAAGTTTTCACCAAAATTCAAAATTTCCAAGAAAGTGTATGAATTTCCAAGGCAATTGAATTAAAAAAGACAAAAAAGAGTGGAATTTCCGATGCATTTTGCAAAAGCTCATGGATTTTTATCGAAATTTCCGACCACACCACTGGAAAAGAAAAATTATTTCCAAGGCTAGAAAAAATTTAAAAATGCACGTCGTCCGACGGGGGGTAACAAAAATTTTCTGGAGTGGCCCATTGTATTCGATTTATTCAACTCGTACTGTACTTACGCACTAGGCCGTCCACACTAAAAAAGTTTTAAAGGAGTGATCAAATTTAATCTAATCGCAATCAAACTTATCGAACATAATCGTAATCAAACATATTCGAAGATTAATCGAAGGTAAGGCAACTACTTTTTTATTTTCTGGTTTACGGGCTTCTTGAGGTAAAATTTTGGAGAGGAGGATGGAAAAAAAATAAAAATAAAATTGACCTTTTGATTTTTTTTTATTTTCTTTTTTAGAATCTAAAATCGGAGGAAATAAAAAAATAAAATTTTATGAAATTTCCTATCGATTTTAAATGAAGACAAAAGAAGTAAAGTGATTAATAAAGTCTATCGATAAAATATGACTAAAAATAAACTAAAATATAAATGTATATAAGACTGTAAAATATAAATCTAAATGAAGACAAAAGAAGTATAGTGATTAATAAAGTCTATCGATAAAATATGAATACTTTGGTTTAGGTAGATGGTCTTCTTTTCTTGCCAATTTCATCAAGAGTGATAGTCCATCCTCAGGTTGCTTTGTCTCTTCTCCTATGTCTTTACTCATGTGTATTTCAATATTCCAGAGCTTTCTTCTGATCAAGACGGTCATAGGCATTTTGCTGTCACATACAGTCCCATCTGCAGAAATTCTTTGAATTAGCATACCTTCCAATTCACATTTTGTCTCTATTATGTGAGCAACATATTCTCCAACTGTTTCCTCTTCATTTTGACACTCAAAAAATTCATCAATCTTAGTCTTTCCTTTTACAACAAATTTCAGATTGAACCATGAGTTTGCCATGCTATCTCAAGCTGCCAAGTGAGCAGTCAGAGCTCAAAAATATACAAGTTTCTCTGCAACAACTCTCACACGTGCAGAAAAAAATTTCTCTTGAAAAAAAAATCTGATCTGTTCAAAACAGTACAAAGAACAATCGTTACAATAGCAATTTTATAGGAAAGAGAAAGAGACTTTTAAAAAAGAATAGCAGAAATGGTTTATTATTTGTTCTCTACTTTCATTTTAACAATGGTTTTCAGTTAAACAATTTAATTAGCCTTTCATCTTTCATCTTTCATCTTTTTATACCTACTCTCAAATTTCAACAGTAAAATCAGAGAAAGGATTTTAAATAAAAGAGATTATAAAAAAAGAAAGAAATGAAAAAAAAAGGAAATGGGAAGAAAATCCATTGGGGAAATTCCATTAAAATAATGGGGAAGTTCCCTGGCATTGGGGGAAGGATCAGAAGTATCTTCACAGCTGTGTTATATCATTACGATATCTAAACCCTCTCTCTCATTCTCTTCTTTTCTGTTTAAAGAAAAGTCTTCTTTTCTGTTTAAAGTAAAGTTTTTTTATTTCTTTCCTCTTTTTTGCATGTCGGAGGAGAAAAAATAAATAAAGGTTTTTGAAATCTCTATTTTATTTTTATTTGATTTAAGCAAAAATAACATCGGCGGGCCCGTAAACCAACAAATAAAAAAGTTTTTGCCTAATTACAATCAATCAAACCAATCGAACACAATCAAATATTACCCAAGAATCGGCCATTCGATTGAGATTCGATTGCGTTGGACATATGAGGGCGCCCTTTTGGATCTATTGTTAAGGCCATCTAAAATGGTGGACAGAGTTGCGGAAAGACAGAGGCGCCATCTGCTTTGAGGGTGGTAAAGGCAAAACACCCCAAATGATCTTCCAACAGAAGGCTAGTTAGTTGCCGCGTGAGTTATAACATGCACTTCACCATGGTGCAAAACGAACAGTGTTTACAGCCCCAAGATGTGAAACCTCCCCTAAGATGTGAAACCTCCCCTAAGATGTGACCCGTTTGCTCCAAAATGTAACCCAAAAAGCTGCCCCAAAATGTGACCCCACTAGCCTCAAGATGTGACCCCACTTGCCCCAAGATGTGATCCCAAAAAGCTGCCCCAAGTTGTGACCCCAGAAAAAAACACTGGGAAGTTATAGGTTTTGGTGAATGTACTGGTGGAGTTGATGGTTCTGGTGAACATACTGGTGGATTTGATGGTTTTGGTGAATCTGCTGTTGGAATTGATGGTTCTGGTGAATCTGCTGAAGGATTTGATGGTTTTGGTGAATCAGCTGGTGAAATTTCTATAATTCAAACCTCTGTTATTCGAAACTTTCTATAATTCAAACAATTTTTTTCGTCTTTTCAGTAATCTACTCTTCCTAATTCAATTTTCTGTGGACTGTCAGGCATTTTCAAAGCCTTTATAGGTTAACAATCACAAATTTTGAATCCAAAGATGCAAAGAATTTTCAAAGAGTTATATGAAAGGAAATATGAAAATTTACTTATGGACAAACTGCTACACTATTTTTCTCACTTTGTTATGAATGGCCCAAAAAATTTTCCTGGAAAGTAGAATCCATCAGTATATTCACCAGAACCATCAACTCCACCAGCAGAATCACCAGATCCATCAAATCCATCAGCAGATTCACCAGAACCATCAACTCCACCAGCAGAATCACCATAATAATTTCATTTTAATAGAAGGGAGCCTCTTTTCAAAAGCTCATTAAACAAATTTTTAGAGTGAAAGGAGAGTTGCAACCTTGAAATTTTGAAACTCATCGTTGAAACAAACCATTTCAGGATAGAAACAAAAAAATCCAAAATTTGTTGAGTTCCCCTTTAACCTTTGGATCATTTCAAGCAAGATGTTCCTGAACAGTCTAGAAATATGAGAACAAGAAAGTTCTATTTCATTTGTACTTCAAATGGCTTGTGATGACATTTAATATATGGAAAATAGGCTGACACTTTTCTTGTGAAATATCCAGACATTTTCCTTTGTAAATAAAATGCAGAGACATTTTCTTTAAAAATACAGAGACATTTCCTTGGAAAATATGTAGACATTTTCCTTGAAAAATATGCAGACATTTTCCTTGCAAAATATCGAGACATTTTCATCGCAAAATACAGAGACATTTTCTTACAAAATACCGGACATTTTCCTTTCAAAATACAGAGACATTTTCCTTTCAAAACACGCAGACATTTTCCTTGAAAAATACGGATACATTTTCCTTGAAAACTATGGAGACATTTTCCTTTCAAAAATCGCAGACGTATTCTTTAAAAAAATATGCAGACAGATATCTTCCTTGGGTAATATGCAGACATTTTCCTTGAAAAATACGGAGACATTTTCCTTGAAAAATACGGAGACATTTTCCTTGAAAAATACGGTGACATTTTCCTTGAAAAATACGAAGACATTTTCCTTGAAAACTCTGGAGACATTTTCCTTTCAAAACAAGCAGCCGTATTCTTTGAAAAATATGCAGACATTTTCTTTGAAAAATATGCAGACAGCTATCTTCCTTGGTAATATGCAGACATTTTCCTTGAAAAATACGGAGACATTTTCCTTAAAAAATACGGAGACATTTAAAAATATGGAGACATTTTCTTTTCAAAATATGGAGACACTTTCCTTTGGAAATACGCAGACACAATTTCCTTGAGAAATTATACTTAAAAAAAGAATAGTAGCCACACTGTTTCCTGAGAAAGATCTTAAGTATATTGCAACCTTAATTTAAAAGGCGTAAGTCCATAGCCATTTAATTTTAAAAAGGCCTAAGTCCAAAGCCTTTTAATTTTAAAAAGGCCTAACTAAGTCTAAAAGAGGTGAATTTTAAAAAGGCCTTAGTCCATTTTTCACATTTTTAGAAAAAGCTAAAAAACCTTTGTTGCTTATAACTTGCTACATATCTATTTTCTACTGTCGATGTAATGTTTTTTTGGTTTTTATGCCTATTACAAAGTTTTTGAAGCTTGCATGGGATCAATATGACATTTCTATGTTGAGTGAGGCTCCAAAGTAATGATGTATTAGACTTAGGTCTTTTTAAAACTCAAAAGGTTTTCTGAAAATTGGACTTAGGCCCTAGTTTGTTTTAAATAATATTAACATTGGTTTATTCCAAGTTATACCATATCTTCAGAGACACTGTTAAAAGTAGATGTCGAATAGCAAAGGTGCTTTTGGTACATATCTCTTTATTTGTGTGCTTTGATCACTTTTATTGATTCTGCATCAACATTGTGACGAGATTATGGCATATAGAGCCTTGTACTATTCCTTGGTGGGAAGTTACTCCAAAAAAACGCCTGTGTTTTATGATAAAGTATAACTAAACCTTTATAAAATACCAATTAACTGATCCGAAACTGATTGGTGCCTGCATCAAATGTATCTATTGCTATGTAAATATTGTCCTTTTTATAGTTTTACAGTGGTTTGTCAGTTTTGATTCAATTTTAAATGCCAGTCACTGTTCATCATTAATGATACAATTATTTTTTTAGATCAGGATAACTTAGTGTTCAATGACATCTCTTTCCTTTTTGCCTGAAATATAATTAAAATTCTGTCTTTTGATAAAAGATTAATTTTAGAATTTATCTTTTATTTATAGGATTATTTGATCAAAATAGATGGTGAGTTAAATTGTATTTAATTTATTCATGAAATTAAATAAGCAATTCTAAAGCACCAATAGTTCAATGATACTGTAAAGTCTTATTATAAAGATTGATTATACTCAACCTTCTACATCCCGTTTCAGAGCTGTACAATCTCTTCAAAAGTTGTTTCTACAATGATCAAGACACTTTGGAAGAGTTTCTTAACTATATCTGCTTAATCAACAAAGAAATTGGTATTAATTACAAAAGCGAGAACTACCTTGGAAAATCTTGGTATCATCATGCTATCGATTTAGCTGGAGAATCAGAGAATGGAGCTATGAAAGTGATTGACTGGTTGACACTAAATGAATTTAACAGCAACTTAGAAGATTCAGAGGGCCAAACCTCCTTGCTTTATTGCTCACAAAAAATATTCAACTTCCAGAATAAATCATCAGATTTCTCTAACTCATACAGTCAGATTTGCGTAAGAATGTTAGAAAGAAATTCTTCAATATGGTTTAAAGATCATCGAAATAAATCAGCTCTCTACTATTTGATTTTATCCAACAGATGTCTGGACAAAGTAAAAGAAGCAGTCAATAATTCAGGTTTAGAAGAATGCAGAGAAGGTAATTTAGCAATAATCTACAGTTTTTTTTATACAAATTTATGTTGCTTTGACCTGAAGAGAGTTTGTACTCTGGTGGGTGGGTTAGAGTCTTTGGATTTTAGGAATAATACCATTCACAAAATTTTGCTTTGAATTGTGGGTAGTTGTAAAACTGTACTGGATCAGTACCCAGAATGTGCACCTACAAAATTTATTGTTTATTTTCCTCTTTTATTTCAGAATTTTACCATACTTTCCAAAATTGCTTCAAATTACAACCCTCCAAGTCTGACAATTCACAAGAAAATAACACCAAACTAAGGAATAACTTCAAAGTACTTGAGTTCCTGATTGACAATAATCCAGACTTAAGAAAGGTTATTTTCAAAGAGAAGTTTCAAGGATATTCATGGTACCACTTTGCTATCAAACTTGCTGATGAACAAAACCAATCTACTCTTGTTTTAGATGTGATTCAATGGCTTGAGAAAAGGGCTTCAATTGCCAAATAAAGGACTCTAACAAAAGGACACCTTTGCTATACTGTGCTGAAAAAATGTCCAGGTCTAAAAAGAAGAATCCTACATATAGCACCATTTTGATAAAACTTTTAGCAATGGACTCAGAATTTCTGATCAAAGATAAGAATGGGAAATCAGCGTTGCAGTATTTGCTTCTCTCAAATAATTATGCAACAATATTAAAGGATATCATAAGTCAGTTGACATTAGTTGATTTTATTTATGGCTCATCAACCTTATTGTCTCACTGCTTTGCTAGATATTGCAAAAAAGATTTCGTCATGAAAGCTTTTTTGCACAAGCTTAAAACACTTTTTGAAAAGAGCGAAGCTAGACTATCTACTATCTTGAACGAAACTGATAATGATGGTTGCATTCCATTGATTCTTGCAATCAGTAATCGTTACCTTGAAGATTCTACGAAGCTTTTGTTATTGGATATGACTGGAATTTGTAAAGAATTGTTCCTTGACTTCTGTAACCAGGACTTTCAGTACAAACATAATGCTATTTATGCAAAGTTAATTGAAAAGATTTTAGCAAACAAAGATTTGAAAGAGGATTATTTGCAAAACAATGTTCATTGTGATTCTAAAAAGACACCGCTGCACTTCTTATGTGCAAAATGTGACAATAAACATTTGGGAATCATCAAATGTTTGGTTGGTAATCATAGTCAAAAGATTGATTTCAATGCAAAAGACATAAATGGTCAAACTGCAATTTTCCAAGTCAAGAATAGTGAAGTTATGGAATATCTTTTAAAGGAAAATAAATTCGACCTCTGGCTTCAAGATAACAATGGGAAGAATTTATTGCATCACTACTGTGGGAAAACTTACTGCAATGCAAAAGTTGTTGAAATGATAATAAATCAAAGTTCAAATGGGAATGCTCAATCTCAGAGTATTATCAATATTAGTGATAATAACAAGAATTTGCCTTTCTTTTATGCCAAAAACAAAGGACAAACAAACAAAGTTCTTAATCTTCTCCGGACGAAAGGTATGTTATAAAATTGTTCAAATTAGTAATACAAACATAATATGTCTGAAATTCAAACATTCAAGAAAACTCAAAATGAAGTCAGTAATGAGTTTTTGTAACCATTTTTGGCAACGATTGCTGAATGCTTGGTTGCTGAATGCCATAAGTGTGAAGATACTTCTTTATACTTAAGAATCTCTTACCAATCCTAGAGTAGTCATTTTTAAATCAACCATTTCTGGTTAAATGATCTGAATAGAATTTTTTTTTCTAAGCCATTTCAACATTCAAGAAAACGCTCTCTTCTTCTTTTAGAGATGAATTTGGAGAAGTGGGACAAGGAAGTGCTTGACACAATCAAAAAAGGTGATTTGAACAGCATCCAGCGGCTCAAAGCTAAAATGCTTGATGAGAAACATCCCAATTTTGAGGAATTTATTTCTTTCAGAACTAAACAGACTATTCTTCATGCCACAATGCAAGCTTACCCACAATGGGAAGTAAAAAACTCGAATGAGGTGTTGAAATTTATCATGGAAGAATTTAAAGATGATCTGAGGAAACATATCACTCTTAAAGACAAAGATGAGAAGGTACTTCTACATTACATTGCAGAAGACCTAGATTTAACTTGTTGTTTCTTTGAAATTTTGAAAAACCTTGGTTGTGATTATTTTGTTGATCAATATGATGTCAGTAATGGATGTAACCTCGAACAGAAAACACCGGTTCATTATGCTATTCAGAGAAGGAATATTTTTCTCTTAAAAAACTAGGCAGTGAACACATTGACTTGTGTGCAAATGACGAGAGTTGCTTAAATTATCTTCATTATTTTTGTATACATTACTGTAAAGACACATTTGACAGCCAACACTTCAAGGATTTCATCAACAAATGCTGTAAAAATGACATATCCAAATCGTTTGAAAAACTATGCCGCTTGAACAAATCACCCTTGATTTATGCACTTGAAAATGAAAACGTTGATGAAGTGTTCTTAAAACATATCCTCAGCTATTGTGAGGCTAAACACCTGATCAGCTGTAAATCATCTTGTGGATATGCGCTTCAAGAATGCGATTCAAAGTCAGAGACACCATTCGTTAAAGCCATCAAGTCTAAGGATACTTTTAAGTTGGATTGTATACTTAAGCAATTAAGTATTCTATTAGCAACGGAAGAAGCACAATCGATATCATGGTGCTATAAAGAGAACTTTATATATCTCCTTATGAAATATGGAAGCACAAAGCAAATGGAAGAATTCTTGAAACTAATACACAAAAAACATTTTAATCATGTTTGGTCAAAAGCTAAAGAGAAACTTTGTCAGGATAATGATGATAATGTTGTTTTCCAAAATCAGGATAGTTGTTGGATGGCATTCGTTATTGCAGGTAAGACCTGACATTTTAAAAGAGCACATTTGAATCAAGTGAAAAGAGAAAAACATTTAAGATGCACTCACAAAGATAGCAGCTATCTTCTGAGCCTCCATGAGAATGAGCTATAGTGGAATTAATAATGAGTTGTTTCATATTTGTTGTCAATTTACTTTTTATTTTCTTTTGCTACCTGTTGCTACACCTGCACAATCTAGATTCACCTAAAACTTTTTATTTTTTTGTATTAATCCAGTACAGCTCAGGATAAAATTCTTCAACCTTTTCTCATAGTAATACCTTGAAATTCATCAGACTTAAAAAGAGGTAAAAAGTGTTATAAGAGTGAATTAACCGATCAATTTTCTTTTTACCAGATTATTTTTCTTGCCAGCTGACAATCAGCCAATTAAAGCAGACTGAGAAAAATCAACTAAGGGATCAATTACAAGAAGAAATCCTTTGCAAACGCTTACTTGAAGGAATCAGAAAGGCAGGTTTCGGTCTTTATGATGACAGTGAATTTATCCTTAAACCCTTTGTTTACAAAGGTGAAGAGTTGCTCAAAAAAATCTTGCAGAAGTATCCAGACATCACTGCTTCAGAGTTTATTACTAAAATATCGAAGTTGGGTAGAAAAGATATTACACTGCATTTGGAATCATTTGAAAAGAAGAAATTAGATCAACTGAACACTGATCAAAGAAGTCAACTAACCTTTCGACTTGGAGCAGAATCATCTGGCAGTCCTAACGAACCGCTGATATTTTGTGATCCATTTGGGCTGTCAGAACAATCAATGACAACTCCATTCAACTTAATAGAGAAAAAGCACCCTTCTGAACGTATGTTGGAATACCTTCAAAAGCAAGCGCCAGATTTGACTCTGGAAAAAATATACAAATTACTTTTGGATTTGCAGGAATGTAAATTGGCTGCCATGACTGTTGCAAAAATTGTTATCAAAAGAATTGATGTCAGTGGAAAATGATTTTTCACTGTTAAATTATTTAGTTAGTACAGTATTTGGATGTTAACTTTTTATATATTGCGCTAGCAGGATATTCTAATTGTTGTCAATCAACTGACCATTGTTAAAAAAACTCTTTTGTTTAACATTGACACTTTTCATGAATTTAAAAAAGAGCAAATTCAACTCCAATATTGTGGTACTTATAGCCATGATTGGGTTTTAAGGATAACTTTTCAACTTTTTAGTTTATATATTTTAAGATAACTTCTTATAAATTGATTCTTTGCAATTTGAGTGATCGATACTGATGCAGAGCGAATTACTCCATTAAAAGAAACAAAATCTTTTTTATCAATACGGCTGGTTTCATGCAACATTGATGCAATCGTCAGTTGGATTATTAGAAAAATTAAAACGTAAACGTTTTTTATTGAATTAAATAGAGATGCTTGACCTAATGTGTGTTACTTATGCTTATAAAGATTACAATGAATACAATTCACCTGTTTATTTTATTTCAAATGTATTAAAAATATATAGAACTATCATTAATCTGATTATTATAATGCTTGTATATAATTAAATATAATTAAATTTTCTTAAATAAAAATTTGCATACTAAAAATCTTTGGAATTTTATATAAATGAATTTTATACACATTTTATATCATCTTAATTATCTTACAGTTTAGTTTAAATATGTATGCAATTTAACATTCAGTATTGTAAATGTCAGTATTTAGAAATTATAAAATGTTGAAGCTTCTTGTCATGTCAAAGAAAGGGGCTGTTCCAATTTGTTCTTTACATAACCTTTGATAAGGGTTATTTTGTTCTTATGAATGTTGTTTTTAATAGCTTAACCTTCAACATCAATGACATTTATGTTTTTCAAGTTGACTGAAAATCCTTTTGTTAAACTCTAGTCAAAATTCTTGATTCACAAAATTAATATATTGCTACTGTTTTATGTTACTCTAATCAATGTTAAAGAACTTGCAATTTTATAAAAAGTATTTTGTTATTTTGTCATATTATGAAATTCATTCCCAGTTATTTTTCTTTATTCTAATAATATATACATATCACTTTATTTCAAATGTTTTTGCAATTTGGATTTTTTCACTCAATTATCATTTTGTCTAGCCTTTGACAATCTGAACCAGTAAACCACTGAATTATAATCTACTTAAGTTTTTTTCAAAAGAGGAGCCTTCAGGTCGCCTCCAACTGCGGTCGCAGACTTACTAAGTTTTTTAATGATAATGATTAATATGATTTATTGATTTTCTTTTAATTCTTTCAGCAAAGTATATAAAGTAAATAAAAGAAAGGATGAAGTGAAAAAAAATGGATTGCACAAGTCATTGTAAACTGAAGGCCCACGGTTCTTATCTTACATCAATCATTACATCTGAAACCGATGGAGAGGTTTTCAAGAAAGCATCAAATGAGAAATGCAATAACTCCTCCAAAGTACTAGATCACCTCGGAAGGTATTTTCATATTTACTTTTTCAGTTCTTTTAATGTCATCTTAATCAAAACAAAACTTTCATAAAAAGTTTTTGAAGGGAAATAACATCTTGCTTGTATTGTTGAAGTAGAATTTCTTTCTGCTCTTTTCGTCAAAATAATCTCGTGTCGATAATATTTGTCATGTTCAAGAAAAGTCTATTGTCAGAAAATTTTTTAGGGAAACGTTATTGTCCTAGACAAGTTCATTCTTTTGAAGGAAAATCTCCAGTTGGAAAAAGCTTGCATCTTCGAAGGAAAATCTATTGTTGAAATATCTTAATTACTTTTGAAAACACACAATGAAGTTAGCTCTCTATTCTGTAGAAAATCTTTTTGCTGTAAACTAATATCTTCTTATTTTTAAAGGAAAATCTCTCACAAAATGCATCAAATTTCATGTTTAAAATTTTCAAAGAAAAATCACTTTCTGACTTTGTATTTTTGAAGGAACATCATGTATTCTTTAATGAAAAATCCCATCCTAAAAATATTTTCATATTCTTGAAGGAAAATGCTTAAAATTGCTGAAAAAGTTCTTGCACTCTTGAATGAAGATTCCCTACTGAAAGTATCATTATATACTCGAAAGACAATCCCTTAATGGAAATAACCTGGAATTCTTGAAGGAAAATACCTTGAAGAAAATATCCTTGTATTCCTGAAAATATCCTTGTATTTTTGAAAGAACACACCTTGCTGAAAATATCCTTGTATTTTTGAAAGAACACACCTTGCTGAAAATATTCTTGTATTCTTCAAAGAAAATCCCTTGAAGAAAATATCCTTGTATTCCTGAAAATATCCTTGTATTCTTAAAAGAACATACCTTGCTGAAAACATCCTCGTATTCTTGAAGGAAGATACCTTGTCGAGAATATCCTTGTATTCTTGAAAATGAATTCGTTGTTAAAAATATCCTAAGGGAAATATCATTGAGTTCTTGAAAGAAGATACCTCAATGAAAATATCCTCGTATTCTTGAATGAAAATACCCTGGTATTCTTGAAAGAAGATACCTTGCTTAAAATATCCTTGCCTTGTATATTAAAAATATCTTAAATATCCTTGTATTCTTGAAGGAAAATGCCTTGATGAAAATATCTTTGTATTCTTCAAGGAAATTTCCTTGCTGAAAATATCCTTGCATTCTTGACAGTCAGTACCTTTAGCCAAATTAAGAACATTTTTCTTACTTATAGGAAGAAATATTTAAAAGTTTAATATCTCTAAAACGAGCTACATTCGCAAATTCCAAGTATAACCCAGAGATTCGGTATACCAAATGTGATAACTGTGCAAAAAATTGAAAAATTTCATTCGCGGATGGTGGAATTATTAACCCCCCAAAAAAATAATTCCAAATTAGGAATTTAACGAACTGCCGTTTTTATTATCACTAAGAAAAACAGAAAGTGAGTTTTCCGCGTTTTATAAATAGATGTCAATTTTATACAGGGAGAAGTGAAGTTTTTTCTAGGGATTATAGCTCGTTCCCCCGAGCAAGTCAAGAGCTCAATCTTTCTTTCCCACCTAAATGGAATGGTAAGAATCTTATGAAAAACTTTTTAACGTGCAATTTTTTCTATTTTTGGAGAAAATCTAGGTATTTGCTTCATATTCCTAATTAGGAATACTAGTAAAAGTAAGAAAAATGTTCCTAATTTGGCTAAAGGTACTGACTGCTTGAAAGAGGATACCTTGTTGAAAATATCCTCCTATTCTTGAAGGAAAATACCTTGCTGAAAATATCCTTGTATCATTGAAGGAAAATGCCTTGATGAAAATATCTTTGTATTTTTGAAGGAAATTCCCTTGCTGAAAATATCCTTGCATTCTTGAAAGAAGACTCCTTGCTAGAAATATCCTGGTATTCTTGAAAGAGGATACCTTGTTGAAAATATCCTCGTATTCTTCAAGGAAATTCCTTTGCTGAAAATATCCTTGCATTCTTGAAAGAGGATACCTTGTTGAAAATATCCTTGTATCATTGAAGGAAAATGCCTTGATGAAAATATCTTTGTATTCTTCAAGGAAAATACCTTGCTGGAAATATCCTTGCATTTTGGAAAGAAGATTCCTTGTTGAAAATATTCTTTTATTCTTGAAAAAATATACCTTGCTGAAATTATCCTCCCATTCTTGAAGAACATACCTTGCTGAAAATATCTTCGTATTCTCGAAGGATAATGCTTTGCTGAAAATATCCTCGTATTCTTGAAGGAAAATCTATTTTTTTGAAAATATACTTGTATTCTTGAAAATGAATTAGTTGTTAAAAATATCCTAAGGGAAATATCATTGGGTTCTTGAAAGAAAGATACCTCAATGAAAATACCCTGGTATTCTTGAAAGAAGATACCTTGCTTAAAATATCCTTGCCTTGTATATTAAAAATATCTTAAATATCCTTGATAATGCCTTGCTGGAAATATCCTCGTATTTTTGTAGGAAAATGCCTTGATGAAAATATCTTTGTAATCTTGAAGGAAAATGCCTTGCTGAAAATATCCTTGCATTCTTGAATCAAGATTCCTTGCTGAAAATATCTTGGTATTCTTGAAAAAATATACCTTGCTGAAATTATCCTCCTATTCTCAAAGGAAAATACCTTGCTGAAAATATCCTCGTATTCTTGAAGGAAAATGCCTTCTTGTAATTAGATTCCTTGCTGTCAAAACCTCATATTCTTACATGAAGATTCCTTGCTGACAGCTGTATTCTAATCCCTTGTTCCTTGAAAAAATCCCTTGTTGAAAATATCCTTGAATTCTTAAAGGAAAAATGTCTTGAAAAAGAATCCCTTGTTGAAAATATCCTTGAATTCTTAAAGGAAAAACCCTTGCTGAAAATATCCTTGTATTCTTGAAGGAAAATGGCTTGATGAAAATATCTTTGTATTCTTAAAAGAAAATCTCTTGTCAAAGATATCTACGTATTCTTGAAGGAAAATCTCTTGTCAAAAATATCTACGTATTCTTGAAGGAAAATTTCTTGCTGGAAACATCCTGCTGTTCTTGAAATTCCTGCTGAAAATATCCTCGAATTGTTAATTGAAAAGCCCCTGCTCAAAATATCCTTGTATTCTTGAAGGAAAGTAAATGTTTTATTGGAGAATGACCTCTTGCTTTGAGTCTATCTACCGGGTGCGTCACTAAAAAGTTTCTCTCTTTTAAGTTAATTTTCTCAAGATCTGATAATTTCATGAGAACTGGCCCATTATCACTGAAAAGAAGAAAGATAAACTTAAATTCTAATCGGTCATTTATCAAATTTGGTTCATTAGATCAAAAATTATGCTTAATCGAATAAAAAAGTTACTTCTAGAAAGTGCTTGAAAACATTATGAATTAAATTTTTATCTCAGAATTGGTAATCGCAGTAGCCTTGCAATAGTAAGAGAGCCTAGAAAGCCGAGAAAGGGTAAAGCTCTTTATCAAAATTGTTTCAATTTGTTTTTACCTAGCATTTCCTCTTATTTTTGGCTCTGGACTGGATAAAGTCAATGTAAGGCTGGATTTATCTAGAAAACCACATTTGATGTATTTTCATAAATTTTACCAGATTTCTGGGCACTCTCTGACAAATTTTCTTCCTTTTATTGATAATCAACTTTCCTTTATATAACAAAAGATTACTTTGACAGCCAATCATCATTTTTAACGATTAAAACAAAGAAACTGATGTATTAAGCCACCATGCCTCTGCTTAACAAGGCTCGAAATAACGATTCAAAGTGAGTCGGACAAATGTCCGATCAGGGTTGCTTTAGCTTGAAAATTATGATTTTTGGGTCGGACATGAAGCTATTTGGGTCGGACAATGTCCGATGTCCGACCGTTATTTCGAGCCCTGGTTTAATTTGATAGGTTTATTTTCATCGTTTTCGAGTACTTTCTGAAAGTAACTTTTTTATTCAATTAAGCATAACTTATGTTCTAACGAACCAAACTTAATAAAAAACCCATCAAAATTTAAATTTTTCTTTCTTCTTTCCAGTGATTAAGGATTTGTTCTCATAAATTTATTAAATCTTGAGAAAATAAACTTAAAAGAGAGAACCCTTTTTGTGGTGCATCCGGTATTTAAAGTTTGCTTTCTTTTTACTAGTAATGATATAGGGTTACAAGGTCTTTTAGAGGTCAAAATTAATCTAAATATCAGCTGTTTTTTAAAATCAGTTCAAAAACTGGTTTGTGGTTAAAATGAAGGATGTGGTGATGGTATGGTCGTGACTTGTTTAACCCAAGTGCTCCGTAAAGGCAAACTGTCTAATTTAGGCCTTGTACGATAGACAAATCTATCTTCAAAGAGCGAACCCTTGCCTTTTAGTCCCGCTCTTGAGGTCGATAAATGTTTCATTTCGTGACACACATCTTAGAACTAACTTTTTTTGGTGGAAACTCACGAATTAGTATTAGATTCCAAAATCAAAAAGTTTCCACGATATTTTCGTGCAAGTAACGAGTAATTGGCGATTTTTTGCGTTTCCAGGCAAAATTGCAAGGCCTGGAAATGAATTAGTATTAGTATATGGTAAAAAACTGATGGAAAACAGGGAATTTCCCCACAATCTGCATTAATTTATGCAAAATTAAACACCTTTTTGACCACAAAAAGGCCCATAACTTTTGATCTAGAGAAGTTGGGACTTTGGTGTAATACACTTTTTTGCTCAGTTTGACGAGCTCTATCATGTGATATAGGTCTCTTTTTAATTTGAAGACCCCCCCCCCAAAAAAAAAAAAAAAAAATCATGCTTCCAGGCCTTGAATTTTGCCGGAACGCAAAAATCGCCATTACTCGTTTACTTGCACGATAATATCGTGGAACTTTTTTGATTTTGGAATCTACATATACTAATTCCGTGAGTTTCCACCAAAAAAGTTAGTTCTAAGATGTGTGTCACGAAATGTTTTCTACCACTTTTTTCGTCAGCGCGGGACTATTCATCTTAAGAAGATAGAGATGATAATTTTTGGAACTGCTTGGACCCCCGAATAAATAGTCTAAAGGGGCTAAAATGAACATAGACCCTCAAATGACTTTATTATAATGTCTATTATTATAATGTTATAATCATAATTTTTACAGAAATTTTTCATGTAGCAACTTCATGCGGAAATATTTGCGAGGTGACGGGTATGCCCGAGCCAACGATAAAAAATCGACGCTCAGAGCAAAAAAGTTGACCTTTTTGGGACCCTCAGATAGATTAAGTAGACGTGATACAATTTTATGTACGGGATACATTTTTGGGAGAGCTACGTATCAGAATCATTAAAGAGCGAACTAAGAGACTGGGTTCGAGTTTTGTTTAGTACATGATCTTCTTCTGCGTTGCAAGAAAGCTTCTAGTTCTACATCGAGTGCCAGATACCCGAGTCTGTTAAATGACGCGCCTTACGCGCCCACGCGCCCACGCGCCTTACGCGCCCACGCGCCTTACGCGCCTTACGCGCCTGAATTTCGACGCGCCTTTAAGTTTTGACACACCTATTTTTCATATGCGAGTTGCGAGTTGCGAGTTACGAGTTACGAGTTAGGATTTGTAAGTTACTTTTCACGAGTTACGAGTTGCATTTTAACAAAATAAAATCGCGAGTTGCGAGTTACGAGTTGCATTTTAACACACAAAATTCGTGAGTTGCAAATTGAAAGTTGCAAATTAAATGTGCGAGTTGCAAATCTAAAAGTGAGAGTTGCAAATTAAAAGTGCGAGTTAAAAAATTATAAAAAAGTCTGAGCCTGTTATCATAAATAATAATAGGACAAAAAAAGCTTAAAAACCAAAGCAAAGCATGGAAAACCCAGCCAAACTGTTTACTTTTTGTGACTAAAGTTGTGTAACCACTCACATACATCTTTTGACAAGCTACTTAAGGCCCTTAAGTGTGATACCTGCAAGCTTTATTACACCAAATATTTTAATTGTACCGAATGAGATGCCTTTGATATAAATAGATAAATATTTTCAAAAGGCAAAAACTGGGAAAGGCAGTTTTAGAGATACAATTCTAATTAAATATTCCATTGTCCGTTTTGATAAAACCACTTATTTTAATGAAATGATGATCTGATGGTCAAATATAAAGCTTCTTTAATTAACTCCAGCAAAGGTTTTGTCACTTATAAATTTGATGCTGATAAAACAAAAGGATAATTGACACCCTATTCAAGCTTCAATAGCTTTCAAATGGGCTGTTCTACAATCATGGTCAAAATTTATTGAGAATTTAGCTTGTTTTCTCGTTTTTCGAATTTAGAGTTCGGGCGAGAAAGTCGATTTGGGCCATTTCAATTTTGGGTCTTCAGATCCTAAGGTCCTAAGTCTTAATTCTAACGTTAAAACTCTACCCTTCCAACCAAATTTAGAGCACTTCCAAGTCGTTTGTGGTTTTGAAAATTTGCGGGAATTTCTCTTTTTTCTAAAATATTACGACAATGATTGTACACGTTTTGCACGTGATCTTATAATTACTGTTAGTGAAACAACCCCTCAGAGCCACCATTCTCAGCCTGTTACCTTGTTACCCCCTGTTACCCTGTGTTACCCTTTTTAGTAACAACGCCTCACCCTTACTGACTTTTCGATTTGTAACTCGCACTTTTAATTTGCAACTCGCACTTTTAATTTGCAACTTGCATTTTTAATTTGCAACTCGCACTTTTAATTTGCAACTCGCACTTTCAATTTGCAACTCGCGAATTTTGTGTGTTAAAATGCAACTCGTAACTCGCAACTCGTAACTCGCAACTCGCGATTTTATTTTGTTACATTGCAACTCTGGTAACTCGTAACTCGTGAAAAGTAACTCGTAACTCGTGGTTCTAAATGCAACTCGTAACTCGTAACTCGCAACTCGCATATGAAAAATCCTCTAAGAAGGTGCGTCAAAACTTAAAGGTGCGTCGAAATTCAGGCGCGTAGGGCGCGTGGGCGCGTAAGGCGCGTGGGCGCGTAAGGCGCGTGGGCGCGTAAGGCGCGTGGGCGCGTGGGCGCGTCAATAAATGGAAGGCGCGTGGGCGCGTAAGGCGCGTCATTTAACAGACTCCAGATACCCCTAGGATAACACTTTTTCCAGCTTGAAAAAGGTAGTGGATACCTCTCTAGCCTTCGGCTTTAAGTTTGATGTTATTGTCCGGGATTTTTGTACATATCCGATAAGACCCCCCCCCCCCCTACTCTCACCAGGGTGTTTCTATGTTTATCATTTACATGTTTTTTATTTTAGCAGAACCCAGTTTACAAGAACATTTAGGCTGAAATGTCCAGCCTCAGTTTGGAAAAAAATTGACAAGAAACTACAATTTTTTCCTTTTTTCCAGCAGTTTTAACCGAACTTAGGAATGGATTTTCTAAAATCGTGGAGAGTCAATTTTGTCCAAATTTTACCAATTTTAAGTGCTCTGGACATGCCCAATTTTTCGATTTTACACACCAACTTAAATGTCCTGTTAAACCTACCATTTTAGAATTTAAAAATCGAAAAATTGAAATGAAAAAATTAAATGAAGATGAAAACGAAGAGTTTTTCGAAGAAGAGTATTTCACCTTCAAAGCCCTAATCTCGGTAAAAATCAAACATTTTGGATTTTTTTTTGGTTCAGGTGATGTATCTATTTACCGAAAAAATCTAAATAAAGAAATTATTTGTCATTAAGTTAAAAAAAGTTTGAAACAATAAAATAATTTTCCCAAGGAGATTAGGCTTTTTTGTCAAAAGTATGGGATTTTATATCATGCATATATCTTTCTCTTGTTCTTTAGGAGGCCTCCCCCAGTCGACCCTCAATTCACGTATTCACGCACAAAATGTTGCCAATTCACGTATTCAAGCGCGAAATAAACCATTTTCACGTTCACACGCCAATTTTGCTTTTACATCTTTAGTTAAAATGATTTTGACCTTATTTGCCTAAATATGACCTTTTTATGGTTTCTTTAAACAGTTTGACCTATTCTTATGCCCAAAATTTTCGCAATATGAAGTTTTCTGCAGTTTTGTCAACTTATTATCGATAGCGTCGACCTTTTAAGGCATCTTTTACAGCTATTTGAGCTTTAATAAAGCAATGTTTTAGGTGTGCCGCGCCAAAGTTATTGTAAAAACCTCACTTTTTACAGTTATTTTTTCTTATAAATAATTTTCTACTTTTTCTTTATTTTTGGTACGCGCCTCGATGTACCTATTTTTCTTATTATTTGATTGGTTGTTTATCACGTGACTTTTCATTTATAACGGCCTCGTGTTTAGAAGGTAGTTCTCTTACTTCGGTATTTTATAGAAGATAAGGTACATCGTGAAATTTATTGAAGATATTGTTTGAAGTTTATTATCCTGATTTTTCTGAAAGGAATTAATATAATACCCTGGTAACTGCTTAGAGAAAAAGCACTACCTTCCGTTTTTACAGTTACAAAGAACTACCCTTCTGGCGTAGGGTGGGCATTTCTTCCTCGCAGACACGTAAGAAGTATTTGGTTGGGCCAATCATGTTTTGAGAGTAGACTTCAAGACAAGCTTCAAAGAGGTGGAGCGGTAGTACAACCGGATGACGCAAATTGAAATGGTTGACCCCCATCAGATGGAAGGAAGTGTACGGAAAACAACAAGGCGAGCGAAGCGAGCGCGAAATTATTTGGTCACTATTTGGATTTGTTGGCAAAAATCTGGTACGGCGAGCGACGTAACTGCCGTACCCGATGCGGCGTTCCAAGAGTTTCGCCCAAGAGAAAACTTTTAAAATTTAGAATGCCTAGATTGCTTGAAAATGCATCATGTGCACAGAGAAATGGGATGGGATAGAAAATGTGCTTCTCTGATTACCCGAAGTGTTCTGATCGTGTCTATTGAAAACTCATTTAGTATAGTAAGATTTGGTCGTTACAAAAAGTTCAAAAAAAACAGCTCGTCATGCGAAGAGGGCTGGTTCCTATATGCTGTGTTTATAAAAGTGGTTTCATGTTTTTCGTTTTTCGTTTTTGATCCATTACTTTTTAAACTTTCAGTATCCAGTAACAAATTTTACACTAACTTGTAGTCTGAAAAATTCTCATATTACAATGATACCAAATTATTTCTAAAGAATTTGATAAAAATTCATCAAAGACAGATTTGATTTCTTATTTTCGTGCACTTTAGCTTTTAATCTAATTATGCGGTCATGATGCCGTTTTATCATTATAATCGCTAGAAAATTCTGAGCAAGAAAATATAGTTATCTTTTGGTATAAAAGAGGTATCCCCAAAATATAAGCCCCTAAAGTTTACGCATAATTTGACCTGAAACAAAAGAATTTCGTCATACCACCACGGTAATTATACAACTTTTTAAAAGCAACAACAAAAGAAATCCATTAGCTCGAAAGAAACTCCCTTAAGGGCAAAGGACCTGGTATATGACGAGCCGTTTGTCTATTGTTCTGAAGAAGCTGTTTTTCCATCTCTTTACATTCCTCTGATGTGCATCATTATCTATTAGAATTATTTTTAATTGTTCGATGCTGCATGTATACAAGATGTTTTAGAACTAGACGTTTTTTTTTTATTAGAACCTAGTTTATGAGAACATCGAGGCTGAAATTCGTCGAAAAAATAAGAACATCGTAAGAAAATGCCCGGCCTCAGTTTGAAAAAAATGACAAGAAACTACAATTTTTTTCAATCAAGCGGTTTTAACTGAACTTAGGTATAGATTTTCTAAAATCAAGAGTCGATTATTGTCCAAATTTTAACAATTTTAAGTGCTCTTTATTTTGCATGATATTGTCAATTTAGAGTAGTCTGAAAAATTAAGAATGCATTTAAGAACATTTTAGGCTGAAAATTGCTCAAAAAATAAGCACATCCAGGCTCAGCCAAATTTTAGGTGTTCTAATAAAAAAAAACGTGTACCTACTTTTTCAAATTATTGAAGGAGCAAAAATCCTTTAAGTCTCTAAGTTAACGCGGTATCATTTTGTGTACTGTATTGTAGTAACAATATAAGTGACTACGGAGAGACAACCATTATGAAACGCTGACGGAGAAGATTTTCTCTAGACTCTTTGTTTTTTTGACTAAAAACGCTCTTGTTGGATGCAGTATTTGCATCACAAAAATTGTCATTAAAAATCAAAAAATACGCCCTCAGAAAAATAAGGAAAACATTTGTTTAGATATCTTTGATGATTTTAATGTTATAAAGTTTTGATTATTAATTTCGCCTTAGCGAATTATTACGATAGCCTTCTGTGTGCGTTCCTGTGTACTCGGAAAAAAAAAATTAGAAAACGAAAGTACTCCATACGGTGGACGAACTTACTAAATTTAACTTACACTTTACACGTTCGTTTAGCCACGGACGATTTTCGCGCGTTTTTATAGTGGTCCGATCACAGATATGTTTATGTTTATGTTTCTTTTCTTTAAAGTTGATGCAAAGTAGTACAATGTGTACTTAGCTCGAGGCTAATCAATATCAACTATTAATTACAAATCTATCTAGAATGTTGATACTCAAGATCAACTATTATTTACAAATTAATTTAAATTCAATCAATGAAACCAACGCCATGGATAAAAGTACGACAGTTTCGGCAAGGACAAGTAGTGGGCCCCCATTGCTTGATTTCTTTTTTAAATTCATCTAGGCTTTTAAGTTTTTTAAAGTCATCGGGAAGGGTAGCCCAGATTTTAGGTCCCAGGAAAGCTAAAGACGATTTTCCATTCATTTCACTTTCAACTACTCTACTACGAAAGGAATTCCTTTTTCTCGTTTTGATCTTACATTGGTTTTTGAGAAATATTTTACTTTCTGATTCATTGAGTTTTGATTTAAATAGCTCTGTGGATAAGGATTGAATTGCTCGTTGATGGAAGGTGGAACCATTGTCAAGTTTCAACAGATCATCGAATGATGAGTTGTAGTCTGAATAAACGATTCTCAAGCATCTTTTATGTAGATTGTTGATTTTATCCTCTAGAGCTCTGCTATGAAACATCCATATGAGAGGACAGTAATTGAAGTGGCATTTAATGAAAGCATTCATCAAGCGTTTCTTTTTTTCTAAAGTGAGATATGTGCTCATTCTGGCTAAGGCGGTTATTTTCAAACTAGCTTTCTTGCAAAGATTTTCTATATGCGATTCAAACGTCAAAAGATTATCGAAGGTTACTCCAAGAATCTTTGACGATTTGGTATTGAAAACAGTTTCTTCTCCAATATTTAGATAGAGCGAGTCGTCAATGATGTTAACTATTAGCTGACATTTGTCAGCATTACCAACCATTTGATATTGCGGCAAATTAGTAGATTGCTACACAACAGAGTCTATATTGTATTCACCACAATGAGTAATTTAGCGCTGACAAGTAAGGGCGAAGAATACAATGGGGTAGAGTCATTTAACGGTCGGGGCTGTGGATGGCGTAATACCGGATAATAGCGATCTGGACAGTTAGGCTAACTCGTCAGTTAGACTGTTTAATCGCCACTACAAAAGTTCTTGGGTCAGGGGTTTCGAGCTCACCGAGGCTAGTCACCAAGGATAGTTGTCCTAAGATTCGGTAAGAATCTTGAATCGATGTAACGCTGATCAAAACTATCTCGCGTGGTTAAGTTAAAGATTTCATCCAAGGATAGTTGTTTTAAGATTCGGTAAGAATCTTGAATCGCTGTAACAGACAAGAATCTTATTAGCATCTTACAAAAGAATCTTATCAGATCTTTAAAGATCTTAAAGGATCTTGGCACGTTCGTAGTAAGAAACTGAACAAGAACTTGCAAAGTTTCTTGATAAGATCTTATCAAGAACTTATCAAGAATTTTTACCAGGGTCGCGAACTTGGAAATGTTGGGAAAGAAGCCTGAGCTGAAGGAGTCATTTATGCTTATAGAGAAGCAGCTTGCAAATAAGTGAGAGTATTTTTTAATTATTTTCGCTGGTATATCATTTTCCGCTTGAGACTTATTTGTCTTAAGGTTACTAATTATCTTCTCTACTTCGTCTTCGGTGGTGTTTCTGAACTTGAAGGAGTTTTCATTGTTTGATACCTTTTCTTTTATCTTGAGTATACTAGGGTGGTTTCTAAAAAGCATTATTTCATTTTGAAGAATATTATCAGAAAGTTCATTGAGAGGCACTGGTTCTGTTGGTGGTTGATTGAGATCTAATTTTTTAGTGATATTTATGAAGAATTCATTAAACATTTTTGCAATTTCTTTATCATCTTTAATCAGCTCATCATTTTCGACTAAGGTTATTTTCTCACTTATTGGTCCTTTATTAGAGAAAAAAGGGCGCACAGTTTTCCAAAATCTTTTATTGTCAGTGATTTGCTTTTCATCCAGAGATTCATAAAATCTTCTTTTAGTGTTTCTCAGGAGATATAAGCATCGGTTTCGCTGTTGGTTGTAATTATATTTGTTGATGTTAGAGGGGTCTTTTCGTTTAATGTTATTAAGTCGAGATCGATGCATCATGACCTTTCGTAGTGATTTTGTCATGAAAGCTTTATCATTACCTCTTAGTATTTTAGTTTTTATCGGTGCTTCAGCGTTTAGAAGATTTACCACACTTTTCATTTTATGTTCAAAGTTGCGATTCGATTCTAGTACTTGAGTTAAATGATTTTTGAAAAGGTCTTCGTTAATATTTTTGTAGCATCTATATTTAATGGCTTTAGGTGGACACTTTTCAAAAGTGGTTTTTAAGACGCTTATTGTGATGTTGTGAAAGTCCGATAGGCTATTAGATACAGAGGAAGAGCCCTGAAAACTTCTTTGGTAATTTGTTAGCATCAGATCAATGCATTTCGGATTTTCTGCGTTTTTGAAGCACGTAGGTTCATTTATCAAGCTAGAAAGCTCCCTGCTAGCAAGAAACTCAGGCATTTTATGTTTGTCGATTTCACAATTGAAATCCCCCATTAGTAAAAGTCGGTCATGATCTCCTATAGAATCAAGGCTATTTTGTAAAAGCTCTAAATGTGAATTTATATTGTCTACATGCGGATTATAAGAGCAAACTAGTAGCCATTTTTGCTTCTTCAGATTGACCTCGATGAATATAGCTTCACGATTCTTGTCTTTCAATACGACTTTCGAAGGAATGCCCTGACGTACGTAGAGTAGAAGACCTCCTCCCTGTTTGTCCCTGTCCAAGCGATATGGACGCGAGTAGTTTTCAATAATGAAATGATTTTCAGGGAATGATTTGTCAATCTTAGTTTCAGATACAAAAAAAATGTCTACGTTATCTTTGATAACTAATTTGAGACCTTCAAATTTGTATCTTATCGAGTTGATATTAAGATGTCCTATGATGACGTTTGCGACGTTATTAATACGGATTTTTCTCAGAGCCTTTTCTTCGAATTCATAAGATTTTTTCGTTGGTTTGTCAAGCAATGGGGGACCATCTACATACCTTTCACTGTCACCTTTTTCTTTGTTGTTGGATTCATCGTTGTCTGTACTGTTTTTGTCGTTTTCATTGGTTTTGCTGGTGATTTTTATGTTTGTGTTTTTTCTTGGTATTTCTTTAAGGTTCGTTGTGTAGGGTGTTAATGTTGGTTTTCTCTTTGACGAAACTTCCTGAGGCCGTAGCCGTTTTTTGAGTTTCCCCGAACGCGATGTACCCATTCAGTATCGTCTAGGTTCAGATTATTTGCTTTATCCAGTCATTCCTTTAGAACTGCTCTTTCAGTTCGAGTCAGGTCTTCCGTAATGCTCATTCCTTTATAGTCGTCATTTCCTTTGAGGGCTGATAGGCTGTGAAGGAGGGACAACTTTTCTTTTTCTGAACCAAGGACAAGTTTTATTGGTCAATTTTTGTTGGTTTCCTCGGTACCGATTCTCGATACGTTCTTTATGGTTGGAGGTGGAATTTTTACCGTCTTGATGAGGCTTTCAATAAACCTTTTATCACCGCCGTTTTTATCTTCACCAGTCCATTCAGCAACTCCATGGATGACGACATTTCTTTGCCGCTGGTCATGGTCTTTTTTTTTCTTTTATCTCTTCGTAGCGAGCCTCTTTTATAATGGACTTTAAACCGCTTGTTGTTACTTGAGGCGTAATTTTAGTTGCGTCAGCGTAGGACGTGTTGGCTTTGGTTACTTGATCCTCAACCTTGGTCAAGGATATCTGTAAAGCCCGAAGGGCTAGATAGGCAACTTTAACCCTATTTTTATCAGGGGGGGTGTTTTCCACCAGGCTGGCACTCTTTTGCTAATAGCTCAATGAAAATTTTTTTTAACACTCTGAAAGTTTTTGACTTTTAATATAATTCTATTAGCAGCATATATACCAAATTTTACAATTATAAACCGACCAGATCAGGTTTTATGACTTTTTTGTGCAGGCATATCATAAAATCCAGCTAAAACCCTGTAAAATCCCAAAATCTTAAATTTAGCATAACTTTAGATCTAGGCATCCAACTGACTTCAAATTTTGATAGGTTCTAGGTGTCAATGATAAATTTTAAAAAATATTTTAAAAATTTTCAAAAACTGCTGACGTCATCAAAAATGACGTCATTGTTTTTTGAAAAAATTTACTCTTTTTCTGCATGGATTTTAAACCTCGATTTTATTAGTATATTAAAAACCGGCAAATATGTTAAACATATTCTTTTTGGCTTTTAGAATTTCAAAACAGAATTGAAAAATCTCCATTCGTTCAACTTTAACTGCTATTTTAATGAATAGTACTTTTTAATTGGTGAGCGATAATTATAAAACTTTGTGATGACGTCATCATCTTTATGATGACGTCATCAACCCAAATTTTTTTATATGGACTCCTTTTATGGTAGAGAACATTTGTGCCAAATTTCAAGTCCATACCTTTTCTAGATCAAAAGTTATGCAAGGCTGGTGGAAAACACCCCCCCTTGAGAATACAAAATCCAAAAAAGCCTGATAAGCTTTCTCCAGCAAAAAAAAGTGAAGCAAAAATTTGACTTTTTAAATTTCGTGCCGATGGATCTAGTATTTTAATTGTTTTTGGAGCGCGAGATCAAAAAAAGTAGGCGGCAAACGCTATTTCACATCTCTCAAACCGGTGAAATTGCATATTTTAGTCACGTGACTTTGGTAGGAAATCCTTCCAAACCTAGGCTTCACTTTTTGATAAAAGTCGCAAATCTAGCCCTTCGGGCTTTACAGATCTGTGGGTCCGATAACTGTGAAGATAAGATCAGACATTTGCTCGTACTATATGGAAATATTTCACTCGTTCTGGATTTTCCGTATATTGTACGGAAAAATCTCGGAACTCGTAAAATAATATTTCTCATATTGTACTCGCAACTGTCCGATAACTATTACATATCAAGCCTTTTTGACGACTGTATTATTAGCTCCACAGTTTGGAGCGTACGGCTCCTCTCTAAAATTACGCTAGTGCAAGAAGAGTAACCAAGCATTTTTGTAAACATTCATCGTGAGAACTTTTTAATGGCTGCTTTTAAAACTTGCTGCTGCTGTGTGCTGTATAAATTTTTATAATGTTTTCTGTCCTTTTGTAGAGTATTTAAAGAGGTTTATTATTCGTTTACTACTAAGTATTTTATGTTTGTGTAGTTACTGAATGCACCAATAAATTGATAATGCTCAGTAAGTAGAATAAAAAGAGTTAGTTTTTCACAACAACAACATAAAACCCTGCCTCTTCTTCACTAAAACTACGAACAGCGCAGCTATGATCTTTTTTTCCTTTTTTTCACCAGATAGTAATGTGTTAATAGTGAAACCAGTTGTGACAAACAGTCAGTTTTAGCAAGTATTCTTTAGAAGTTAATTGAAATTCAGCGATCATTTTCGTAATCGAACTGTCAAACTACTGTGAGATCGGGTAACTTGCGTCAGTGGAGGCTAATCCATAGCCCCTCAAATGAAGTTAAATGGTAGAGTAAAGCTTCGAGCAGAGCTGTACAGTTCTTTTGTTTTGAAATTTTGATGGCTATGTAAGTTTCCTTCCACTGATGCAAGTTATACCCGACTTCACAGTATCCATCGAAATCAGACGATAGCTGTTCGATTACCCAAACGATAGCTGTTCGATTACCGAACCTTATTTGGTAAGAAATTTTTTTGATTAGTTTGATTATATAAGTTTGATGACAGTTTTTTTATCCGATGAAGTTTGATCGGTGTCCGATGGGTTTGGTAAGTAAGTTTTTCCAGCTTTTCCTCCCCAATGGGATGATAGATATTGGCCTGCTCTTTATGGTTTAGCGTGGGCGTCTGCTAATAAGCCTTTACCACGCCTTCTCTCTGGGAACTTCACCCCGTGCACGCCTTGTCATTTTGGGAAAAATGACAGTTTTACGCTTTCCGTCATAACTTTTGATCTACTAAACCGATTCAAAAAAATAAGCCCATTCTGGAAAGCCCAACTATCCTGCTTTCTAAAAATGATAAAATAAAGGATTTTCCTTTATCATTGGTGACACAGTAGTCTTCTGCCTTAGAGTTGAAAAAAAATCAAAACGCAATTTGTCATATTTTTCAAAATTTTAAGTTCCGGTTAAAAAAAAAGTGGGGAGAACATTTGCGATACCATAATTTTCTGGCTCATTGTCTCCACCATTATAACTACAACTGCTAGCCAAAAAATCACAATCATACCTTTACTAGAAAAGGCAGAATTCATTTTTAGAAAACCTTGGTTTTCGAGAAAATTTCCACGTAAATCAGAGGCACGTAAGGCAGAGGCCCCTTGAGGTAATTTTTATGGGAAATATCACTAAAAACAGCTAAAAATGACTTTCCTATCATCAACCAGCATGAAAGCAATAGAAATAACATAGTATATACACTTTGAAACTCTTTGCAGCCTTATTAGAAGTCTTAACTTGGGTTTCGGTGACGGTCGATGTCGGCCGACAAGTCTCCAGTCCTCACCCTTAATGTACCGTCATACTGAAGAATAAGGAGGCAGAAACTTACCTCAAACACTGACTAAAGTACAAAAAAGCAATACATAACATTTCCAACCAATAAAACAAACCATTTTCCACTAAATAAACATAAAAAGTTAGTTACAGCAGTCAATGAGCTCATAATTTCCAAAAGAATATTTTGCCAGATTTTCCAGTTTGTTTTGACAGTTAAAATCGAAAGTAGATGGTTTCAAACTATTGAAAATAGTTTGTTTACATTTTCTCTCCGTCATATAAGACATTTCCCGGGATTTAAAGGCGTCTTTAAGGCGGTAGGGCGGCTTTTCTTAACGCCCCATGAAAAACGTATATTTACGGCCTCGGCTATATATTAGAACGTAAATTTACGGCCTCGGCGTGGAATGTAAAAAAGAATGAGCAACAAGGTAATAAATCAAACTAATCGAGCTTCAATCAAACTTCACCGATCTTGATACACCTTTTGCTAATCTGGATTTTCATTTTGATATATAAAAAACTCCAGTGGTACCGTTGTATAAGATTCCCATTTCCGTACTAAGATTCTTGTTGCTTTTCTGGAATCTTTCCCCTATATATTTTTCACGGGATAACCAGCAAGAGATTGGGGAGGGCGGAGGGTTTGTTTAATGGGATATATTTTAAATAGTTACCGTCAACTGCTCTAACTTAGGACTATCTGTCAAAACATGGGACGGCAATTCGGCCATGGTCAATTCACCAAACCTCCAAAGTCATCTGATTTGAGTTAAGGAACGGCGTATTAAAAAATACAGGATTTCTCTTTCGATTTTACAGTAAGTTAAAATACAGACCAGATATGCAACAGTCCCATGTTTCGACCAATCGTCCCAAGTTAGAGCAGTTGACGGTACAAAGGAGTCATTGTTGTGATTTGCTAGAAGGGCCATTAATCGATTACGTATAATATTGATTCTTTTACTGTTTTTAGCACTTACTACTTTCACTTGTGTGTAAACATTTATTTTATGATTTTGTAAGGTTTACGGTCAACCTAGAAATAATTAATTAAATAATTTTAAAGGTCTATTACAGCATCAGAAGAATAATTGTATTACTTTATAAGTGAGGTTTAAGTCAATTTGTATCTGGTGGGAAATTTTTAGTGACAGTGGTAAATAAATCTTGACTATATGAATATATGTTCATAAGTTGGCTAGTTTTTACCCTGCCATTTTCTAGTCCAGAAGCTGGAGCTCAACAACTCAACTGTTTTTTTGCCTATGATTTTGATTGTGGTGCGCCATCATTCATATCAAAAAGTGAAGATAGTATACAACAGATTTTTCTGATAAGCCATTTTCTCAATTTTAGAAAATTCTACTGTTTATAGAAAGAAGTTGATATAAACTTCGCCCTAAGTGAAGCACAAAATGAAGTTTCTGGCATCAAAGAATGAAAAGTTATTTTTTTCTTCTTCATTTTCAAAGAATTTTAAAATTCATTTTCTCAAGTTTATTACAGTTCTCTGAATTATTCTTCTGAATTGAAAGATTTTTTTACGCTTATATATAAAAAGGAATTTTTTAGTCGCATTTTTTTAGGAATCTTTTTGTTCTTAATGGATTGAGATTTTTCATAAGAAAACAGGGTATCTACGACCTGTATGTACAATAAATACAATGTGTATTTTTTTCACGTTTCACGCGTCTTCGTCGTTTATGTTCAAATATTATGCGAAATTTTCGACTTTAAGTCGTCTTGTTTTGGATGACTTTACCATGACGATAAGTTAATCCAAGACTATGCGAGCGAAGCGAGCAAGAAAACTTTACAGATTTAGGTCTCAGATTTTTAGAGTTTCCATGTGTTTTAGAGAATGATTTGCTTTTCACGTTCACGGTGCTAAAAATCTCGATTCAAGAATTCACGGTGGAAAAATCTTATTTTCACGTTCACGCTGAAATCTCAATTCACGTATTCACGCGCTAAAAAAGTCCATTTCACATATTCACGTCAGAAAAAAGGCTCATACCCGTGTCACGCCAGCCCCTGGGGGAGCCCCCTTTAGATTAACATTCATAGTTACTTTAAATAAACATATGAATAAGACATTCTTCATGTTAATCTTACACTAATGGATGAATTGCAATGTCCAATCCCTGGTTGTAACTACAAGACAACAGTGGGATCATCAGAGAATGTCACATGCACCCTTCTTTCTGCACACAGCACGATTCATATGGGTGGTCGCACACCTGTCACCCCTGGACCGAAGTTGGAATGGCCCAAAGTGGATAGCGGCCTCTAAATAAGCCGTATATATTGGGTCTGTGTACAAACTACCCCCCCCCCCTAGCGCGGGGTCCACTTAAAGCTTTTTGATAGACTGGATGGCGCGATTAGGTGGCCCGTTAGTATATAGGCGGACTGTAAAACAGTCCGCCAGATTTTAGTTGTTTTTTGGAAGGTAAAAACAGTACGGAGCAGTGTTTTTTATTTGAGAATAAGAGATTGCAAATCTGTTATCGATGTTTGTTTCCCATTTTTGATTACATCTTTCAACTCTAAGTTGTTTTTTTGTTATTTGGATTTTAAACATTCGTTTTCAAAATGGCGACCTCGCCAAACGCTCCTAGTCTGCTTCACTGGACTCAGCGTCATCCAAAATTATCAAAAAGCAAAGTTCAGCCAAAAGTAGAATCTAGTCTACCCCCCCCCCTGAACCGATAACGCTAAAGATGACGTAATGGTTCGAAACCGAAAGTTTAAGGGTCGTGGTTTCTTCACAAAGAGGAAAGACATATCTGAACTTATTTCGTACATACCAGTCTCTTGTTCGTAGTTTTTCTGACTTCCTGGTTCTATGTTAGTTATTTTCTATGTTTTCTAACTGACTGAGTGACTTACCGAAAGATCGCCACCGTTGGGCTTCTAACCCTTCAAATGCAAAGTTTCATCTTTGGAAACCCAATGACTTACCGTCATTCTTCTAATTTAATCCGTCCTCTACTTAGTACGAATTAATTATTTTGGCAAAATGAAATAATTTATCTAGCTCTAATTATTAGTACGAGTCCATGATCACGAATTTCTGATTTTCCTCTAATTTAGTACGATAAAGGTCAAATTTTCCTCTAATTATAGTACGAATAGTAAAAATAAACGAATTTTTTTTGTTTCAAAGACACTTTCTTTTTTAAAAAAACATGAAAAAATTTTATCTAAAGTCTGTCTCGAAATAATTTGCAGCTGGAGAAAAAAATGGCTGTAACTTTTGATAGAATTCAAATCAAGTTACGATTTTGTGCTCGTTAAAAAGATATTCGTGAGTGGAATATTATCAAGTAAAAAAATTGAGAAAAAAAAAGGAAAATGAAAATGAAAAATGAAGAAGAAAAAAATCAACTTTTTGTAGAAATGTGGTATAATTACCATTTTCACAGGAGTGACTCTTCAATCTTTGATCATCATCAATGTGAAAAAATTTTTCAAAAATATTCATTCAATCAAAAGATATCAAACAAAGTTTATTGCTGGTTGATCAAGTTGCGGTTTCAAAAGGCTGTTTTTTTGTCGTTTTTTACCAGTTTTTACTATTTTATAGAGTCAACCAGCAATAAACTTTCTTTGATATCTTTTGATTGAATGAATATTTTTGAAATTTTTTTTGACAGTGATGATGATCTAAGATTGAAGAGTCACTCCTGTGAAAATGGTAATTATACCACATTTCTACAAAAAGTAGATTTTTTTCTTCTTCATTTTTCATTTTCATTTTCCTTTTTTTTCTCAATTTTTTTACTTGATAATATTCCACTCACGAATATCTTTTTAACAAGCACTTAATCGCAACTTGATTCGAATTCTATCAAAAGTTACAGCCATTTTTGTCTCCAGCTGCAAATTATTTCGAGACAGACTTTAATCTAATTTACAAATCAAATGGATCGTCTTCAGTCAGATCGTCTCCACTGTCTAGGATGATACCAGCTGATTTCATTTTCAAAACGGTCAATGCAAAACTTTACAGTTGAGAGAGAAAGTTCTCAAGGAACTGGAAACTTTTGAAGAAAAGAGAAAAGTTGGTCAAAATAAGAGTTTGAAAAAGAAAGAAAAAATAAATAAAAAGTACCAAAAAGTGTGTTTTTAATTTTTCAACCCCTAATTTAATACGATTTGATATCTCTTTTACTCTAATTATTAGTACGACAATCAACGTCAATTTCCAAGGTATTTTATTTCTTCTTATTATTAGTACGACCCCTTCAAAATAATTATTTTTTCCGGAGGATTAAATTAGAAGAATGACGGTATCCACTGTGCCACGGACTAAAGCTAGCACGAAAGTTTTTCTGACGGCTATTTATATTGTTCAAACTACAGACCAGACTATATTAAGAGAAAATCACAAGAGAGTGCTTTTTTCGAGCTCCAACCTTAACCCTAACTGATAATAACCCGATTCCTACGTAACCCACATCCAAACCACACAAATACCCAACCCTACCAGATCGCCTGCAGGTCCTGAAACTACTCCCGCCCCGCATGCCGGATCCGAAAAATAGATATATGTCTTTCGCTTTTATGAAGAAGCCTTCAGCTTTCTTTGCGCGTCCGCAATTTTTCGCAGCACTTTCCACTTTTTCCACACCACACTCGTCACAACATACTCAATTTTCTTATGGTATCATGATACAATAAAGGAGGACACCATAATGTTCAAATCACTCAGCAAATCACCAACAGAGGATGCTGATTTGGTAAGAAACTTTATGGTTAGCTAGCTATGTCGTGATTTCTTAAATTCATATATACTGTGACGTACTTACTTTTTTTGATACTTTTTGAAGGCTTCTTTGTTCGTCTCAACAATCATCCAATTTGAGAAATCCGATGATGGACCATGACTTTGATGCTATTTGAATCAGCTCTCCTAAGAGGAAAGTAATTCGGCAGCAGTGGCTCGTCCGGTAGTGAATTGAGAAAATGGTCCAATTGATGTTTAAAACTAGTTTTGGAGCAGTTTTTGAGGTTACGGATGGATTGTGGGAGGGCATTAAATAGTCTGGGACCTTCTTCTGACAGGGAGTCTCTCCATATGTTTTTTTGCCTTATGTTCACCTCTTTTAGATAACATTTTCTACCCAGTCTCTGGTTATCGTAACTGAAGATGCCACCTTTGTTTTCTGCATAGTTAAAATTTGGTACAAGCTGTTCTAGGATGCTCCAGGTGTAGATAATCCTGTATCTTTCTCTGCGCCGCTCCAGGCTGTATAGTTTAAGTTCTTTGAGCTTCTCCCAATAGTTGAGATGTTGAAGTGTAGGGATTCTATTCAGGTAAGCTTTTTGAAGTGATTCCAGTTGTTGGATCAGATATCTTTTTGAAGGTGACCACAGCTGGGAGCAATAGTCAATGTGTGGTAGTACCAGTGACTTCCAAAGAGTTAGCATTACTTGACAATCTCTTGTTTTGAACGTTCGATGGATCCAAGCAATGATACTTTTGACTTTCTCGATCTGGTTTGTAATGTGTTTGCTGTATGTCATGTTAACATCCAGAGTGACTCCTAAATCCTTCACGTCCATCTTGGTTTCGATAGGAGAGCCAGTGTCTGAGAGGTAACTTGAGTGTTCTTTCAGTTCTTCATTTTTTCCGTATTTAAGATGTTCAAACTTCAAGCCATTGAGCTGCATGTTGTTTAATGATGTCCATTGATACACCACATCAAGGTCGTTTTGTAGAAATTGAGCATCAGTGTTATTAGAGATCTCCTTCATTAAACGTGTATCGTCGGCAAATGAAGATAGAAATGAATGTAGGATGTTAGTGTCAATATCTTGGATCATTATCAGGAAGAGAAGTGGACCAAGAACTGATCCTTGGGGGACGCCAGAAATGACTTCTGCTTTTTTGGAGAGGATGTAGTCAACAGATACTTGTTGGGTCCTACCGGTAAGGAAGGATCTGATCCATTGCAGTAATTTGCCAGTTATACCATTTCTCTCGATTTTATGGAGTAGGATTGTATGATCTACACGGTCAAATGCCTTGCTGAAATCAAGGTAAATAACGTCAACGTTACGTCCTTTTTCAATGTGATGAATGAGTCGTTCTGTGTGCGATAGAAGTTGGCTAAGACATGATCTTCCAGACCTGAATCCATGTTGATTATCGTTAAAGAGGTCGTTTTCTTCTAGATGATTTTGTAGCCGTTTTCTGACAATCTTCTCGAAGATCTTGGTTACATGCGAAGTTAATGCTACAGGTCGATAGTTTTCAGGTAGGCCTTGGTTGCCTTTTTAAAGATGGGTGTGATGAAACTGGTTTTCAAAAGTTGAGGTGTGTAGCCTTTGTCAAGTATATTTCTCCAGATTAGAGAGAGAGGGGCCGCAATCTGTGACTTGACTTGTTTTAAGAAAATTGCAGGGAAGCCGTCAGGTCCTGCTGCAGCATTGGAGGATAAAGTGTCGATCTCCTCTATAATATTTTGTTCTGAGAAGTCGATATCACTTAGATTTGGTTGATTTTCGGTGATTTCTGGCAAGTTATAGTTGGGTAGTGGCTCCATAAAAACAGAGGTATATTGATCTTGTAGAATGTTTGCCATTTTTTGACTGTCATTTGTCAGTTGATTGGTTTTTGGATCCTTCAATGGTCCAACCTTCGGTTTGTGTTTTGAAAAGCGTTTTGCGTACGAATAAAAATATTTTGGATTGGATTTTATTTTCGAAGTAGCATTTGTTTCTTGGTTCTTTCTTTCATTGGAGTATGATTCTTGAAGTTTAAGTTCAATATCGATAAGTTTTTGGTGAATCTTTTGAGTTGATTTCCTTTTCTTTAGCTTTAGGCGTTTTCGCATCAGCACTCTTCTATCTCTGGGTATAATGGTTTTTGTTGATTTCTTTGACATTCTTGAAGGGACTTGATTTTCAGTGATAACGTTTATGCATTTATCAAGGAAAGTATCATATTGTTCGTCTTGGTCTGAAATGGGGTTTAAAATAGCATGCCAGTCAATATTTAGTAAATCTTTTTTAATATTTTCCCAATTAATTTTGTGGCTGTGAAAATTAAAATTGTCAAATTTGTTGTGTGAGGTTTTCTTGGTAAAATTTTTACAAGTTTTGTCGAAAGTCATATGGGTTGCAACTTGGACCATATGGTGATCTGAATGAATGGTAGGAGTGACTTGGTAGTCGAAAACCATATCTGGATTGTTTGTTAGTAAAAAGTCTAAAATATTTCCGTCTTTATGTGTTGGTTTATGAATTGTCTGATTTAAGTTTAGGTGCATCATAAAATCTGTTAAAATATATATAAGCTGATTATCACAGCTTTTTGTTTGTGTGTATGTATCGTTGATCAATGTGTGTGGAATATTGAAGTCTCCACAAATATAAATGGATGGGGTGCAGTCGCTAATGGTATCAATCTTTGAAGTTATTGAAGCGAGCATTTGAATGAACTCAGGACCATCTGATTTGTGAATTTTGTTGGTCGGTTGTCTGTAAAGTATTCCAAGAATAACATTAAGTTGCTTAGAGTATAAAAGGAGAGCTTCGTTTACCCCATTGGAGAATTCCAATAGTGGTTCGAAAAGAGGAGCAATATCATCCTGTAAATAGAAAGCCACTCCGCCGCTGTATCTGCCATATCTAGATTTCTTTCTATTTCTGTCTTTTCGAAATAGCTTATATCCGTCAATTTCTAGCTCCGCCTCGTTATGACCTTTGGATAGCCATGTTTCTGTCAGTCCTAGAAAAATGTGATTCTCTGACTTCAAAATTTCCCTCAGATATGGTACTGAGGAGTGTTTGGTCTGAGGGCAAAGACCTTGGATGTTTAAAAACATGAAGTTTCTCAATGTTGCATCATCTTGAAGTTTGGATTGGATAGTTGGTTTGATTGGTTGAAGTTCAGATTCCCCAAGTGAAGTGGTGGTGGAATTGTGGCTTGGGTTTGGTATCGTTGTTGATTTACCAGCTTGGACACTTCTTGAGTAGGGTGAGTTTGTGGTGGCAGTTTGAGACTTTCGTTGATGAATGAGATCATTTGCAGGCGAAAGTTGTCCAGTATTTTGAGAAAATCCAATGAATCGTTAGTTTCTCTGTGGTTCTTTGTTGGAAGATCTGATTTCTTTGACATGGATCTGGTCCCTTTGACGTGTGCAAAAGTGCAGTGGGTATTGAAGCATGTACCACTTTTAATTGAGGAAGAGCACATTCTGGGGTGAAACTGTGCACAGTTAGTTCCAGCATTACATCCTCTTGGACCTTTGTTTCCGTATTTCATGAGTTTTGGACAGGCTTTAGGATGGGTGTACTGGCAGTTTTTACCGCGAATACCATGCTTACATTTTCCTTTCATATAGAATCGACAGGTTGGAGGTGTATTGTTGTTGGTCTTGTTGAGATCTTTTGATTCTTCAGAGGGTTGGGAGGTTGCAGATGTGAGCTTTGTGTTGTTCTCAATCTCTCTAAGAAATCTTTTCTTCATGAAATCTGTTCTCCCTAGATGATTAACATCATCAAGGTTTTTGTTTGCTTCTTCATTTTTATTGTCTAGAATAACATTTGGTGTAAGTGGGATTGGTGGAAGAGTTCTTGATCGTCTTTGTAGAGGGGGTATTGAGGTGTCTGATGAGAGATCAGTGTTACTTTTGGCAGGTGATGGTGTAGGTGTTTGTTCAGGAGAGTCAGTAAGGATAGTAGTGTTAGTTGTTGTGGTTATTTGTGTAGGTGTTTGGGTAGAGTTAATGTTGACATTGTTGACATTAGCATTGGCAGCTTTATATGTATTGTGTGGAAAGTTGATTGTGTTTTCCTGGCAATGTTGGCAAAGATAAAACATACCAGGAATTTGGTATACCAAGTCTCTCAATTCCTCATCTTGATCAATAAAATTCATGTTCTTTAACAGATTTAGGTAACACAGTCGATGGACTTCTTGCCCACAGGAGCCGCATTGTAGGAGTGAACTGTCATGTATTTTTATTCTGTATGACTGGTTGCATATTTGGCATATATCTGGAAAATAGCTTTGTATAACCACACATAATTTTTCAATGGCTTCATCTTTGTTCATAGAGTTAGTCTTTTTTGACAGGAAGTTCAATGTTTCCATAATAGGATCCTTTCGACACGATTTCAGTGTTTTTACGTTATCTTTGGTTGGCTTTTCTGGATCGTAGAGTCTGATGCAATTTCTAATTGTTTCGTTGCTGGCCTCTTCCGCTAGTTCAGCAAGAACTTGCTTCCAACTATTGATGAGTTCAACCGACACAACATTCCTCATGGTGTTTTGAGAGTTTTGTTGAGTCGGCATGGCTGCAAACAAACAGCACCAAACCAGAGACTGGGTAGGTACTTAACTCAGTGATTCAGTAAAATTACATTGCCAACAGGAGAACTAGTTGAACGAATTAGTTGGACGAACAAAAAAAAAGCAGATAATTCAGGATAAGAGATACCTGATCAGCTGCACATGGGAAACCATTCACTGTCATGTGCAGCTGCTCCTCAGGATTTGGCGAAATGCCTGGGTGACCAGCCACAGGACCCTTGTATTGAGACGTGAGATTGAATGAAGCGTTGGACGGAAAGAAGCAAAAAGTAAAGTAATACCTCAATAGTCCAGGGCTAACCTGGTGTGTTTAAGCTATGCGGTCTTTGGTCTTTTGTCCAGGTTGATACTTGATAGCCAGCACAAGCCAAACAAGTTCCGCTTGATCGGCCACTTCTGAGTATAAAACAACTCAGGTGGGTTGGGCTACCTTTGGCCTAGGCCCCGGGATCAGCAGCCTCTACCCGGTATTCGTTTTCTTCTTGACTTTTGTTTATGTTTATGTTTTTTCTGTTGCTCTGAAAAAACAATGGCCTCAGCTCTCCAAGGCCTTATTCACTAATTCTTAATGGAGTGAATTTTTTTATCTGATATTGGGTATTTATCATGATATTGGGTATAACCAGACGGTGTCAATCGAATGAATCGAACGCCAAATCAATTAGGACAAGGAGTGCCACCAAAACGTTCCACTTTTTTTCAAAATGTCCGTGACCAAGATTTTAGAATTGATTTTGGTCAATTTGAGGGTGCTAATTCGGAATTCAAATTTTAAATGTTACCAAGCTTGAAAACCCGCAGTTTTTGCGCAGTAATTTGTGAACGACCCTCGACATGGCCCGAGAATTCTCGGGCCAAAACTTTTATTGGAATTCGCGTAAAGCCCAAGTATGGCCCGAGCTGGCCCGAGAATTCTCGGGCCATGCTTGGGCCACAAGCGGGCCACAAAACAAGCGGGCCACACTCGGGCCAATTTTTGAAAACATGATTTAAACAGGCGTGTAATTTCAGGACTGATCTTTTTTAACATTTTCTTTGAGAAAAACTTGGTTTCTCTTAATTATATTAGATATATGAATGTTGTAAATTCATATAAATATTAAATGTCTTATTTGGTATGAAAACATAGTTATAAATATACTTAGGGTGGAAATATTTGCTAGTAAACTGGTCCTGGTTTTAAACTGAAGCGTGTCCACGGGAAGCTCGTAAAGTTTTTTTGAGCGATATAAACAAAACAGACAAATCTTATTTTGTACTATTTTGTTTGACTGGACATGCTGAATCAATTTAACATTTAACATGGCCCGAACATGGCCCGAATGACTCGGGTCATGTTCGGGCCAAAAGAATTGATAGGGTCTCTCGGCCCGAACATGGCCCAAAGAGGCCCGAGAATTCTCGGGCCATGTCGAGGGACGTATTTGTGATTTTTTGAGATTTTAGGCAAAATTGTAAGCCCTGAAAATTCATGATTTTTTTTTGGGGGGGGGGTCTTCAAAATCAAAAAAGACCTATACCACGTGATAGACTGATAGAGCTCTTCAAACTGAGCAAAAAAACAGTCAATATCCAGACATCAGCAGTCAATTAAATAATCTCAACAGTTGATGAAAAGTATTGACAGTCGATGTTTGGATATTGACAGTCGATGTTTGGATATTGACTGCTGATGACTTGATATTGACTGTTGATATCTGGATATTGACAGTTGATGAAAAGTATTGACAGTCGATGTTTGGATATTGACTGTCCATAAAAATGATTGACTGTGGATAAAAAACATCAACCGTGTCCACAATACCTAGTAGTGATAATTACTGCTTTCAGTTTGCGTGTTTTGAAAGTTTGATGTGTGTACTCCGTCTTAGTGGAATTCTTTAATGGCATGAAAATAGAATATGCAATGTCTTTAAGAACAAATTTCTAAAAGGCTTTTGCTGTTCTGTAAATATTTCTTTTTGGATTAAGAAATTCCATCTTTTATTGTTCTAATGATTATAATATTTCTTTATGAGATGCATTTTTGTCTTTTTAATCTTTGTGTAAACTTGCATATGTTTTGCATATTTTCCAACTAAATCCAACCACGGCTTTTTCGTTCCTCTATTTTTGCATACAATTCAAGATGGCAGATGGAAAGGCAAAAAAGTCCATTGGGCTATTTCAGAATTTGTCTGTAACAGGGGGCGGGCAACACAGGATTTCCGAGGGCAAAAGTTTTCACCAAAATTCAAAATTTCCAAGAAAGTGTATGAATTTCCAAGGCAATTGAATTAAAAAAGACCAAAAAGAGTGGAATTTCCGATGCATTTTGCAAAAGCTCATGGATTTTTATTGAAATTTCCGACCACACCACTGGAAAAGAAAAATTATTTCAAAGGCTAGAAAAAATTTAAAAATGCACGTCGTCCGACGGGGGGGTAACAAAAATTTTCTGGAGTGGCCCATTGTATTCGATTTATTCACTCTCGTACTTTACTTACGCACTAGGCCGTCCACACTAAAAAAGTTTTAAAGGAGTGATCAAATTTAATTTAATCGCAATCAAACTTATCGAACATAATAGTAATCAAACATATTCGAAGATTAATTGAAGGTAATTACAATCAATCAAACCAATCGAACACAATCAATTATTACCCAAGAATCGGCCATTTGATTGAGATTCGATTGCGTTGGACATATGAGGGCGCCCTTTTGGATCTATTGTTAAGGCCATCTAAAATGGTGGACAGAGTTGCGGAAAGACAGAGGCGCCATCTGCTTTGAGGGTGGTAAAGGCAAAACACCCCAAATAATCTTCCAACAGAAGGCTAGTTAGTTGCCGCGTGAGTTATAACATGCACTTCACCATGGTGCAAAACGAACAGTGTTTACAGCCCCAAGATGTGAAACCTCCCCTAAGATGTGACCCGTTTGCCCCAAAATGTGACCCGAAAAGCTGCCCCTAAATGTGACCCCACTAGCCTCAAGATGTGACCCCACTTGCCCCAAGATGTGACCCCAAAAAGCTGCCCCAAGTTGTGACCCCAGAAAAAAACACTAGGAAGTTATAGGTTTTGGTGAATGTACTGGTGGAGTTGATGGTTATGGTGAATATACTGGTGGATTTGATGGTTTTGGTGAATCTGCTGTTGGAATTGATGGTTCTGGTGAATCTGCTGAAGGATTTGATGGTTTTGGTGAATCAGCTGGTGAAATTTCTATAATTCAAACCTCTGTTATTCGAAACTTTCTATAATTCAAACAATTTTTTTCGTCTTTTCAGTAATCTTCTCTTCCTAATTCAATTTTCTGTGGACTGTCAGGCATTTTCAAAGCCTTTATAGGTTAACAATCACAAATTTTGAATCCAAAGATGCAAAGAATTTTCAAAGAGTTATGTGAAAGGAAATATGAAAATTTACTTATGGACAAACTACTAACTATTTTTCTCACTTTGTTATGAATGGCCCAAAAAATTTTCCTGGAAAGTAGAATCCACCAGTATATTCACCAGAACCATCAACTCCACCAGCAGAATCACCAGATCCATCAAATCCATCAGCAGATTCACCAGAACCATCAACTCCACCAGCAGAATCACCATAATAATTTCATTTTAGTAGAAGGGAGCCTCTTTTCAAAAGCTCATTAAACAAATTTTTAAAGTGAAAGGAGAGTTGCAACCTTGAAATTTTGAAACTCATCGTTGAAACAAACCATTTCAGGATAGAAACAAAAAAATCCAAAATTTGTTGAGTTCCCCTTTAACCTTTGGATCATTTCAAGCATGATGTTCCTGAACAGTCTAGAATGATGAGAACAAGAAAGTTCTATTTCATTTGTACTTCAAATGGCTTGTGATGACATTTAATATATGGAAAATAGGCTGACACTTTTCTTGTGAAATATCCAGACATTTTCCTTTGTAAATAAAATGCAGAGACATTTTCTTTAAAAATACAGAGACATTTCCTTGGAAAATATGTAGACATTTTCCTTGAAAAGTATGCAGACATTTTCCTTGCAAAATATCAAGACATTTTCATCGCAAAATACAGAGACATTTTCTTACAAAATACCGGACATTTTCCTTTCAAAATACAGAGACATTTTCCTTTCAAAACACGCAGACATACTCTTTGAAAAATGCAGACATCTATCTTCCTTGGGAAATATGCAGACATTTTCCTTTCAAAACACGCAGACATACTCTTTGAAAAATGCAGACAGCTATCTTCCTTGGGAAATATGCAGACATTTTCCTTGAAAAATACGGATACATTTTCCTTGAAAACTATGGAGACATTTTCCTTTCAAAAATCGCAGACGTATTCTTTGAAAAATATGCAGACATTTTCTTTGAAAAATATGCAGACAGCTATCTTCCTTGGGTAATATGCAGACATTTTCCTTGAAAAATACGGATACATTTTCCTTGAAAACTATGGAGACATTTTCCTTTCAAAAATCGCAGACGTATTCTTTGAAAAATATGCAGACATTTTCTTTGAAAAATATGCAGACAGCTATCTTCCTTGGGTAATATGCAGACATTTTCCTTGAAAAATACGGAGACATTTTCCTTGAAAAATACAGTGACATTTTCCTTGAAAAATACGAAAGACATTTTCCTTGAAAACTATGGAGACATTTTCCTTTCAAAACAAGCAGCCGTATTCTTTGAAAAATATGCAGACATTTTCTTTGAAAAATATGCAGACAGCTATCTTCCTTGGTAATATGCAGACATTTTCCTTGAAAAATACGGAGACATTTTCCTTGAAAAATACAGACACATTTTCCTTAAAAAATACGGAGACATTTAAAAATATGGAGACATTTTCTTTTCAAAATATGGAGACACTTTCCTTTGGAAATACGCAGACACAATTTCCTTGAGAAATTATACTTAAAAAAAGAATAGTAGCCACACTGTTTCCTGAGAAAGATCTTAAGTATATTGCAACCTTAATTTAAAAGGCGTAAGTCCATAGCCATTTAATTTTAAAAAGGCCTAAGTCCAAAGCCTTTTAATTTTAAAAAGGCCTAACTAAGTCTAAAAGAGGTGAATTTTAAAAGGCCTTAGTCCATTTTTCACATTTTTAGAAAAAACTAAAAAACCTTTGTTGCTTTTAACTTGCTACATATCTATTTTCTACTGTCGATGTAATGTTTTTTTGGTTTTTATGCCTTATTACAAAGTTTTTGAAGCTTGCATGGGATCAATATGACATTTCTATGTTGAGTGAGGCTCAAAAGTAATGATGTATTAGACTTAGGTCTTTTTAAAACTCAAAAGGTTTTCTGAAAATTGGACTTAGGCCCTAGTTTATTTTAAACAATATTAACTAAACATTGGTTTATTCCAACTTATACCATATCTTCAGAGACACTGTTAAAAGTAGATGTCGAATAGAAAAGGTGCTTTTGGTACATATCTCTTTATTTGTGTGCTTTGATTACTTTTATTGATTCTGCATCAACATTGTGACGAGATTATGGCATATAGAGCCTTGTACTATTCCTTGGTGGGAAGTTACTTCAAAAAAACGCCTGTGTTTTATGATAAAGTATAACTAAACCTTTATAAAATGCCAATTAACTGATCCAAAACTGATTGGTGCCTGCATCAAATAATAAAAGAGTTACTTCTGACTTTAATAAGTTTTAAAATGTATCTATTGGTATGTAAATATTGTCCTTTTTATAGTTTTACAGTGGTTAGTCAGTTTTGATTCAACTTTAAATGCCAGTCAATGTTCATCATTAATGATACAATTATTTTTTTAGATCAGGATAACTTAGTGTTCAAGGAAATCTCTTTCCTTTTTGCCTGAAATATAATAAAAATTCTGTCTTTTGATAAAAGATTAATTTTAGAATTTATCTTTTATTTATAGGATTATTTGATCAAAATAGATGGTGAGTTAAATTGTATTTAATTTATTCATAGAAATTAAATAAGCAATTCTAAAGCACCAATAGTTCAATGATACTGTTAAGTCTTATTATAAAGATTGATTATACTCAACCTTCTACATCCCGTTTCAGAGCTGTACAATCTCTTCAAAAGTTGTTTCTACAATGATCCAGACACTTTGGAAGAGTTTCTTAACTATATCTGCTTAATCAACAAAGAAATTGGTATTAATTACAAAAACGAGAACTACCTTGGAAAATCTTGGTATCATCATGCTATCGATTTAGCTGGAGAATCAGAGAATGGAGTTATGAAAGTGATTGACTGGTTGACACTAAATGAATTTAACAGCAACTTAGAAGATTCAGAGGGCCAAACCTCCTTGCTTTATTGCTCACAAAAAATATTCAACTTCCAGAATAAATCATCAGATTTCTCTAACTCATACAGTCAGATTTGCGTAAGAATGTTAGAAAGAAATTCTTCAATATGGTTTAAAGATCATCGAAATAAATCAGCTCTCTACTATTTGATTTTATCCAACAGATGTCTGGACAAAGTAAAAGAAGCAGTCAATAATTCAGGTTTAGAAGAATGCAGAGAAGGTAATTTAGCAATAATCTACAGTTTTTTTATATAAATTTATGTTGCTTTGACCTGAAGAGAGTTTGTACTCTGGTGGGTGGGTTAGAGTCTTTGGATTTTAGGAATAATACCATTCACAAAATTTTGCTTTTAATTGTGGGTAGTTGTAAAACTGTACTGGATCAGTACCCAGAATGTGCACCTACAAAATTTATTGTTTATTTTCCTCTTTTATTTCAGAATTTTACCATATTTTCCAAAATTGCTTCAAATTACAACCCTCCAAGTCTGACAATTCACAAGAAAATAACACCAAACTAAGGAATAACTTCAAAGTACTTGAGTTCCTGATTGACAATAATCCAAACTTAAGAAAGGTTATTTTCAAAGAGAAGTTTCAAGGATATTCATGGTACCACTTTGCTATCAAACTTGCTGATGAACAAAACCAATCTACTCTTGTTTTAGATGTGATTCAATGGCTTGAGAAAAAGGGCTTCAATTGCCAAATAAAGGACTCTAACAAAAGGACACCTTTGCTATACTGTGCTGAAAAAATGTCCAGGTCTAAAAAGAAGAATCCTACATATAGCACCATTTTCATAAAACTTTTAGCAATGGACTCAGAATTTCTGATCAAAGATAAGAATGGGAAATCAGCGTTGCAGTATTTGCTTCTCTCAAATAATTATGCAACAATATTAAAGGATATCATAAGTCAGTTGACATTAGTTGATTTTAATTATGGCTCATCAACCTTATTGTCTCACTGCTTTGCTAGATATTGCAAAAAAGATTTCGTCATGAAAGCTTTTTTGCACAAGCTTAAAACACTTTTTGAAAAGAGCGAAGCTAGACTATCTACTATCTTGAACGAAACTGATAATGATGGTTGCATTCCATTGATTCTTGCAATCAGTAATCGTTACCTTGAAGATTCTACGAAGCTTTTGTTATTGGATATGACTGGAATTTGTAAAGAATTGTTCCTTGACTTCTGTAACCAGGACTTTCACTACAAACATAATGCTATTTATGCAAAGTTAATTGAAAAGATTTTAGCAAACAAAGATTTGAAAGAGGATTATTTGCAAAACAATGTTCATTGTGATTCTAAAAAGACACCGCTGCACTTCTTATGTGCAAAATGTGACAATAAACATTTGGGAATCATCAAATGTTTGGTTGGTAATCATAGTCAAAAGATTGATTTCAATGCAAAGACATAAATGGTCAAACTGCAATTTTCCAAGTCAAGAATAGTGAAGTTATGGAATATCTTTTAAAGGAAAATAAATTCGACCTCTGGCTTCAAGATAACAATGGGAAGAATTTATTGCATCACTACTGTGGGAAAACTTACTGCAATGCAAAAGTTGTTGAAATGATAATAAATCAAAGTTCAAATGGGAATGCTCAATCTCAGAGTATTATCAATATTAGTGATAATAACAAGAATTTGCCTTTCTTTTATGCCAAAAACAAAGGACAAACAAACAAAGTTCTTAATCTTCTCCGGACGAAAGGTATGTTATAAAATTGTTCAAATTAGTAATACAAACATAATATGTCTGAAATTCAAACATTCAAGAAAACTCAAAATGAAGTCAGTAATGAGTTTTTGTAACCATTTTTGGCAACGATTGCTGAATGCTTGGTTGCTGAATGCCATAAGTGTGAAGATACTTCTTTATACTTAAGAATCTCTTACAAATCCTAGAGTAGTCATTTTTAAATCAACCATTTCTGGTTAAATGATCTGAATATAATTTTTTTTTCTAAGCCATTTCAACATTCAAGAAAACGCTCTCTTCTTCTTTTAGAGATGAATTTGGAGAAGTGGGACAAGGAAGTGCTTGACACAATCAAAAAAGGTGATTTGAACAGCATCCAGCGGCTCAAAGCTAAAATGCTTGATGAGAAACATCCCAATTTTGAGGAATTTATTTCTTTCAGAACTAAACAGACTATTCTTCATGCCACAATGCAAGCTTACCCACAATGGGAAGTAAAAACTCGAAATGAGGTGTTGAAATTTATCATGGAAGAATTTAAAGATGATCTGAGGAAACATATCACTCTTAAAGACAAAGATGAGAAGGTACTTCTACATTACATTGCAGAAGACCTAGATTTAACTTGTTGTTTCTTTGAAATTTTGAAAAACCTTGGTTGTGATTATTTTGTTGATCAATATGATGTCAGTAATGGATGTAACCTCGAACAGAAAACACCGGTTCATTATGCTATTCAGAGAAGGAATATTTTTCTTCTTAAAAAACTAGGCAGTGAACACATTGACTTGTGTGCAAATGACGAGAGTTGCTTAAATTATCTTCATTATTTTTGTATACATTACTGTAAAGACACATTTGACAGCCAACACTTCAAGGATTTCATCAACAAATGCTGTAAAAATGACATATCCAAATCGTTTGAAAAACTATGCCGCTTGAACAAATCACCCTTGATTTATGCACTTGAAAATGAAAACGTTGATGAAGTGTTCTTAAAACATATCCTCAGCTATTGTGAGGCTAAACACCTGATCAGCTGTAAATCATCTTGTGGATATGCCCTTCAAGAATGCGATTCAAAGTCAGAGACACCATTCGTTAAAGCCATCAAGTCTAAGGATACTTTTAAGTTAGATTGTATACTTAAGCAATTAAGTATTCTATTAGCAACGGAAGAAGCACAATCGATATCATGGTGCTATAAAGAGAACTTTATATATCTCCTTATCAAATATGGAAGCACAAAGCAAATGGAAGAATTCTTGAAACTAATACACAAAAAACATTTTAATCATGTTTGGTCAAAAGCTAAAGAGAAACTTTGTCAGGATAATGATGATAATGTTGTTTTCCAAAATCAGGATAGTTGTCGGATGGCATTCGTTATTGCAGGTAAGTCCTGACATTTTAAAAGAGCACATTGGAATCATGTGAAAGGAGGAAAGCATTTAAGATGCACTCACAAAGATAGCAGCTATCTTCTGAGCCTCCATGAGAATGAGCTATAGTGGAATTAATAATGAGTTGTTTCATATTTGTTGTCAATTTACTTTTTATTTTCTTGTGCTGCACCTGTACAATCTAGATTCACCTAAAACTTTTTATTTTTTTGTATTAATCCAGTACAGCTCAGGATAAAATTCTTCAACCTTTTCTCATAGTAATACCTTAAAATTCATCAGACTTAACCCTTTCCGTGCCGATGTCGTATATATCCGACATGCAAATTTTCACTCTACTTGCCAATGTCGGATTATCCGACATCAAATTTTTTTACCTAATTGCCGAGGCCTTTAAAAAAGAGGGAGCTCTATTTGCCGAGAAATCAGCTTTTAGGAAAATAGTTTTCTTATTTTGCCAATGTCGTATATATCCGACATAAAAAAATCCAAATAGTAATAGTGACAGTATATATTAAGTGCTCAAAAGATTTATTTCAGGTTTATTTTAGTCTATCATAAAATATAAAACAAATGTCAAATACAAATGTCAAACATTGGCAAATAGGAATAAAATATCCTTGTCGTATATATACGACATGCGGCAACACGAGTTAAAATTTGCATGTCGTATATATACGACATCGGCAAATCAGGTTACTAAAAAAAATTACCCCTCGGCAAATGGATTGGGGTACAAAAACAAGGTAACGGCACGCAAAGGGTTAAATTGAGGTAAAAAGTGTTATAAGAGTGAATTAACCGATCAATTTTCTTTTTGCCAGATTATTTTTCTTGCCAGCTGACAATCAGCCAATTAAAGCAGACTGAGAAAAATCAACTGAGGGATCAATTACAAGAAGAAATCCTTTGCAAACGCTTACTTGAAGGAATCAGAAAGGCAGGTTTCGGTCTTTATGATGACAGTGAATTTATCCTTAAACCCTTTGTTTACAAAGGTGAAGAGTTGCTCAAAAAAATCTTGCAGAAGTATCCAGACATCACTGCTTCAGAGTTTATTACTAAAATATCGAAGTTGGGTAGAAAAGATATTACACTGCATTTGGAATCATTTGAAAAGAAGAAATTAGATCAACTGAACACTGATCAAAGAAGTCAACTAACCTTTCGACTTGGAACAGAATCATCTGGCAGTCCTAACGAACCGCTGATATTTTGTGATCCATTTGGGCTGTCAGAACAATCAATGACAACTCCATTCAATTTAATAGAGAAAAAGCACCCTTCTGAACGTATGTTGGAATACCTTCAAAAGCAAGCGCCAGATTTGACTCTGGAAAAAATATACAAATTACTTTTGGATTTGCAGGAATGTAAATTGGCTGCCATGACTGTTGCAAAAATTGTTTTCAAAAGAATTGATGTCAGTGGAAAATGATTTTTCACTGTTAAATTATTTAGTTAGTACAGTATTTGGATGTTAACTTTTTATATATTGCGTTAGCAGGATAATCTAATTGTTGTCAATCAACTGACCATTGTTAAAAAAACTCTTTTGTTTAACATTGACACTTTTCATGAATTTAAAAAAGAGCAAATTCAACTCCAACATTGTGGTACTTATAGCCATGATTGGGTTTTAAGGATAACTTTTCAACTTTTTAGTTTATATATTTTAAGATAACTTCTTATAAATTGATTCTTTGCAATTTGAGTGATCGATACTGATGCAGAGCGAATTACTCCATTAAAAGAAACAAAATCTTTTTGATCAATACGGCTGGTTTCATGCAACATTGATGCAATTGTCAGTTGGATTACTAGAAAAATTAAAATGTAAACGTTTTTTATTGAATTAAATAGAGATGCTTGACCTAATGTGTGTTATTTATGCTTATAAAGATTACAATGAATACAATTCACCTGTTTATTTTATTTCAAATGTATTAAAAATATATAGAACTATCATTAATCTGATTATTATAATGCTTGTATATAATTAAATATAATTAAATTTTCTTAAATAAAAATTTGCATACTAAAAATCTTTGGAATTTTATATAAGTGAATTTTATACACATTTTATATCATCTTAATTATCTTACAGTTTAGTTTAAATATGTATACAATTTAACATTCAGTATTGTAAATGTCAGTATTGTATTTAGAAATTATAAAATGTTGAAGCTTGTTGTCATGTCAAAGAAAGGGGCTGTTCCAATTTGTTCTTTACATAACCTTTGATAAGGGTTATTTTGTTCTTATGAATGTTGTTTCTATTAGCTTAACCTTCAACATCAATGACATTTATGTTTTTCAAGTTGAATGAAAATCCTTTTGTTAAACTCTAGTCAAAATTCTTGATTCACAAAATTAATATATTGCTACTGTTTTATGTTACTCTAATCAATGTTAAAGAACTTGCAATTTTATAAAAAGTATTTTGTTATTTTGTCATATTATGAAATTCATTCCCAGTTATTTTTCTTTATTCTAATAATATATACATATCACTTTATTTCAAATGTTTTTGCAATTTGGATTTTTTCACTCAATTATCATTTTGTCTAGCCTTTGACAATCTGAACCAGTAAACCACTGAATTATAATCTACTTAAGTTTTTTTCAAAAGAGGAGCCTTCAGGTCGCCTCCAACTGCGGTCGCAGACTTACTAAGTTTTTTAATGATAATGACTAATATGATTTATTGATTTTCTTTTAATTCTTTCAGCAAAGTATATAAAGTAAACAAAAGAAAGGATGAGGTGAAAAAAAATGGATTGCACAAGTCATTGTAAACTGAAGGCCCACGGTTCTTATCTTACATCAATCATTACATCTGAAACCGATGGAGAGGTTTTCAAGAAAGCATCAAATGAGAAATGCAATAACTCCTCCAAAGTACTAGATCACCTCGGAAGGTATTTTCATATTTACTTTTTCAGTTCTTTTGATGTCATCTTAATCAAAACAAAACTTTCATAAAAAGTTTTTGAAGGGAAATAACATCTTGCTTGTATTGTTGAAGTAGAATTTCTTTCTGCTCTTTTTGTCAAAATAATCTTGTGTCGACAATATTTGTCATGTTCAAGAAAAGTCTATTGTCAGAAAATTTTTTAGGGAAACGTTATTGTAAAAGCGACACAAGCCAGTATCATATCATATATATTAAGTCTCTTTATTATAGGTCTAGTCTAAAAATATAGAACAAGATCGTTACACATGCACACTACTTGTACATGGGTCAAATGAAATACCTCTTAAAAAAAAACTGCTGTGAAACCGATATGCGGTCTGTTTGTGTAACTGTAAGAAAATAAAATATGTATGGCCGTCATGGCGACTAGTCCTCCTCAGCAAATCGTACTGGGGCTCTCCGTGGTCTCGTTGACCTACAAACAAAATCGTGTCTAATTGGGTGAACGTCCTCGTGTTGTGGGGCAGGGTTGGCGACTTCATTCTTTGCCATTTGCTGGGCATCTCCCTGACTGATGGCTGGAGTTGCATCGGTTGCAAGATCCTTTGTGTCTGTTGCTATACTTTCCTGCCTTTTTGAGCTTCATTACTTTCAGGGTTTCAATCATCTCGTCTATCTCCTCTTGTGTCATATTATCTTGATTCATTTCGTGTCGAACACGTTTGACAAGTGTTGTCTTGTCCAGGCTGTGGGCGTCGTCTCGGCCTGCTTCTCGTGCTTGGCCCCATCTGGAAAGTTTCTCTAGGTTTGGATCCTCCGCAAGCGCCTTCTCTCTCAGGCTGACATCATTCATGCCGAATATGGCAGCATCCTTTATAGCTTCCTCTGTGGTGTAAGGTTTCTTGTCAAAGTTCAGGGACTTGGCTTTCTTTTCGAGATCTAGAAGGAAGTCACCCCACGTTCGTGTTCCTTGTTTGGTCCCCAGAAGCTGGTGCATGGCCATTGTTCGATTGACCATACGTCTCAGATAGTAACGTAGCCGTTCAATAGTCTGAATGTAGGTGGATGCAGCTTCTGCGTTTGCTTCTGCACCTTCCCCATTTGCTTGTGCACCTTCTTCGTTTGCTCAGGCTCCTGTGTTGAGGTGTGATCTCTCTGCACAAATCAACTCAACTATCTCTGGTCCTCCCCAAGTTTTCAGGAGGATGATCTTTTCTTTGTCTTCTGTTCTGTAGTCCATCCTTTTTCTGCATCATCAAGCCATTCGTTAAATAAAATGAGCTTCTGCATTTTGTCAGTGCCTAGGCCGCATTGTCGTATCGGCCCAAGTGCGGATGGATCATTCTTTGGTGGTGCTGCAGCTGCCGCAGCAGGAGCTGCTTGCTGTAGCTGACCGCCAGTGATAGCTGCCATAAGCGTCTGGAATTGTTCAGGACTGAAATTCATCTTGAACTGCGTTGTTCGTATTAGACAGGAAAAGAAAAGGTCTTACCTACAACAACCAGGGCACACCTGGTGTGATGAAAGTTTCAGTAAGACTATGATAATATGTCTTTCTTCTTTTCCTTGATCACGTGTCTTGTGAAGTCGTCTCCTGTGCTATGTTGGCAGCGTCTTGATTCAGTGATTGATCAGTCAAATAGAGTATGGTAATAAAGTAAGGAATAGTCTTACCTCGAAGGTCCAGGGCAAACCTGGTATGACTGAGCTTTTGGTAAGACGTCCAAGTCTTTCTTCTGGATCAAGTCTGTCAGTGTGTTGTGTCTGTGTCCAGTTTCAGCTAGTGGTCTTGTGTGTATCACTATATGTATCTTGTCCTAGACAAGTTCATTCTTTTGAAGGAAAATCTCCAGTTGGAAAAAGCTTGCATCTTCGAAGGAAAATCTATTGTTGAAATATCTTAATTACTTTTGAAAACACACAATGAAGTTACCTCTCTATTCTGTAGAAAATCTTTTTGCTGTAAACTAATATCTTTTTATTTTTAAAGGAAAATCTCTCACAAAATGCATCAAATTTCATGTTTAAAATTTTCAAAGAAAAATCACTTTCTGACTTTGTATTTTTGAAGGAACATCCAGGGGGGGGGTACCAAGTCAGTGTACTGGACCATAGGGTACTAACTTGATTTTTGGATTTTTTTCCAAAAAATTAGACCACCACCCTTTTTAGTACACTGTACTAACTTTTTTTCACGGTCGGGGCTTTGACACCACCCTTTTAGTACACTGTACTAACTCAATTTAACCTAAAAAATACACCACCCCACCAGCTATGGGCCAGTACACTGACTCGATACCCCCCCTGGAACATCATGTATTCTTTAATGAAAAATCCCATCCTAAAAATATCCTTGTATTCTTCAAAGAAAATCCCTTGAAGAAAATATCCTTGTATTCCTGAAAATATCCTTATATTCTTGAAGACATACCTTGCTGAAAACATCCTCGTATTCTTGAAGGAAAACCCCTTGCTGAAAATTATCCTTGTATTTATCCTTGTATTCTTGAAGGAAGATACCTTGTCGAGAATATCCTTGTATTCTTGAAAATGAATTACTTGATGAAAATATCCTAAGGGGAATATCCTTTTATTCTTGAAAATGAATTACTTGATGAAAATATCCTAAGGGGAATATCCTTTTATTCTTGAAAGAAGATACCTTGTTGAGAATATCCTCGTATTTTTGAAAAAGAATTCCTTATTGAAAATGTCCTTGTATTCTTCTTAAGAAAATCCCTTGCTGAAAATATCCTTGTATTCTTGAAGGAAAATCCCTTTTTCGAAAATATCCTTGTATTCTTGAAAATGAATTCGTTGTTAAAAATATCCTAAGGGAAATATCATTGAGTTCTTGAAAGAAGATACCTCAATGAAAATATCCTCGTATTCTTGAAGGAAAATACCCTTGTATTTTTTAAAGAAGATACCTTGCGTAAAATATCCTTGCCTTGTATATTAAAAATATCTTAAATATCCTTGTATTCTTGAAGGAAAATGCCTTGATGAAAATATCTTTGTATTCTTCAAGGAAATTCCCTTGCTGAAAATAAATATCCTTGCATTCTTGACAGTCAGTACCTTTAGCCAAATATAGAACATTTTTCTTACTTTTAGGAAGAAATATTTAAAAGCTTAATATCTCTAAAACGAGCTACATTCGCAAATTCCAAGTATGACCCAGAGATTCGGTATACCAAATATGATAACTGTGCAAAAAATTGAAAAATTTAATTCGCGGATGGTGGAATTATTAACGCCCCAAAAAAATAATTCCAAATTAGGAATTAAACGAACTGTCGTTTTTATTATCACCAAGAAAAACAGAAAGTGAGTTTTCCGCGTTTTATAAATAAATGTCAATTTTATACCGGGAGAAGTGAATTTTTTTCTAGGGATTATAGCTCGGTCCCCCGAGCAAGTCAAGAACTCAATCTTTCTTTCCCACCTAAATGGAATGGTAAGAATCTTATGAAGTACTTTTTAACGTGCAATTTTTTCTATTTTCGGAGAAAATCTAGGTATTTGCTTCATATTCCTAATTAGGAATACTAGTAAAAGTAAGAAAAATGTTCCTAATTTGGCTAAAGGTACTGGCTGCTTGAAAGAGGATACCTTGTTGAAAATATCCTCCTATTCTTGAAGGAAAATACCTTGCTGAAAATATCCTTGTATCATTGAAAGAAAATGCCTTGATGAAAATATCTTTGTATTCTTCAAGGAAATTCCCTTGCTGAAAATATCCTTGCATTCTTGAAAGAAGACTCCTTGCTAAAAATATCCTGGTATTTTTGAAAGAGGATACCTTGTTGAAAATATCCTCGTATTCTTCAAGGAACTTCCCTTGCTGAAAATATCCTTGCATTCTTGAAAGAAGATACCTTCTAAAAATATCCTGGTATTCTTGAAAGAGGATACCTTGTTGAAAATATCCTTGTATCATTGAAGGAAAATGCCTTGATGAAAATATCTTTGTATTCTTCAAGGAAAATACCTTGCTGAAAATATCCTTGCATTTTGGAAAGAAGATTCCTTGTTGAAAATATTCTTTTATTCTTGAAAAAACATACCTTGCTGAAATTATCCTCCCATTCTTGAAGAACATACCTTGCTGAAAATATCTTCGTATTCTCAAAGGATAATGCCTTGCTGAAAATATCCTCGTATTCTTGAAGGAAAATCCCTTTTTTGAAAATATCCTTGTATTCTTGAAAATGAATTAGTTGTTAAAAATATCCTAAGGGAAATATCATTGGGTTCTTGAAAGAAGATACCTCAATGAAAATACCCTGGTATTCTTGAAAGAAGATACCTTGGTTAAAATATCCTTGCCTTGTATATTAAATATATATTAAATATCCTCGATAATGCCTTGCTGGAAATATCCTCGTATTCTTGTAGGAAAATGCCTTGATGAAAATATCTTTGTAATCTTGAAGGAAAATGCTTTGCTGAAATACCATCCTATTCTTGTAATTAGATTCCTTGCTCTAAAAACCTCATATTCTTACATGAAGATTCCTTGCTGACAATAATCTATATTCTTGAAAAAGAATCCCTTGTTGAAAATATCCTTGAATTCTTAAAGGAAAAACCCTTGCTTAACATATCCTTGTATTTTTGAACGAAGATGCCTTGCTGAAAATATCCTTGTATTCTTGAAGGAAAATGCCTTGATGAAAATATCTTTGTATTCTTGAAAGAAAATCTCTTGTCAAAAATATCTACGTATTCTTGAAGAAAATCTCTTGCTGGAAACATCCTGCTGTTCTTGAAATTCCCACTGAAAATATCCTCGAATTCTTAATTGAAAAGCCCCTGCTCAAAATATCCTTGTATTCTTGAAGGAAAGTAAATGTTTTATTGGAGAATGACCTCTTGCTTTGAGTCTATCTACCGGGTGCGTCACTAAAAAGTTTCTCTCTTTTAAGTTAATTTTCTCTAGATCTGATAATTTCATGAGAACTGGCCCATTATCACTGAAAAGAAGAAAGATAAACTTAAATTCTAATTGGTCATTTATCAAATTTGGTTCATTAGATCAAAAATGATGCTTAATCGAATAAAAAAGTTACTTCTAGAAAGTGCTTGAAAACATTATGAATTAAATTTTTATCTTAGAATTGGTAATCGCAGTAGCCTTGCAATACTAAGAGAGCCTAGAAAGCCGAGAAAGGGTAAAGCCATTTATCAAAATTGTTTTAATTTGTTTTTACATAGCATTTCCTCTGATTTTTGGCTCTGGACTGGATAAAGTCAATGTAAGGCTGGATTTATCTAGAAAACCACATTTTCATAAATTTTACCAGATTTTTTGGCACTCTCTGACAAATTTTCTTCCTTTTATTGATAATCAACTTTCCTTTATATAACTAAAGGTTACTTTGACAGCCAATCATCATTTTTAACGATTAAAACAAAGAAACTGATGTATTATGCCACCATGCCTCTGTTTAATTTGATAAGTTGATTTTCATCGTTTTCGAGTACTTTCTGAAAGTAACTTTTTTATTCAATAAAGCATAACTTATGTTCTAACGGACCAAACTTAATAAAAAACCCATCAACATTTAAATTTTTCTTTCTTCTTTCCAGTGATTAAGGATTTGTTCTCATAAATTTATTAGATCTTGAGAAAATAAACTTAAAAGAGAGAACCCTTTTTGTGGCGCACCCGGTATTTAAAGTTTGCTTTCTTTTTACTAGTAATGATATAGGGTTACAAGGTCTTTTAAAGGTCAAAAGTAATCTAAATATCAGCTGTTTTTCTAAATCAGTTCAAAAACTGGTTTTAGGTTAAAATGAAAGATGTGGTGATGGTATGGTCATGACTTGTTTAACCCAAGTGCTCCGTAAAGGCAAACTGTCTAATTTAGGCCTTGTAAGATAGGCAAATCTTCAAAGAGCGAACCCTTGCCTTTCATCTTAAGATAGGGATAGAGATGATAATTTTTGGGAACTGCTTGGAATAGTCTAAAGGGCGTTAAAATGAACATAGACCACATCAATATGACGATTATTATAATGTCTAATTATTATAATGTTATAATCATAATTTTATTACAGAAATGTTTTTCATGTAGCAACTTCATGCGGAAATATTGATGTGTTGGAATACTTGATCGAAGAGCAGAATGTCAGTAAAAGCAACCTCCAGTCCAAAGACAAAGAATCTGGATGGACACCCTTGCATAGGGCACTTTACTATGGAAATATACATTGTGCTGTTTACTTACATAAAGTAGGGTGATATTTTATTTAAATAAGTTTGAGTTTATCGACCCAGTGATAAGTTGAAGTGGAGTCTAGAAGGAAGGACAATGCTCAAAACGTAATGAGGAAAAGAGACCGTATTATGAACAGGGCCAACAAATTAGACTCGACGTTGTTTTTCAGAGACGTGCTTTTATGCTCATTCCGTCTGAAATAAATCATCCATAACATTCTTCTTTCTTATGGTGAAAGTTGTCTACAAAGCGTTTGTGAAATTTCTTTTATTTTGGTACAACGACTGCTTTTTCGTGTTCAGTCATAAAGATGTCTGACAAAATTACCGCCCATTGTGTAACCTCCTGTCTTACCTCAATGTTACCAAACATTTTTACATTTTTTTGCATTCATAGGTTTTGAAAGAATGGAAACCGTTCGATAGCGAAGGCTTATCACCGTTGGATCTTGTCACCCAAGACTCTCCAAGAATCAAAAAGAAGAAAAGTTTGCATTTGTTTATCTTTATTCATTGTGATTGGACTGTTCCATTTAAAATCCAAACAGGGGAACGGACGAACCTTTTCAAGCCAAAAATTATTCTTGAAAATGCGTGGTTACTTTCTGGAAAATAGTAAAATTTGTAAAAGAACCGTCGGAAAAATTCTTCTTCATGTCTTAAAAGTGAGGGTGGAAAATCTACTTTACCCCCTGGAAGTTTGAAAATAACATTTTACCCGCTGCAAATGTTAAAGAATCTTTCCTTAGATCCCCTGTAAATTCTTCTTCGAACTACTGCATCCACTGGGAATTTCAGTATTGAGAAAGAATGGAAGGGGAGTTTTCCTCCCCCAGATGACTGGTCCTCTTTATATCAAAATTTTCAATACTTTTCAATACTCAGGATTTTTTAAAAAGAGAGTAAAAAGTAGCTTTTTTTTTCAAGCTATAACGAAACGGATTAATCATTCGAAAATAAATTTTTTTTTTTTTTTTTTTTCAGAAAGAATGACCAAGCTGGGTATCGTAGTTGTTGCATACGAGGCCGAGCTTCAAAGTGAACTCACTATACAAATAGATGACATCATTGAAATGGCTGATCGTCCTTCTGGAATAACGGGATGGGCAATCGGGAAAAATCGGGAGACTGGGCATGAAGGGTTTTACCCGCAACATTTCGTTGAAGAAATTAAACAGAAAGTGGAAAAGGAAACTAAGGCTTGGTATACACCACAAAATACAGTCCATTTATGGGGTAATAATGTCAATTTCACATTAGGACTTGGTGATTCGAAGAGCCGCAATACAGCTGAACTGAACGAGACATTATTTCATAGTCAGCAATCGGTTAAGGATGTGGTGGTGACCAAATTTCACACTGTTTATTTGACTAATGAAGGGAATGTCTTTACGTGTGGTCACGGACCTGGTGGAAGACTAGGTCACGGTCAAGAACAAACTTTATTATACCCAGAACCAATAAAAACATTATCTTGTTATCATTGCACAATCATTGCTGCTTCAAATCACCATACTGTAGTTGTGACAGAGCTTGGAGATGTCTACACCTTTGGTTTGAATGATTTCCACCAGTTAGGTTTATCCCCTGCACCGATATCCGCGTCTACCCCTCAGTTAGTGTATAATAAGAACTTTAAAGGGAAACAGATTATGGGTGCTGCAGCAGGTCGTTTCCACACTGTCATCCATTCAGATAAAGAAGTTTACGTGTTTGGATACAACGGTGGACAGATGGGTCTACTCAAATCAGAAGAAATCGTGATAACACCTAAACAAGTTAGTCGGTTGCTACGTAACAAGACGGAAGTCAAGATGGTAGCTGCGAGTGATGGAGCTACCCTTTGTTTATACGAGGATGGGGAGGTTTACATTTTACAAGATTTCGTTTGTCGTAAGATCAAAGATATTGGTTCTTTTTTACCGGGAACGAAAATCAGAGTGACTGGAGGTGAGTTGCAATTGAAACGATCAGATTTCGAGAAGCCAGAACCATTGCAGATTGCCATCCTTCAAAGTACTGGAGTTGTAAGTTGTTTCATGTTTGTATTATATACATGTATTTCGTACTTATCTTGTAGCAAAAACAAACGAATCTTTCGTAAACCAGTTACTAGATGGTGTTTCATGTAGGCAATATTGTGTATCGTAGATTTTATTTCAGAAAATTCGAAAGAAAATCTACTATAAACTGGGTGTGTCTAAAGATTCACCCATTTTGTTGCATTCTTTCCAATAGGGATTCTATTTTGACTAGCCCCATGAGCATTTCTTTCTAAAGCGTTGAAGTCAATACGATTAATATAAATTTCGTAAAGCTGGAAAACATTGACAAGTTGATCTTGCCATGATCTTAGATTCTCATTACAATTTGAGTACTGTTATTGTTTTTTATTTAGGTTTTTGTATGGAGGTCCTCAACAAGACAATTCAGAGAATGTTATTGGCAAGGATGCAAGTTACCAGTCTATTCCAATGTCGTTGATATTGCGCTCGGGAAACATTTAATGATTACGACGGATACCGGACAGGTGTATTTTGGACACTTCAGCAACCGGACACAACCCGGACAAGGAGCTAAGCCGGAAGATACTCACTCGTCAGCGACACCGAGATCTTCGCGTAATAAGGTAGAGGTTGTAGAATCGGGACAGAAATTAAGTTTGACAGAGCTAAACGATCGGACGAAGAAAGCCAGGTTTGACCATGAAGAGATCATGTTGGAACGAGTACCGTTGGTGTATCGCTCCGTCGCTTGTTTCTGTGATCCAAAATCACGAACGTACGCTGTTATACAATTCGACCCTATAACCGAGTGAGTATACTTGTCGGCTCTCTCACTTTATGGACCGACCTCGGAGGTCGTATAAATAGATAAAAATCAGCCAATGTCCTTTCGTTCTTCCGTTCATGTGTCTGTTACCAGATTTTCTCAAAATTTTGTTTTAACTTTGCATTTTGTTGATACTTGCAAATTTTAGATGTTTTTGTTCGGAATTTTGAAATCGTTTTTGGATTTTACATGAGAAATTCTGTCAACTGGGACTCATAAGAGCCATTGTGGGACTGTGTATACTTTGTTCTTGGTTTCTATGATTTTCCTCACCAAAATGTTTTGACACGTGAACTAAAATTGCTTCTGTTATTAAGGATGAAGAGAAGACCAGAAGTTTCACCCTCGACTCTGGAAAGTGATCTCCGTCGATTGGTTGAGAAAGCAGACCTTTATGATGATTTACATGATCTTGTGATTGAGGTCAGTCGACAGTTCTTCGTTGCTTCACTAAAACGAAAATTACCTTTCTTCATATTCGTTTTAACAGTGTACTTTGTTGTATTACTTTGTTTGCTGGACTGCTAGTTTTTTTATGTTTAAGATGGCAATACCGTAGAATATTAACCGATGACAAAAAGTATTTGCCCTGAGATTACGTATATTTTCTTATATGGCCTTTACAGATCAACTTTTCCTGAACTAAAATCAAAAAAATATCAAAGTGTGAACAATTCTACCACTAACTCTCTAATTCGAATTAGAAAGAATTCGCATTATAGAGAGTATTTAAACCATTTTCCAGCTGAGGGGCCAAACTTTTTGCTCGAATTACAGAGAGATTCAATTAATAAAAATCGAATTAGAGAGAGAGTTGACTGTAAGCCCTTTATTAGTTATCAACTCGGTACAGTATTTCTGACCTTTATTTATTTTTCAGTCCAAAAACAAAACTTGCTTTCCTGCCCATCGTTTCGTTTTACAACTACGTCTTGGCTTACCTATATACACATCACTATTGTTCAGCACGTATGATAATAAAGGAGAAGGAAAAAAGAGAATCATTCTCAAAGATAAAGATGGAGACCAAGTGAAGAAATGGCTGCAACGAGTATATTCCGAAGACCGTGGCAACATGGGAACAATCGCAAAAGTGAGTTTTATTGTATTTTTGACCAGTTTGCTTGAGGAACAACTTTGAAGTTAATTGCTCGAATGAGACATCGTTTTTTTTCACCAAATAAATGATACAGTTCATACCTGATTTTCAAATTGTCATTTATGTGATTCTTTAAAGTATGTTACTGTATATATTAACACTTCGTTTGGAAGGTTTTATCATCTCCTCATGGGGTCCTCGATAAATTGATAGAGCAGCTATATATGGGGGCCCCCAGCGGTTTGCGTGAATGCGTGAAAATTGAAAAAAAAATGCGTGAATGCGTGAATTGAAAAAACTTGCGTGAACGTGAAAATCCACTTTTTGACTGCGTGAATGCGTTATTCTGGGCTTTTTTGTGCGTGAATACGTGAATTTTCTCTTTTTTCCACTGATTGTGTGCAGTGTTCCCGATTTTCTGAATATTGCGTTATTGCGTGAAACTCGAGGAAAATTTGCGTGAATGCGTGAATTTCGAAAAAAAATTGCGTGATTGCGTGAATTAAGGGTCCGCTGGAGGGGGGGCTCATATATTAAGAGTTGACTTAGTTCCTTATTTCATACTGAGAGTTTCATGGCGCCTCCGCGCCAATCTTCATGTTAACATTTCAGGATTCTATATATTAATTGTACCGCTCCTAATCTTTTGTACTTTCGAAACATCAACAATTCATTGCATGAAATTAAGCACCCCTATTAATGATTGTAAAATCTTTCTCTATAACTGCAAGATGGAGGATGAGGCTACTTCTGGGAAACTGGAAAATGATGAAGATCTAGAAGTTGAAGAGCTACCTAAAGAAATGATCTCTTTATCAAAACTTGATTTGGCTGATCCCAGTGATGATTACTTTCAATATCCGAAGAATGAAGGGGATATTGTTCAGGGAGGACCTGGCAGTGGAAATATTGGCAATGCTGCATCTCCGACAAGCAACAGTGAAAAGAGCGCTTATTCGGTTTTTAAAGAGAAACAAGAACGTGAATCCAAAGAAGATAAAAAAAAGTATTTGCATCTAAATCAACATGTTTGTCATCTTTTCCGATGGAAAGAAATCCTGAAAGCAATAACAAGATGATTTACTTTGTGTCATTATGTCATTTGTGTCTTATGTCATTTGAACCCTCACTTATGCTGGTTCTTGAACTTTCTGAACCCATGTTTTACTCCAATCTACTCAAAAAACTCTCAATAATTTTTTTGCGAAATATTAAGTTCGACTAATAAGCGAAATTGCTTCAACTTTCAAATTCTCTGACAGCTGGAGAGAGTAAACATTATCACTGTTTGTCGGACTTTCTTGAACTTCTTATCAAATTTTCTTAGAATATTGTTCGTGTAAATTTGAATAAGTTTGATTTTCGAACTTTATTGAATAAAAGTTGTCAACATTTGTCATTGTAATTCTTTTCTTCAGGCCAAAGAAAAAGAAGAAAGAACCATCAAAACTGAATTCATTTGAGGGATGGAGAAAATAGTAAGTTTAATTGTCCCCGATCCTTTTTTCTTCATACTTTTTGTATCATAATTAAGAGGTTCATACTGGCAAAGAATTATTCTAGAAGCTTCAATTTGATTAATATGTGAATAGTTGCTAAATCCTTCATTAAAAAGTGGAAGTTACTCTGTCGTATTAACCTCGATCTTAATCACTTCCATCTCACAGCATAATTTCAACAAATCAAATCCCTCACTTCTTTTTCTTTTAGTCCAGAGTGCTCCGATGTAACGATCGAATCAGTGGATCAGAAAATCTTCAAATGCCATAAATGTATTTTGACTGCCAGATCTGGTAAGTCATGTGTTATTGTCTGTTTTTTTCCAACTACTCTCTAATCTAAAGCATCCCTTCTTAGCTTACAAACCGTAAGATTGACTGACAATTAAGATAAGTAAGATTAATTTCATGAAAAAATGTTCAGCTCAGAAATCTTTTTTTTCCAACCCATGCTCATTGATGTTCGGTATATGTTGGATAAAATTTTTCTAACTTTTTGGACCTACCCCGGTCTGCACGGTCCTATAAATTAACCTCTGTCCGTTCGTTCGTTAGTTACCATCTTTTCTCGAGATTGGCTCATTAGTTTTTCTGATTTTTTGCACAAAGATGTGTAGCTATAAACCCTCGAAAGTGACGGAGCCCGATTTTCGAAAAAAAAATTTGGGCAAATTTGGGCCAAAAAACGGCTAAAAAACGGGTTTTTTGGACTTTATGAAAAATTGGATCATTAATTCTTTCTGATTTTTTGCATGAAAGTACGGTATCATCATAGGTAAGAAATGGCTCAAGTTGATTTTTTCAAAAAAAATTTGTTGGCTCAAAAAAAGCATGTTTATCTATAAGAATCACTATTGATAAGCATAAATCAATGTTCTTAGTCAAATTACTCAATTTTTTATGAGATAGATGTTTTTTTTGCTCATAAGGGCTTACTTTTGAAGAATATGTGTGTTTAGACATGAAATTTTGGCTGCTTGTTTTCTCTTCCACCAACCCTTCTGTTTTAGTCCCAAATTTCAGAGTTCTCATGTCAAGTTGTTTTTTTTTCAGAATATTTTCAGAATATGTTGAATTTCAGTTGGATGGAATGCTCATCTTCGTCGACTTCGTCTTCCATCAAGATACCAGTACCTTCAAATATTCTGGATGTGGTCATCAACTTCCTTTACACAGGAAACATCAAACACTTAGCTGGTACGCTTATATCTTTATAAAGCAAATTAAATTCAGCGTGGACCTTCTTAGCATAGCCGTCATGAATTAACATAAAGTTACATTCAAATTGACAAACCAAAAGAAACCACTTGCAAATTAACGAACAAAAAAGTAAAATCAACTCCGTTCACGATATTTCGTTCTCTTTCAAAACTTTATCAGGTATCCATTTTTACTGATATGTTTAATCACTTTAAAGATGAATATTATTTTTCCTTTGGATTGAATATCCTTTTTTCTCGTGTCTTTTTAGCTTCAAATGACGTCACATTTATCGGTGAAGTCTTGGTTTGCGCTGACCAGGTAAATATTCAAGACAGTTTCTACGTAGCTACTACAGTCTTGCTTTACTTAGTCAGTGGCCAATGTCCCAACACGTTTCACTTTTTTCAAAATATCCCTGACTAACTTTTTGATATATTTCTTTCTCAATTAGAATTTGAGCGTTATCAAACTTGAAAACCCGCAATTTTTATGTATGTTGTTTTATTTTGCGTTGGCAGGCAAAATTTTAAGGCCCAAAAAATTTTGACTTATTTTTTTGGATGGGGTGGTCTTAAAAAGGTTTCCTCGACCAAAACTTCTAAGAGTTTTTATGGTTAAAAATGCCTTTTTTGCATAAATCATGCAAAACGTTCCATCATTTTTTGAAGACCCCTAAAAATCATGATTTCTTGAGCCTAACGATTTAGCCTGGAAACGAAAAACAATAACGCAAATTACGCGAAAACTGCGGGTTTTCAAGCTTGGTAACATTCAAGTTCGAATCGGTACCGGATCACTTGAGTAAGGAACAAATCAAAAAGTTTGTCACGGACATTTTTTTATTTTTAAAGCTTCAACAATCCGTCGGCTAACTAAGTAAATGGTGATTTGAATTTTTGTGCAAATAAGGAAGGACGAAAATCACATTGTAGCTGATCAATTCCCACGATAACCAATTGAAATGACGTTTTTCTAGAAACCCTTCGTTATCAAAATATTAATTGTTGAATTTTGATAACCGCTCATTTTGTTACCTTTTACTTTTAGCTCCTGATTTTACGATTGAAAGAACTTTGCGAAGTCTGCTTGTCAGAAAAAGGTTAGTTTAAAGCGGTCCGTGTTAGCTTGTAGGTTGGTGCATTTTTTGCTAAAAATGGGCTCAATTTTCTCTGCACAGGGTCAGCGTCTAATTTTGATACCATAATTCTTGTCCGTATACCTACGGTCGGTTTCTAGAGTTCTCAACCATTCTCATGATTTTATTTGTTATTGCAGTGACGTTAAAGAATGTTGTGGACATTTTTCAATTCTCCTGTATGTATAACGCAGAACAACTACGTGTTTTCACCAGTGATTACATCTCAATGAATATGCCTTATTTCTTGGACGCCAAGTAAGTATTTATTAATGGAAAGAAAGGGACTAAACATTTGACTGTACACTGGTGTCCGTTTTTCGTCTTTCTGTCCATGATTCTCACTCTTTAGTTGATGAGGACGATTTTATAAAAACAGTGAGGCTCATAAACAACAAAATAAGAAGGACAATTTAAGAACAAATCTGAGCCTGGTTGAATTTTAGGCAAATAAAGGGCTTCAAAATTGCTTGAAAAAATATACTAAAGAGAAAGGGCGTAACCTGACTTACCAAACCAAAATCTCTTTCTCTTTCAGGTTATTGGAGAATGTCCCTAATGAAGATTTGGAGATATTGAGTGACGAATACAAATTTCTGGTAAGCCGGCGCATCTTTTTTAATGCATTTAGATTGCTATAAAATTCAACCCAGTATATTTATCTGGACTTTCATATTCCAAATTAGATATAAGATTTACCCAACATTTATTTATTTGACTTTGATTTCAAACAAATGAGTTGATTATCCAAATAATTTTCAATTTATTCAATGGAAAAAACACAACATAAAAGGGAATTTTTCAGCTTCAAAGTGACCTCTTCTCTAGAGACTATAACTTTTGATCGCGAAACGCTTGAAATGCTATTGAATAATGATAATATTTTAGAATCAGTAGAGGTCAAGTGTCCTCTACTAGAAATTTCTAACACCAATATATAGTCATGTACCTTTAAGTTTTATTGCTCTCAATAATCTTTTCAAATGTGGATGTGTAGTCGAGTCTTCATAACTCAGACACACACGGGGAACACAATTCCTATTTATTCGAGTTATAGAGGTTCGAGTTAAAGAAAAGAGACTCTACTCTTTAACTTATTAAGCTCGAGATATTTGTTGGATTTTGTTCTTTATTTTTTTATTATACTGTTGCTCACAGGTGGCCGATATGGACGAACGTGTTATCACTCCTTCCTTCCATCATCGAGAAGTGGATCGTAAAGTAGAAGAACTACAAAACGCAATTACCTCTGATTTGAATAAAATCAAAGCACGAAGAAGGCGAAATAGCAGTCGTAGCGATGTTGAACAACAAAGTCAAATTGTTGAGAAACAAAATCAAAACGTTGAGAAGAATTCGGTGGAAGATATGCGTATTGATGAAGAAAGCAAACAAGTTGTTTTCGTTGACGATTCACAAACGAGTTCAATGGATACTACAACTCGCCAAATAAAAGTAAACTTTTTTATTAGCTTTTAATTACCTAAAAAGCTTTTACAATCTTTGAATTTTTGGCAAAGGTCCAGATGAATCTAAATTTTGAAAATGACCTTAATATGTGGGGTGAAATTTATTTTAAATTTATTTAGTCCAGCCCTTTGAAGTATTCAATATTTAGGATTTTAGAAAAAAATCGGAACTATTCTGCATAAAACTCACTTTTGGAAATTGTGGAAAATAACAATTCAGAAAACACAGGCTTATACAGGGCCACAAAAGCACTTTGTCGGCCACTATTTAACTCGAAACGTCTTGTTATTCCTGCAACGGTTTTTCTTTCACTGATATATTTCTAGGTTGATGAAAAACCTTCATCATGGGGAAAAGTAAATCAGTCCAAAGTTCCAAATACCAATGTATCACCATCAGTTTTCGAGTCCAAAGAACTGCTACACAAAAAGCAAAACACTCCTTCGCCTTTCAAGAAGAAATCACAACGGGAACGGAGGAGGCAGGCTAGTCAAAGTAAATCAGAAAGTGAAGAAGCTAGTGTGATTAATACTATAAATGAAGAGAAAAAAGAAAATGTCTGCCCATGGTTAGTATACTGAGCTAAAGTGTGCCTTAACAATTCAATTTTTTCCCAATTTCTTACTTTAATTTTGTTGTTAACAAAAAAATTTAGAAAAATATATGCCAGTCATCCTCGGAGCTGTTATCTTTCTGTGATATCTATTATTACAGTGGAATCTCCAGAACTCGAAACTCTTACTCGAATGTCTCCTTAACTCGAACAAGTTTTCCTGTCCCTTCAGTTAACAATGCCTTATAAATCAATCTAGTTGATAATCGATTTGAGTTTCCCGTGCTGGTTCGAGTTATAGAGACTCCGCTTTTCAAGAGTTTCTACAGCAAGAATACTTTAGGCGTACAAACTTTCGCGAGCAGAAACTTTCGCGAGGACGAAAAATCGCGAAATTCACGACATTTACTTTCGCGAATTTAACGGAAAAATATTTTTCGCGAGCATAAAATTTCGCGAATCAAGACGTAAAATTGAGAATTTTCACATGAAAAGATGGCTTAGAGACGCAAATACTTCTTGGGTTGGCTTGAAACATTTGTCCTTTGACTTATTAGTCTTTTAGCAGTCTAAAAAGTGCCATAAAAGTTACATTTTATTCAAAGTTTGAAGTTTTACAGATTTTCTATTTTGTCAAGAATTTTTCGCGAGCATAAACTTTCGCGAATGGCCCTTCCTAGAATTTTTAAAGACATTTACTTTCGCGAAAATGGCCAAAATTCGCGAAAATCGCGAAAGTTTCTGCTCGCGAAAGTTTCTACGCCTAAAGTAGTTTTTGTCTGTTGTCTATTTCACGCTCACAATATGGCAGAGTGGAGTCTCTGTAATTCGAACACGTACGGGGAACTTAAATTTGTTCGGGTTAAGGAACTTTCGAGTTATGGAACTCAGCTGTATTTCCAGTTTCAATGTCGGGCTTTGACTACCTCATTTGCATATGTTTTTAGGGGTCAATCAAAAGGTGGCACGCCCTCACCACCCGTCAAAACATTTATAGATTTGTTATCTGAAGAGAGCAGTCCTAAACTCGGTGAAGAAGTTGAGAAGAATAATACTCAGAGAAAACAACATATTAAAGCACCTCCCAAATTCAAGAAAAAGCTACTGTAAGTACATTTGACGCTCTCTAATTCAACGTTCTACTATTCGATAAGCTCCTATGAAAATCCAAAAGCGGACACATTTTTATATAAAATAAAATCCTCATAATTTATGCCATATATTATGATTTGTTTACTTAATATTTCAATCTCAAAAACCTTTTCAATCATCTTGGGAATTGAATACCCATTAATTGAACAGAGAATTGTGATCTTCTTTCGATTTTCTACTTTAATGGATAAATTTTTGCGGGGATTTTCGGGAGCTCTTCCGCGGTAAAATATAACGAAAATGTCAGTGGGGTCAATCGGGAATCAAATCAATCTGGCGTAGAACCAGTAGGCTATTGTTTATCGACTTTCTCTTTTCAAATTTACAGACTTGGTGACAAGATAATTGCCAAAGAAAAACAAGGGCCAGCGAAGTAAGTAAAATATAGTGAAAACATTTTGATCAAGGGGGTCAGTTGTAGGGGACTACTGCTGGGTGGATTGGCGGACAGAGCTGGTAAATTTGGACCTGCTCGAATACGTTCAAAATCTACCTATCGTTGTGCTATATTATTTTGGTTTGTCGAAGCCATTTGAATATTTCGTGCTATAATCAGGTTTTCCCGGAGCACTTCTTGGTATTTAAAGGATGGTGGTATATCGAATTGATTAAATCCAATTGAATTTAAAAAGGTTTATCACTTTGAAAAGAATGATACAAGACTGGTCCGTTACGGATCGAGAGTGTTCATATTGATTTCGGAACGTTCCGGGCCAAGAAAACGGAGCAGTTCCGTTCCGATGAAAATAGTGGAGCGAAACTGTTTCAATCTGTTTTGCTTTGTAACATCTTCTTTTTTGACATTTCGAATTTCGACGTTCACACTTGTTTTGGAACCATTTTGTTTCGGAACGATGCGGAACCATTCTCTTCTTCCTGACTTGATTTAGGACATCTCTAATTCGATTTAGATCAGCATGGGGTGCTCTACCACCTGTAACCAAGACGACTATAAATCTCCATGACAACACACAACCACAAAATGAACACAAAGAAGTAGAAGTTTTCACCAACGTCATCCAAGATCAAGAAGATGAAAAAGAACAGATCATAAAGTATATTCAGTTGAATGTGTTAATTTGGAATACTTTCCTTACATTTATACTCCCATTAGGGCACACCTCTTGAAATAGAGTTTTAGGATAAAAAAAGCAAAATCATGTAGAACGATCGATAATGAAATAGAAAATTCTCGTGTCCTCCTTAGAGGATAATGTTATATATTAACGGTTTATTTTGATTTTATTTTCTTAATTCAAATCATAAAAATCTTTATTAGCGTCAAAATTTAAAAAATTCTTTTTTCGTTTTTTCTTCAGGGACTCGAAAAAGCCTTTGACCATCATCCAGGTAAATTTTAAAATTTGAGGTTATTTGTATCTTTCAGTTTTTCACGTACTTTCACGTTCTTTCTGTACTGTGGTAGCGGCTGTTTTTCCCATTCTTAATTATGTTTTTCAACTCCAGGTAGTTTTTTGTTATTTGGAATTTTCATGTCTTTCTTGTGTGCTTTTCTCACAATGGTGACCTCGTCAATTGCTCCTAGTCTACTTCACTGGACTCAGCGTAATCAAAAATTATCGGAAATACAAAGTTCAGTCAGGAGTAAACTCTCGTCTAGGAGGGGGGGGGGTACTCGTAGGTTTACGAGGTGACTGGTATGTCCGAGCCAAAGTTAGAAAATTGACCCCTCACGAAACCGAAAAAAATTTGCTTCTTTTTGACGTTTTTTAAAACGCTTCGAGAGACAATTATTTTTTCCCAATTTTCAACCAAAAATTTCTTTAATCGAAATTACGAGAATTTATGCTGACTTCTTCGAAAAATTATGTGATCATATTTAGTCATTTCGAAACTAATTAATAACTTAAAGGGATAATCAGATGGTCTGAGATATTTTGCCTGCAGATAGCTTCTAGGATTCTAGGAAAAACCTCTAAATTTTTCGGTGTATTTATTTTCTTAACTCAAGTTATGCCAATTTGAAATCTCGAAAAATGGGACTTTTCAGGGACTTTTCAAACTTTTTGGACCTACCCCGGTGGGGTGGAGGTCCTATAAATTCACCTCTGTCCGTCCGTCCGTTCGTTACCAGCTTTTCTCGAGATTGAATCATAGGAATCATTTGATTTTTGGTAAAAAGGTGCAAAACGGTGGTGGCCAAAATGTGACGGAGCCCGATTTTCGAAAAGAAATTTTTTTGAGCAAATTTGGGCCAAAAAACGGCTAAAAAACGGGTTTTTTGGACTTTGTGAAAAATTGGATCATTAATTTTTTCTGATTTTTTGCATGAAAGTAGGGTACCATCATAGGTAAAAGATGGCTCAAACAGATTTTTGCAAAAAAAATTATTTGGCTTAAAAAACGCATGTTTATCTATAAGAATCACTATTAATAAGCATACATCAATGCTCTTAGTCAAATTACTCAATTTCTTTATGAGATAGATGTTTTTTTTGCTCATGAGGGCTTACTTTTGAAGAATATGTGTGTTTAGACATGAAATTTTGGTTGCTTGGCGTGTTTTTATAGAAGAACTGGCCAAGTTCAATATTTTTTTATAAGCACATTATCAATTACTTAGGTATTAGCTTTTCTCGAGATTGGCTCTTTCATTCTTGATGATTTTTTGCACAAAGATGCATAACTATAAACCCTCGAATGTGACTGAGCCCGATTTTCGAAAAAAAAATGTTTTTGGGCAAATTTGGGCCAAAAAACGGCTAAAAAAGGGTTTTTTGGACATTGTGAAATATTGGACCGTTGTTTTTTTCTGATTTTTTGCATGAAAGTAGGTAAAAGATGGGTCAAGCAGATTTTTGTAAAAAAACTTTTCAGCTCAAAAAACGCATCTTTATCTATAAGAATCACTATTAATAAGCATACATCAATGTTCTTAGCCAAATTACTCAATTTTTTGATGAGATAGATGTCTTTTTATGCTCACGAAGTCTTGAATATAAAAGAATATTTCAAGAGCATGAAATTTTGGTTTCTAAACGTTTTTTTTATAAGAAACAAACGACTAATTTTAATAAATCGTCACTGTTTGTGTTCTGAAGGATTGTTTAACGTTCATGCTCACGTAGATATCAATTATATATGTGTTAAATGCATAACCAGGTAGGTCCATAAAAGTATCACTTGTTTCTATTGTTTTCAAGCAAAGGTTCAAAATTTCAAAGTGGCATAACTTGAGTTAGGAAAATAAGTACACCGAAAAATTTAGAGTTTTTTCCTAAAATCCTAGAAGTTATCTGCAGGCAAAATATCTCAGACCATCTGATTATCCCTTTAAGGAACATTGTTATTGGACCAGAAATAGCTTTCGAGAATCACTAAACTAACATGATATATATCAATGATTGATTGGTTTGGTAGTATACACCTATACGTTTGAGATTTAAATTCGAAATTTGTAAACTGGTTTATAATTTTCACTGCTTCAACTATCATAAACTGGTTCTCTTTTTGATACGCTCAACCACAAATCTTCATGTTCTTTTTCTCTAGTTGGAAGAACGGGCCATGACAGAGCTGAAAGACTTTTACGAAAAGAATGCATTAAAAGGTGAAAAAATTTCTGTCCAAAGAATCCGAAAGATTGATAACGTCATCCCGTTCTGGGAAAAAGTTCTCCATTGAATATTTCGGTCATCGAACAGTAACACATCGAGGATGGTTAGTATTTGTGACGAAATGTGCGCCTACAAAGTTCAGTTATCAAAATGCAAAGCATAGAAATTTATCTTGGTTTTGAAAAGAGATACTATGCTTCTCGGATTTAGACCATGTTCGCACGAAACGGTTCCCTTTCAATCCAAAACGAAATGACCGTTTCAATCCGAAACGAAATGAAGCCAGTCTATTGGTTAAATTTCAAGTGTTACGTCACTTCTAACTAATAAAATGGCTTCATTTCGTTGTGGAGCGAAACGGAACCATTCATTACGTGCGAATATGGTCTTAGTGATATTAGGCTCAGGTGCTAAAGTATCCTGTAGACTTCAAAGAGCCGGATACTGGCTTATGACATTATAAATACGCCCTATTCAATGTTTGCTTCACCTTACGCTCGTGAATCTCAGAAAATTTAAGTTTTCAATTTTTTTCATGATTATAGAAACGATAAACTGCTCCTCACTTTTTTTATAAGAGCAAAATTTTTAATTAACAACATTCTTAAGGCTTTGGAAACTTTAATATGGGCATTTTCTTTGCAATTTATACTTGAAATTAAAATGGTGAAAATAAGAACATCAAAGAACATTTCAAGGCTTAAGACCCAAAAAACTTTTGAACACACGAAAGCTTCATTTTATGACGCTTTTATAAAAAAAGTATATGGGTACACAATCTAACCGACTGTTGTAAAGAAATAATTTCTTGATTTATTCAATTGATGTGGATAGCGGTGGTGATTGGTGGAATTAAATAAAATTTAATGATATGATTTCATAAGAATCGTAAATATTTGCTTATTATTTTATTTTGAAAATTATTTTAATTATTTTTCGTAGTTTTATAGTTTACGAAGATTTTATATATTTATTACTTAGTAGATGTTTTGAAGACCGAAAGACTTTTTGGAAATCATCACAAATTTGTCAACAGTTTGTTAATCATTAAAGAAGCAATTAAGTGTGTTCTGTCATGCTAATTACGAGAGTCGTTATATAATTGTTTTGATGAATATGTTTTGGAATGGTAAACACTCTTTGCCAACAAAAAGTCGATACTCATATTTGATATAAAAATCTAAAAAAAGAAGCTTCTTCCAGTTTGGGATAATTTGCAGTGTTGGTTCGATGCCAAGGATAAAATGACACCGTACGGAGACATAGATTTATTTAGCCCGAAGGGCTAGATGAGTGCTTTAAGCTCTTCCAAGCAATAAAAAGTGAATATCGCAAAAAATATTGCTACTATTGTTTTCAAAAACCCGCGAAGCTTCTGATTGGTCAAGCGCTGAAATTCTATTATAATGTCACGTGACTTAGGTAGGAGTTCCTACGTATCCCGGCACACTTTTCAGCAAAAGCACGATATAAATCGTGATGGAGATCAGTTTTTTATCTTCGTTTCGATGTCATGTGGTATGGTATGAAAAAGTAGATGACCATAGATGGTGTCCTGGTGATGGTGATTTGATGGCGTGGATCTTTGGAAGTTGTGATTTACCCCTGATTTTATCCGATTTTCCACTTTTTGATTATTCTACCGATCTAATGACGTAGACAATGTGTTATTTTGTTGTGTTAAATACATAATTTGAAATGCTACTAATTAAAGCAATTTGAAATGCTACTAATTAAAGCTTATTGACATAGTTACGAGCAAGTTTTCCATAATAAGGTAATTATCCCAATTATGTTGGATGGCAATCCGGTTTTGGTAAAACAATTTTTGTTTCCTTTCTTTTTGGACCTACCCCGGTGGGGTAGAGGTCCTATAAATTAACCGATGTCCGTCCGTTCGTCTGTTCGTCCGTCCGTCTGTTACCAGCTTTTCTCAGGATTGGCTCATTAGTTTTTTTTGATTTTTGGCACCATGATGCAAAATGGTAATGCCCAAAATGTGACGGAGCCCGATTTTCGAAAAAAATTTATTTCCGGCCGAAAATGCCGGAAATATGCCGGAAAAACCGGTTTTTTGGCATTTTCTCAAGATTTCATCATTAGTTTTTTCTGATTTTTTGCACAAAGATGCATATTAGCAATGCCCAAAACTTGGCCGAGTCCGATTTTTGAGAAAAAATTTTTTCCGGTCGAAAATGCCGGAAATATGCCGGAAATCGCCATTTTTGCAGATTTTCATCGGACTTTTTCCTTATATTTCGTTGTTTTTTCACACAAAAACATTATTAATAGCAATGCCCACCATGAAGCATGGTTCAATCGTCAATAGAACTGAGTTTTGAAGCCGGAACTTTCTAAAAATCGCCGGTGCAGCCCATTTTCGCCGGAAAAACGGTATTTCTTGATTTTCTCGAGCTGTACTTTATATTTTTTTATGAAATTTTGCACACTGATGCAAAATGATAATACCTAAAATGTGACGGAGCCCGATTTTGGAAAAAAAAATTTTGCGGCCGAAAATGCCGGAAATATGCCGGAAAAACTGTTTTTTTGGTATTTTCTCGAGATTTTATCATTAGTTTTTGCTGATTTTTTGCTCAAAGATGCGTATTAACAATGCCCAAATCATTGTCGAGTCCGATTTTTGAGAAAAAGATTTTTCCGGCCGAAAATGCCGGAAATATGCCGGAAATCGCCGTTTTTGCAGATTTGAATTGGGCTTTTTCCATACATTTCTTTGTTTTTTCACTTAAAAAAATTATTGATAACAATGCCACCATCAAGCATGATTCAATTGTCAATAAAACTTTTGCAATTCTGCAACCGGAACTTTCTATTTCTTTTTTCCCTAAACCCCTCCCCCCCCCATCAACAATCAATGATGACATTTAGTGCATTTTCGCTAAGCGCTATATTTTCTTAATGATTGTTTTTCTCCTTATTGCTATTTAAGTTTCATCATCAGGTAGGTCCATTCAGCATGTTGCTTGTTTGTTTTATTTTGTGTAGTTGCTTGTTAATGTGAATCAGAGTGTGCTGGTTGATTTTTTTATGATAAAGTATAATTGCGTTCTCAGGGTGTTGAAAATTGTGTTGACTTTAAAGAAGTTTTCTTCAATACGCTTTTTCCCCTTGATGCTTTTATTGATTTTAGAATTTTTTTTCAATTATTTCAATAGATCTTATCGCAGTTTTTGATTTTTCTGAAAAGGCGATGCATTGTTATGGATTGTTTCGGGAGTATTACAATAGAAATATCTTAGCAAATCCTCGAGGGAATTCTATTGTAATACTCCTGAAGCCATCCCACAATGCATCGTTTTTTTAGAAAAATCAAAAACTCCAATAAGGTCTATTGACAAGTAACTATGTTGATGGTTAGAGGTTTTCTCTTTTCAGGTTTTTAGCAGTGTTTGAGAGGACAATAGAAATTAGTAAAGTTTTTACGACAACGATTAAAATCATCAGATTAGTGCGAAATTTCCCAAAGACTCTTTGCAAAAAGATAACCTATCAGCAGCAAATAATTCTTAGAAATCTTCTTGGTTGACAAAATAACGAAATAAAGCAATGCGGTCTATTTGATCTCCTGGTATGAGCTTTATTTCTGGGTGGTATTCATAAAGGCAAGCTATGAATCCTTTGTTAAACAGTGGCTTAAGTGTAAAACGAATTCAATTTGAAAGTTGCTATATGATCTACCTCATCGCAAAGTTCAAACGAAAATTAGCTGTGTGACCTTTAAGTTTTAATACAAAATAATATCATTCTAAAGAAATTTCTCAACTTGTCATCATTTGTTTAAAGTCCAAGAAAAAAAAGTACCTTGTGAAATATACACCTTGTTGCACAAAGATGGAGAGCTTTTTTGTTGTTTTTTTGGACTCTTAGTACACTGCATACTCTCCTCCGCTAGATCTTTTGTGATGTTGGATTTGAATATCGGTGTGATTTTAGATTTTCCCTCTTCGATATTTATATATCAACCCACATGTATGATAACTCATATTAAACGATTTTATGATGAGTTTGCTAGTCTTTTTTGTTTGTAATTGTAATCGATTGATCGAACCATTTGATTTGAAATAATTTTCCTATAAGAATATTGGAATAAAGCTCTTACAAATATTTGAAAGTCTTCTGAATCTTGAATGGGAAAACCGAAGCTTTCGAGTTGATTGGGTAAGGAAGAAGAAATCTTTTTGTTATCGTTGATATTCTTCTTCACTGTTTTATCAATTGGTTCTGGTACAGATTATAACAAAAAGTTAATGTGCTTACAAAAAGATTTATCATCAATAATGTATTTATCACTAGGAGGTCCATTTATTTGGAGAATTGGAAAGTCTTATATCTTATGTAAGATGAATTGAAGGCTCTTTTTTTCAAATGTTCCTCGTTCACACATGGAATATTTTATGTTTATTTTGGAAATTTTGCAGAACGTCTTGCTTGATTTATGCTGGTGGATATTGTGTAAAGTTTTTAGTGACCAAATAATAGTATTCAAGTAGTTTATCGATCTCGATAAAAATGATAGTAGTCTAGTAGTCAATCAATTTCGTACTGAACAACTTGCATCACCTTTTGATTCAACTGGAACTGATATATGTGATACAATCGTGATTGCTCTCAAAATCATAAAAAAGCGAACAAAGGGACTGGATTCAAGTTGGGTAGTTTACAGCTCATACAAAGGGGCCAGTACTAAAATTTCAGACACATACGAGGACCAGGAGGACTCTAATTTTTTTTCATAGATACCATCCAAGTTTTGATGATATTTCAGTACAGATTTACTAAAATCTTTATTGCAATTTTGACCTTTTTTTAAATTCCTTAAAAACTCTCATTTTGTGTCGAAATTAGTAACTTAATATCTCAGATTTTGAATCAAGCATTTTCGGTATATCACCACGTCGCTAAATGCTATGATGTCTGGTGGTTATAGTACTGGCAAGGAGTGAAGTTAACGTCTTTTGAAGCTTCGAAAAAAATGTACAAAAAATGTAAGGCAGATAAACAAACTTAGTCATAGTCAACATAGTCAAACACTTAATGTTAATGTTAATGTGTTAATGTATATTCTTTAAAGTCGAAAAAAAGTGTACAAAAATGTACTAGCTTTAAAGCTAATAGAGTTCGACTGCCTATTTTACGAAATGAATCATTCATCACCATCTGTTGATGCCCAATCGCCGACGATTTCTTCTGTAGAATATTTTGGTTTATAATTTGAAGATATTTTTGTTTGGTTTTGTAATTTTTAACGATTCGTAGTTTTGTTCTTGGGCTTCCTCTAACGCGACAGTTGAAGTCTTTATTGTTATAGTCTTTGTTAAGTTTCTTTGCTTGTTCGTGCATCTCCTTTATCTTTTTCCGTTCGTTGATTGTGAAATCTTCCGTGATACTTACCTGAAAGAAACAAGTTTCTTTCAGCATGTGTAAATTCTTCATGATAAGATCTTTGTCATGCTGACTTTGTAGGGTGACTTTAAGAGGACGGCCGTTTTTTGTTTTTCTGTTTCCTAATCTGTGGTGAGTAACATTTATTTCTGGAACATTGATGTCCTCCAGGAGTTCTCGGAACCGAAATATGTCATATTTTTCCCCATTTTCTTCTTTTTCCTTATCTGGGCCTGAATATTCGAGAAACCCGTGAACGATGATATTCAGTTTTCTAGAGTCTATGTCTTTCTTTTCACTTTCTTCCTTCCGTTTTTGTTGTTCGGCAGACCTTAAGTCTTCTTTGTGCTTCTTAGTAATTTCGGCGTATGTTTTCTTTGATGTCTCCGTCATTATTTCTGTTGTGTGCTTGATTTCTTCCTTTATCATGGTTCTTGTCTTTTCTTCCATTTCTTGTAGTTTTCCTGCCAGAAAAATTTAGAGATCATTTTTGTGGAATCACGGGTTTTGGTGTTGGTGTTGACCTCGTTGTTCAGTTTTTGTACGACGTCGTCTTTCTTTTTGAGTTCATTTTGCATCATATGTTGAGTGTTTTTCCCCACTTTATTTCTCAAGTTCTTCGTTATTCGGACGCAGTTTGAACATAAGTAATGATCGTTATAGGATGTCACGAATATTTGTAGTTGATACAAAGGTAGCTGTGTGCACTCATAATGAACTGATCTTTTACATTTTTTGCATTCCAAGCGATCCAGGTCTTCGTCATTGGTACATCTTGAAGGCGTGCAAGCTTGAGGTGGTGAGGCTGCTTCGAAAGGCTGATCTTTATCCATTTTGATGTTATTTTCATGAATTTTGTTGTTTTTGTTTGTTTTCAGCCATTTTTCTGAAGATTAAAGGATTAAGAACGAAACACTTTCGATATGGACTAGCAGACTAGGCGCTTCTTATTGGCTTCTTAGTTTTCAAAAGTCTCTTAGGAGATGTAGAGTGATTACATTTTGAGTTTTTTGGTTGCCTTTTTGGTTGAGACAGGGTTCGATTAGTCTGGTCGAGATTTTTCACAGCTTATCTTGTCCAATTCCTTGGTTAACTCGAAGGCCTGATGCTGTGAGGATGATTAATATAGAATGCGTCTTAAGAAGTCTTGCCGCTTTGATTTGTATTGGTTGTACATCTTTTTTATGCTGACTGATCAATGTAGCGGACTAAAGATGCGATAGTCCAGTGAAGCTCGACCAATCATGTCTCGTTCTTGGAGTAGACTAATTTTGCAACAGTTTTCGGATGGATGTTATCACGAAGAGACTGCAACTTCACATAGTTTTGTAAAACAAACCGTTTGATTATTGTGTGCTCACCACCGAGATTTAGCCTAATAGTCGTTTGACGCTGAAAGCCTTTACTAGCTAGTAAAATAATCTACAGTCGACATACACTTTTTTCTAAGAAATAAGCAAGGCTAATGTTCGCCTCGTTGAATTCGAAAATGAAGAATAAGAAGAATCGTATGAAATAAGGTAAACTTTCGTCTTGAAAAACCTTGTGAACCACTTGAAATAATCTTTCAACGGGGTTTTACTTCTATGTTTTTATTCGAGAGCTGTATGCATGACTTTGACTGCTAATCTCTTTTGACATATAATTTAAATACCTTGCGAATAAATTGGTTTTACAGATTAGACAATTTTTACTTTATTTCTCTCGAAGTATGCTTCGGTAAAGTTTGGAATCATTCCCTTTTGAAATGGAATATATGTAGTGTTGTTAATTTGCATTTAAAACTTCCAAAACCTCCACGTCTGATGAAAATAATCTTCGTGCAATACACATTTTCATAAAAGAACAAAATATATAAGAACATAAGGGTTTGAAACCCAAAGGCTTAATTAAGAACATTCTAAAAACACAGACTCTAAAACATGCAATTTCTTAAGAAATTAGACAAAAATTCTTAAAAAATGCTGAGAACATCTTAAGAACATTTCAGGCTTAAAACCCAAAAAAATATAGATCATCCGAAAGGTTAAAAACCTTTTGACTTTTTTATAAAAGAACGTTAAGAAAACAACGTCAATGGACGCTTCTGACGTCTTGACGATAAAATGACCATTCACTTACTGTTGCCAAGGAGATCGTTTTAGAGATTACATAATTCGCCTCACATAGAGTTTTCAATTAAAATGAAAGAGAAAGAATGATATCATTTATTAATAGTGATACAACCATTATGAATTAACCTCAAAACAAACTATGTAATATATATAGTATGGATATATTGGATAGAGTGTAATTTGTCTGTAGTATATAGTAAGCATGTTTTCAAATTGTAACATGTTTGATACAATTATGTAGAAGTTCGAAACATGTATATGTAGAAATTGTAACATGTTCGAACCATTTATATGTTTTGAAATTGTAAACTTGTAACATATTTGATACAATTATAAGAAATTCGAAGCATGTATGTAGAAATCAAAATTGCAATACCTTTTGAATGATATTTTAGGTTCATACTCAATCCTAACTTTATCATTTTTGTTTCTGGATATTCCAGAGTTAACAGATGTTCTTCAAACTTGAAATAGTTGACACAGGGTAGTCTTATGTTTCTTAAGGAAAATTCTTGAGTAGAAGAAAAGTATTTCTGGTTACAATAAATGAGACGGCTCGTTTTGGGTTAACTTTATGCATATCTGTCTTACTAGATTTAATTATAAAATTGATACCTTTGACTTTAAAGATTATAGATTGTAAACCAATGCAGCGAAAATTGGACACATATTGAGAGATGAAAATTGTCCTTGGAATTTTATTTGTGTTATGCACGTGTTTTGACAACGTTGACGCCTGTTTACGTTGCGATCAAGGTTTGTCTTTTCATTTTTTTATCTCGAATGTCTCCTTATCTCGAATTAGTTTACTCCATACACGTTTTTTTTTTAAGAAACACACTTTTAAGAAACATGAGGCTCAAAATGCCTAAAAACTAAGAAACATCTAAGAAACATGCTGAGGCTGAGAATGAGAAAATAACATTTTTTAATTCGGTTTTTTAAGAACCTACCAATCAAAACAAATGTTTTTTTCTTTGCATGAAAAATAAGCTGATTTTGTCAAAAAGTTTAGAAACATGTAAGAAACATTTAAGGCTCAAAAGGCCGATTTCTTAAGAAACATTGAGGCTGCTTGGTAAAACAAGTTTAAAAAAAAAAGTGTCCCGAAATCTCCTTAACTCGAACAAATTTGTGTTTCCTGTGCGTGTCCGAGTTATGGAGACCCCAGTGTATAAAATAATATAATATGAATACTGCTGGCTCTCCCTAATTCGAACTTGAACGGGGAATCTTATTTGTTCGAAATACAGAGAGATTCGAGTTATAGACAGTATTTTAGGAAATTTTTTTACTGACGGGAGCTGAGAACAAGTTCGAATCAAGAAAGATTCGAACAATAGAAGTTCAAATAAGCAAGGGTCTGTACTCATGATAATTTATAATGAATTTGGACGCATTTTAAAAATATTTTTCCACATACAGTTTAATCTGGTAGAGTTTCGATAAGATTTTACGGTGAAGTTCATTGTGAAAAATAACATTTTGTTCTACACCACTTTCAGATACCTGGAGTAAATGGACAACAACTATAACATGCCAAGAAAAAGATGGCGACGCTTGCAACAAAGTGATCACATTAAGACGGACCAAATTTTTTGCATGTCGAGATTCTGGTTGTTGGCGTGAGTTTAAAGAGGAGCCTTGTGAGAGATGTGAGCAACAGTGTTCAAGAGGTGTTTGTTCATGCGATGCTGGATACAAGACCGATCCTGGTAAGGCCTTTTCCTTCTTCTTTGTACTTGATTTTATAGCAATATATTTCGCAGGTTTATTGACCTCTGTACTTGATTCTAACGCGATTTGCTATTCTGGAAAGATTCAAAATTTATGGATGAATTTTGATGTAAACATTTCGTTTTATGTGTGAAAGCTGGTAACATCACTCCATATTGTTTGAATATGATTTTCCTTCGTATAATTGTATCAATACTTCACCTAATAATCTACTTTCGGAAAAAAAATTAAAGTCATATACTTGATTTAGTTTTGACAGTCTCATCCACAAAGATGTTTTTTCTTTTCATTTGTAGCGAACCGATTGAATTGCTTGGATGTGGACGAATGCTTAACAAACAACGGTGGTTGCCAACAAACATGCAACAATACTTTGGGAAGCTTTGATTGTTCTTGCCGAAAGGGATATCAAGTCTCCACTACAGATAACAAGAAATGTTCACCATTGCTTTGTCCAACAATCAACCATGGTGTCTGCCCACAAGATTCTTATAAAGATCAAGGAGGTGTTGTTTGTGAGAATGTCATCAACCAATGTACAGATAACCTTTTCTATAAATCGCAATGCGATTTCAAATGCCGGAAAGGGTTTGGTCTAGCAAAGATATCTCGAATCGCTTCAAGATCTAATTTTGCACAGTATATCAATGAAAGTGACTTTACGAGTGTTTTTCGAAGCACCACGTGTGATTTAGACCAATACGACAAGGTCAAATGGAGCGTTGATTCGACAAACGATTATTATTGCAGACGACTCAACGATGCACCACGTGACTTGAGACTGAAGAAAGAGACGATCAAAGAGTATGACCCACCAAACAAAATCGCTGGTAACATATTAAGTTATGACGAACAACCAAATGTCAAATACTCAATAGAAAATACAGCCTCGAATATGTTTTACATTTTTGGTAATGAAATCAAAACCTCTCAAACATTCAAACTGAAGGATATGGCGTCAAATAAAATCCAAGTGAAGATTCGCGCAACAGACAGTCAAGAGCCCAAACTGTATGTTGAGAAAACGTTTGAAATTGATATTCAAAATGTTAATGATGCTCCGGTGGATATCGAAATCTCGAACACCCAATTCAACGATTTGACCAAAGTTGGAGACACAGTTGGATTGCTGACAGCTAAAGATTACGACGACAAACCTATAGTTAGATCTGGAAATTTCAAATGGACACTACTCCAGAACCCTGGTAATCATTTCAAGATTGTTAACAATGCGTTGATTCTGGAAAAGCTTTTCCAAGAAAAAGATAAAGATTTTGACGTCAAAATCAAAATCCAATGTACGGATAATGATGCAACAGATCCGAAATCGAGTTCTATAGAAATCACACTCTTTCATCAGAATAGTAATCATCCAGTGAAAATCACATCACCGAATATCACAATTATCGCAGAGTCAACCGCACCAGGGACTGTTGTTGGTCAATTACGTGTTGCCGACGCTGAAGGTGATCAACTGACTATCACCGACCTATCCGATCCTAAAACGAAAGCTAAGTTCAATTTGAATGATGCCAAATGTTCGGTTAAAAATGGTACCAACAATTGTGTGTCTGATATAGGTGAGTTACCTCATAAAATTATACTTAAGACTTTTTACCTACCAGTAGATTTAAGCCTTGACCAACAGATCTATTTTTCACCTTACACATGTTTCAAAGACTTTGAGGTCTTTTTTCTCGCTACTCTTGCTAGAATCCGTGTGGGAGCCTTGAACGAAGAGTTTTTCGTTTTTCCACAGTACATCATATTTCGTTACAGACCCACCCCATCAGATATGTGAAATTTGATAAGATTCATGGAAAATCTCAGGAACCAATACGTTCTCAGGTTTCTCAATATATGCACTTAATTACTATGGTTTAATTTCATTTTCATATCACTTTTTCAGTGTTGACAAGTGCTCTTGACTTTGAAGACACGACCTCATACATTATGAAAGTGGGGGCGGTGGACGAACACAAGGAGGAGTCAGAAATTCAGTTCACTCTTTCTGTTGGTAATGTCGACGAGAAACCAGTCATTACTTTCCAACAATTGAGTTCAGTACCTGAGACAAGTTCTGAAGGATTCTTGATTGGATCTATCTCAGTAAGTTTTCTTTGTATGAAGATGAATTGGAACCCTAAAAGTAACCCAATTGAACAGATTAAGTTCGGTAATAAGAATTTTCCAGACTTTTCAAATTTTCAATGAATCTTAAAAAACGTCAGTACCATTTGATTAGAATTTTTAAACAAAAGATAGAAAAATTTTCTCCCCTTTTCATCGCCGCCTTATATCATAAAAAAGAATATATTTATTTTCGTCGCAATGTGCCTAATCCCTAATCATCACTTTCGTTAAATTTTTTATTTTATATTTTTATAGGTAACCGATCCTGAAAACAACGTCAAATCTTGTTCAATCCTGGACTCACAATCTCCATTCAACATACGACAATATAACATCATCTTGAAAAACAAATTGAATTTTGAGAAGAAGAATTCGTATGTGTTGAATGTCGAATGTGAAGATGACACAGGCTTGAAAAGTCAATCACAGGCTACCGTTTACTTAGAAGGTGCCTCAGCTCTTAGTCCCGTATACCAATGATTCGTTGATCGTTAGAAATTTTGCTTCTAATTTTTTTCTAAGCAATCTATTTTTGTTAGAAATGTATAGACTTAAATTGCTTTTTACTGACTTGATCTTATCTTTAAAGTCGACGAAACTACTATTACTCTAACAAGTTTTATTGATAGCTTTAATATTGTTCATACAACAGATATCAACGAAACACCAGAAAACCCATGCGCATGGGCAACTCCACCAAAGATCGATCCAAAAACAGCCATTGATGACGAAGTGAAGGACGCCATTTTGACATCCATGGATCCTGATAATTTGGTGGAGAGAAAACAAGCGATTACTTACGCACTGAAAAATGCTGAATCTGTACCCTTCATCATCAAAGATAATAAGTTCTTTGTTTCAAAGGTAATTCTTCATATTTTACTGGTAAATTAGAACACGATGTAAGATAAACGCCAATTCGTATAATCTCAAGTAGCAATGGAAATTCTCAGTAAATTCTAATTGATCATGAAAAATATAATTGAGATTTAACCCTAAAAAGGTTAAAAATTAAATTTTACAAACTGAGGTTTTTCATGCATAATCGTTTATTTAACAAATCTGGAAAGTTTTGGAACATTGCAGACGCAGTGAAATCCTTTAAGACTTACTATTACCTCAAGCCTTTTATCAACCTTACTTGTTAGCAACTTTCCAAACCTCTCATTCTAGGAACTAAGTCCAAAAGAGGTTTACACTCTACAAGTCACCGTATCAGATGATGGAAAACTCAAGAAAAGAGATAGTTCAAATATCTTCCAAAATCATCAAGACACACCTGTTTCGAAAACGTACAGTTGCATCATCACGACTAAAGGTATATCCAAAATGCTTTGTTCGATATTTGAAACAATTTCTCGTGAAAGCCTCAAACCTTCCAATGAGAATTACTACCACTTGCTAAAGATCGCCAGATCAATTGGTCAGGAGGAGAGACTTTCATGCAATGGTCAGCGATTATAAGAACATAAGAGTTAGATGGCCAAAATATTGAGAACAAGTTAAGAACATTTTAAGGCTTTGCGGACACCGGTATGTATTTTTATGATGCGGGGGAACACGATATAAAACGTTTCAGCAAACTCCGACAAGTTTTTGTTGTTATTACCATGAGAACTTTCAAAACTGTAATATAGCATACCATAATATAGCATATTATAATATAGCATATTCTCTTATTTCACTATCCAGATTCATCACCTTGTAAATCATACCAAGTGTATAAAGATCGTGTTTGCGCATGCCCAGAACCATTGACAGGTTTTTTGTGTGATCGTGATCCATCACGTTGTGAACCAACCAATCCATGTCCATCAGCAACTATCTGCTCAAAACTCGTTGCTTCTCCTGAAAAGTAAGTTTAAATCAGATTCACTCCATTAGGTTCTACTACGATCAGATGTAGATCTTTTTTTGTAGTGTATCCTTCTTAAGATTTAATCGAAATACAGTAGACCCTCGCTAATTTGAACTCGAACGGGGAATTGTATTGTTTGAATTACAGAGAAATTCGAATTATAAAAAGTATACTAGTAGGGTTTCTTCTTGAGGAGGGCCGAGAATAAGCTCGTATAATAGAAAGATTCGACTTATACAAATTCGAATAAGCGAAAGTATACCGTATCTTAAGGATTAATTTACGTAAATAATTTATATTGACAGGTGTATCGCAAAAGACTATCAACTTTCAATGCTTTTGAGTATATCTTCCAACAAACTCTCAGATGCCGGATACAAACACAAATTAGAAACCTACATTAGCGATATTTTAAACGGAGATCAAGGGACCAAAACATTGACAAATCTTGACGGTATGTTTTAAGAAGATGCGACCTTTATTCATCTCGAACCTTGTTTTTAATTGAATGGATATCAATTATATTTCTTCTCCAGCGTGAGAAGAGCTCGTTGTCATTTTACAAGTACACGCACAGAGAATACAAATTTGTTTAATTGAGTTAAGGAAATTTTGAGTTATGGAGTAAAGTCTCTAAGGCATCGTTTAGTGAAGGAACAAAGAAATTTGTTCGACTTAAGGAGACATTCGAGTTATAGAGGTTCGAGTTAAAGAAACTCCACTGTACCATTTAACTAGAATTAGAAAACAATTTATTCTATTTTCAGGCTCAAAGCGTAAAAGGAGATCATCAACCGAAAACAACTATTACGTCCAAATCGGGGAATTCAGCAGTCCTAAAGGGCAGTCTTACATCAAATTTATCCCATACAATATCAACAATAATTATGCACTGACAAACAATTCAAAACTTTGTCCGAAATTTGAAAACACTGATGTCCGTTGTGTAAACAAACAAGATTGCGCAATTTTGGAAACAGTCAATGAACCATGTATCCCGGTGAAGGGCGGAAATGTTGGGACGCCGCCAAAGGTTGAATCTCCAAAGGATGAACCAGCACTTTATACATACATTGTACCCATACTGGTGGTTCTTGTTTTGGCCATCGTTATTGTGTTTTTGTTGTACAAAAGAAGAAACAGACCCATCAAGGTAAGAGAAGATTTTACACATCATTCAACATTTTCTTTAGGTCTTCATAGAAACAGTTTCTGGTCAGGAAAATCAAGCTGAGGGCATTTTCTTTCGAATAAAGACACACATAAAGCGTAACGTTCACTCAGTCCGTCTAGTAAACTATACCCTTCAAAAACACAAAGATGGGGGTAACTCGTCCCAGCTGGCACACAACGTTGTTTCAACGTTCATATAACGTTATATGGCCGTTGTGAACGTTAGATAAACGTCGAAACAACGTTGTGTGCCAGCTTGGGTGGATGAAGATTTTTTACCATCCCCTCTATCAAAACATATCAGAGGGGATGCGTGCAGCCTAAGGCCCTAAAAAATGTCAACTTAAATTCGCTCCAAACTGTCTCAAAGTTGATTTAAAGCAATTTGTAATTGTACGTTTTTAAAGAAGAACGTTAAACAAAGTTGTGTCAAGTGATGTAGTTGAACTGAGATCGAAATTGAAAAGGAAGAAGAAGAGTTGTGATTAATCAAACCTTTCATGCTTCTTTTTTCTTGCAGAAAGAGTTAGACCATCCCGTGGTATTTAACAATTTTACCAATAATCTTTCCACTAATGAGAATGGAGGACAAACCGCTGAAGAAATTGAACGAAATAGAAGAACGGTAAACATAAATGTGAGTTGAAAACGTCACCCTTTCAAAATGAAAATTACATTGAAAACCCTTCCCCTTTTTGCCAGGATTTTCGCCATCAATTACTATTTGTGTTACATATCATTGTCAACCCCGACGGTTAATCTGTTGACATAATTCATGTCGAGGACCGCATCAGAGCCTTGAAATTTAATAGATTCACTTCTGTAAAACTTTTTACAGCAATTATAAAAACTATCCAATCAATCGTCAATTCCATCTAAACCAAATCTTCTTCTTCTTGTTTATTTTAAAGGATTTCGACAACCAAGTCTTCAAACCCACAAACAATAGCTTTGTTTATGATAATCCTATTCACGGCTTAAATCAAAGAATCGATCCGAGCACTGTCAACCATCGGGAAAATCGGGCTTTCGTTGAAGACCCGGAACAACAAACTACAGACAATAAAAAACCCGATAATGGTTCTATCGGGAACCCGTTGTATGCTTCAATTGGGAAATCGGCTAATAATCCGTTGTATCAGCCAAGCTTTAAATGTAAGGGTAAATTAACAGACCAGCCGACAGTTGTAGACCTCTCTGAGGAGGAGAAAGCGAAAAATAAAGAATATGCTCTCGTTGAAGATATTATTGAAGCTCCATCGAAACCGATTCGAAGGGGTGGCAGTTTGAATGTTTACGATCCCTCAATGGATGATAAGACTAACAATAAAGATTATAAAAAATCCAACATTGATGATGGTGATGGTGGTGAGAGCAATGCTTGAATTAATTTGCTTATCATCTTTTCCATGAATTGCACACACCAATGTTCAATGGCATAAACAAATGAAAAAATTCCTTTAGACTTTAGCCTTCGAATTATTTCTGTCTTTTCAAAACTTCAAAGTGAATAAACCCATATTCAGAGTACAGCCCTTTCTTTTGCTAATAAAACTTTATTCAACTTTGATTCTTCATTCTAACCTTCAATTTCTTAAATTTTCCGATTTATTTTAAAATCTTTGGATAATTTTGTTGTACATAAAATTTTTTGACTGGTATTATTTTGTAAGATATTTTTGATACTCGAAACGTTTTTTTATTACGAAAATGGACTTTTATTTAAATTATACGTATTTTATGTCTTGAATCAACGTTATACCGTAACAACGTGACATTTTGTTTAGAACTCTATTTTGATATCGTTTATTTGTAAATTTATTATATTATTCAATTTTCATTTTGGGAAAATTACTCGTTATACGCCTACCTCGATCTAGATCTAATTTCCGATCCGTTTTCACGATTTTACTGCTAATGTTCTTGAATTTCCTTACTTATCATACATCTAGAATCGATACAAGGGGTTTGTAAGCGCCGTGTAATGGAGGGCTTTCAAACCCGGCGTGGTAACTATGATAATATTTAAACTTTACCAGGACTTATTTCGAGGTCTCAAAATTTCACTGGGGTGAGAATTTTCATTTTGATTTTCATCGGGGTATGGACAGTGAGATTTACCGATTGAAAGAAAACTTTGGCAAACGCTAGAGGCGAAAACTTTTGATAACTTTGCAATGGAATATGTTGAAATATGCATCATACCATAGACCCAATAGCTGATTGGTTATAAATACCTCACTTGCAACCCATCAGCTGTTGGGTCCGTGATGTAATGATAGAAGATATTGTAATTGTGCATATCATGAATGGACACATAAAAGATTAAAGGATATACTCTCTTGTCTGCTCCCCGCTAAAAAATCAAGAATTCTTGACCGGGGTTGACCTCAATGATGTAATTAATGACCAGGGTATGACAAAAGCTTTACAAATTTCTATTAATTTTGATCGGGTCCACTCATTTTTTATTTTTTTTAAAGTAAGTAAGTCATCTTTAGATCCTCTTGGATCACCCTTGATCAACAATTGTACTAATGTATTGCATTGACTAGCATGCATCCAAGTACCAGTACAAGTCTTGTACAAGATTTAACTTTTCTGTGATTCCCGGACAATTCCCCCCTGGTGAATTCCCCCCCGGTGAATTCCCACCCAGTGAATTCCCCCCTGGTGAATTCCCCCCCGGAAAATTCCCACCCGGTGAATTCCCCCCTGGTGAACTAAAAAACCATGTAATTTGAAATAAGCGATTTTACTATTTATCTTATAAAAATCTGTGTAGACGACTATCATGTAAAAATCTTTCAGTTCTTTTCTCAGAATCAAAAAAAATTGGCGTTGTGATTCTTAAAACTTGTAAAAATCCTTGACCCTAAAATTGGAGGTTTGTTTCGATTGAAAGTTTTAAATTAGTCTCTCTAAGGGTCGGAAAATTCAGGATTTTCAGGGAATTTTTTGATTAACAGAGAGAAAATTGTAATAAAGTCTCTCTAACGGTATGACTTTTTTCAAAAATCGAAAAAAAAAATTCCAAAAGTCTCTAAGGGTCGGTTTTCGGAGGTCCCGTCCGCGCATACCTCTCATTCGCCAACCCTAGTACCCCCCGGGGTTACAGTCCATGATTTCGAAACTTAAAAACACCTATGAAAATATATGGGTGGGAATTCACCAGGGGGGAATTCACCGGGTGGGAATTTTCCGGGGGGGAATTCACCAGGGGGGAATTTACTGGGTGGGAATTCACCGGGGGGGAATTCACCGGGGGGGAATTCACCAGGGGGGAATTGTCCGGACACCCTTTTCTGTATACCGTTAAAATTTAAGACTTGTCGATGATTTCTAATCCTTGTGTCAATTACGTGCATATCCAATAAAGTGCTTATGAAAATTGAGTAGTAAAACACAACACCTTCGACTTTGTCGTCTTCATTTCCACAATCGTGCGTCTGAGACGTAGGTTGTTGTTGGATCGCAAGACAGTTTAATGTAATAAATCAGCAGACAGTCATCCCTTATCAATGTACAATCCTCTAACAAGAAACAAATTTCCAGAAAGCATCTTTAAGGCGTTTGTACAACAACATCCATATAAGTATAAAGTGGTTTGTTACACAAAAAAATATCAACGTTTCAACAGCTGTCAAGACACATCCGAAACTAGCAATCGACTAGTAGGCGGTAACCAGCTGGCACACAACGTTGTTTTAACGTTCGTGTAACGTTATATGGACGTTGTGAACGTTAGATAAACGTTGAAACAACGTTGTGTGCCAGCTGGGTAAGGAGGCCATCTCTCAATCTTTCACTCAACTCATAATGACGTTGAAAAGAAAGCTCCTCCCCTTTCCCTATACCATGTGGTAATTGGCTTGGCAAGATATCCAATAAGGAATGTCAAATCCTTCCCTTTATGCAATTTTTTTCAACGCTCGAGGATCACTTCCTTTTTTCAGAAGCTTCTATCACCCTAGTTACTTCAATTCTATAATAATTATGCCTAGTCAACAATATGTTTTTGTTTCATATTTTTCTGGCTAACATTAAATTTAGGCAGAGTTTTAGTAACCCTTTAAGTGCTAAGGTCCTTTTTTCTAAGTTTTTTAAGAAAATCGCTAGTTCAAACTTTGAAGGCTTATATCTCCAGATCTAGAAATTAAAGCAGTCAGGTCCGTTCAGCAGAGAGTGAGGGAAAGGTGCCCAGTGGTAAAAACAATAGTAATACTTCAAATAATTCGCTAGAAGACAGAATACAGTAAAAACAGTACCAAAAATCTCAAAAAAGTGGATTTTTGTAAATTTTTGCATTTTTTGCATTTTTGGCTTATATTTCGCTGGAAAGACTCACTTTTGAATTTTCTTTTGCTTGACCATGAAGCACAATCCAATTCCTACGAGTTAGACCAAAAATGACGATTTCTAAGTCAGGCATTACAGGAGGGCTTCGCCCTCCTATATAGCCCATGTCCAATATACTCGACATTGGCACTTAAATGGTTAAAGATAAAAACGCTTTGCCTTCCTTCTTTGAGTTTCTTAGAATGGCGTATTATGTATAAGTTTTTCGAAACTTACTCTCCACTTTTTAGTCAAATCTGAGAGAATAACGTACTTTTCGGCAGACTTTGTAATAGCGTGATCTATAACCTTTTGACCTCGTCTCGTGGATGATAAAATCATCTGTCTTAATAGACTTTGAACAAATAGCTGGTATTAAAATTGCATTATTTTTCATAAGGAAACACCGTGGGAAACTAAACCCCTACCGAGACCTTCTATAGTACACCAGCTTCAAATGGGATTACTCGGCTGTCTCTTTATCTCGATGTCATCTTCTCACTAATGCATCTGATTGCACCATCACTGTAGATACTGTGAATGAATGTATTTCGGTCAAAATGATTAAAACAAGCATTTCTAATCTTCTGACCGTTTTGGGAAAATGCTTCGACGCCAGACATTTGGCTCGACCTCCTGCCTTCAGTCGAGAAATGAACAAAAAAACACACTTAGTTGTTCATGTTTTAAAACCAACATAGAAAATATTAAAAATGAGTCGTACTTTCTGTGGGTGCATTCGGGCGCACCAGGTGGCAATCTCATCATATTTACTTATCATCTTTGTAGGTGGTCGTTTGTGCAATTTCACGCAATCATTCTGCTCATGAATTATTCATTTATAGTTTTAAAATCCAAATCTGACTCTTAACAAGGGGCCAGATGACAATGCACATGGCAAATAATCTGTCATTCACTTCTTTTCGCAAATAGGTGCACCTCTGAAAATGGACCTCTGTTTGATTGAAAGAAGCCTTAGAGATTGCAACGACAATAAAGAATTGTCCTTAATTGTCTTCTTATTCTGAATTCACCGAAAAGTGCATACCAATGAGATGGCCGGATGCTAGAGGCAAAAACTGCAATCTTTCCCAGGCAAGAGAAAGTGAAGACATAAGATTTGCAGTCGATTACAGAGGACTGATTGAATCTAACATTTTCTTTACTTTCTTATGGCGCATTCTTCAAAATCTAGCTGTAAATATTGCTTTCAATCTAGCGTTTGTATGAAAACTGGGGCTGCCCGCAAAACTTAAGTAGGAAATGATTCGCTCCAAATCATATATAGGAGATTCGACTGTATAGCTTTTGGCTATGTCGTATTGGTGTATACAGATAGTGTAAAGATCAATTTATAAAACTGGAGTGGAGATATTTAGGTATAAACGGCTACGATAAAATATCAAAAACTAGACTGTGAAATGGTTAACGCCTGGATATCCAGGCTAGAATCCCATCAACCGTTGCAAGTTTTTTACTGATACTTAACCTCATTGTTGCTTCCTTCCTATCAGACATTAGTTAATGGATCACGTCATGTAATGACATCAGATACTTCCTCTAACTTCTTAAACTTTACCAATGTACTTCAATGAATAAACTATTGCATCATTTTCTCATGATGATTGCATGTCGAAAATGGATGATGCTCCGAAATACGAAATACACACAACTAGGCGCCAGACATAGGTCTATTATATACTAGGATAAACTCAATCCATGATTCAGAATCCAGAATTTCCCCTGGTACTTTCTCCATGAAAGTACAAAATGAATCACCATAGACTTTTACAACGATTAAACCCTTAAAGTTCATCGATGGAGTAGATGATGCTCTACATCTTTAGAGATTTAAAGCCCTTTGAGTTAAAAAAGCTTTTGAAGGCTCTCACTCACGCACAATTAACCCTTCCCATAAAGATACGGTTTCTTAAGACCAGGGTTTGTTAAGATCAACGAAAATGACAAGAAATCTTCTCCTGGATCAAAATCTGGTTAATATCCTCACGTATAGATGAGATGGTGTGTCTTTAGATGACTTAGATGGCAGAGATCAAATATTTTGAAAATAATGTCGAAAATAAACATCGCATGAATAACGATCCTTCGTCTGAAGCGGCACTTTGTGGGAAAAGAGGATCTACCGAGTATTAAGCAGCCTCTATAAGAAACTCTTTTCGCCAGAGGATGAGCAGAAGCCTAAAAGATCCTGGATTTGATTAGGGTCCCACCAAGAATATTACTTGACTCGGCAGCGACGTAGTTCTGGTCTGAAGGTCCCTATCGGGGAAGCCCATGAAGCAAAATTGTTGCGCAGTGCAGTTAAGGGTGGGGCCTTAAGCATCACTAATCGCGGAAGTAGAAAAAATCTCTAAAGTAAATATAGTAACGAAGAAAGAAACGGTCATTTTGTTGCTTGCAATTTTCAGAAATTCCCTTTCGGCTTTTTTTACATGAGGCAAGCAATTATCATCTCTAGAGCGTTGTGTTTATTACACCATTGGTGAAATAGAGAGTTCATTGAAGTGCGTTGATTACTTTAAGTCTTAATTGCAATTACTAAGTTAAAATACCTATTGATTAATTTAGAATTAAGACCTTAAAGTCTTTTTACTTTGATGACATCATAATGCATATCTTGATCCTTTAGTATACCTTTTTAAGTTGTAAACAAAAGATACACATTGTTCACTAGTGAACTGGGCACTCCCCTGTCAGGCAAAGATCAGCCAGCTCTAGTACCACCATTGAAAACAATGTTTTTCCGCTCCACTGTTTCATTTATAAAGGTGCCTTCAAAATGAGTGGAGCATTCTTCAAATCAAATAATTATCTTTTCCGTATCGGAGTAATTGAGTGGTTTCTTAATATCCTTTGGAAGGTTGTATTACTACATACACCAACTACTAGGATTTCCTGGCATAAGTAACTGGTATATAAAGGAGAAATCACGTTTTTATTGGCGTCACAAACTGACATACACTCATATATTACTGGTTAAGTTTGAGTACACCCTGCGCAATTTTCAAACAGTCATCACTCTTAATTGCAACCGCGAAGACACGCACATAATATAATTATCATCAAAAATGGTATGTAGATTTCTTCTTTCTTCAACACTTTGGCTTTATAAAATTGATTTTCATTAAATGTTTAGTTTACACTAACTTCAACGGGTTAGACGGTTGACAATTTAATCTAAACATAAAACCTGAGGCTAACTTAGAGCGTGGGCGCTAAAAACAAAATCGCATGAGAACCTTGTTTTAACTCAATCCTTTAGGAGCTGCTTGTAAAAATGACCAATAGCTTTGAGTTATTGCTTTTTTTGACCATGGAAATTCTCACGTTGAGGAATAATTTGTTTCCTCGACATTTTATGAGATAGGTAGCTCGGAGATAGCTCCAAGCCAGTATTCTTTATAATTCAGAGGCCCTCGTTAATTCTAAGGATACGAAGGAAGTTAATGATTATTAATTTATATTTTTTTCAATTTTTTAGGCAACATTTTTCATGTTCTTGTTTATCGCAATTTGTCTCATTACTGAAGTCTGTGGCAATTTACAAAAGGACATCAAAATGTTTATGGTGACGCTGGACAAAAATATCCATCAGCTTGAAGGAAGAGAGCCAAGACATATAGAATCGGGGAAATTCTTCGAGTCACAATCGCTACATGATATTAAACATTCGCCCTGTAAAAGTGAAACTAAAACCTTCGAAGTATTTGGCTACAAGATACAGTCCCACGAATGTGCACCACAATCAAAACAATTGAACGAATTTGAAAATGTTGAATGTGTCACCATAAAACGCAGAGAGAAATTGGTATTTCCCAGTAAAAAGAATAAAGTTATTCATCGAGATGTTGGGATCGGATGCGAACTTAGATTCAAATTGAACAAAAACCATTTAAATAAGCTGGTACTAGCTTGATAGTTTGAGTAAGATCCTTTAGCAAAACGTAAACTTAGTCTTTAATAACATTCAAATTAGAAATTTTCTATTTATTTATTTGTATATACATATATTTAAATTTGACTTATTTATTGTTAAAATCCAGATTTTATACCATAATATATACCTAGATAGGAGAATAGTTTTATATAATTTGAAAACACATTTTTACAAATACTTATAAATTTTTATACTGAGAAATAATAAAACAATAGCTAAATTTACATAATTACAGATTGTTTTTTTTTTCAATTCCCACGGGTATTATTTCCACAAGCGGAAAATCAAGGAGTTAAGTAGTGAAACCTCCAAATCTTGAGAAAAATAAACTTTCTTCGAAACATTCTTTGTTTTCAAATATGACTCTATTTCCCGGGGGAGGGGGCACTCAATCTCAAACTACCGTTTGTGCAGACAAAAATTGGGGTCTGAAAATTGGACTCTTTTAGTGCAGAAAAAGTTAAGCCACTGGGTACGGGTGCCCCTATGAGGACCTTCGGTCCTTTATTGTGACTCTCGAGCTCCAACCCTGAACCTAACCGATGATATCCGAACCCCCCGTCTTGGATGATCCGCAATGCGCGGATGAGAAAACAAATAAGGTGACTTTAGGCCATTCGATCGCAGGCCATCCCACAGGCTCCGTTGGCCACCAGACAGACAACTAATAGAGTAAATTAAAACAAGTTTTGGTTAAGTTACCCAAATTTATGCAAAACCTTTTAGGTTTCTCAAACCATTAATCTACTGATTGATTTACATAGTCTAGTATCAACGCAGCTGTATAGGAACGATTTTAATTTTATTTTTTGAGCTTTAACCTGTAAAAAAAATAGAGCAGTCTCTTAGAAATGATGGAGGTTTATAAAGATTTTACTTGTTATTTGTCACTATTGTCAGTTCTATAATCTTGGCTGAACCGACGTGAAATTATCTCTCGTTTACGCTACAAAGTACAATTTGACTTGAACAGCCCTTTGCTTGTTTTATGCTTGATATTTCATTTAAAAAAATGATGGTCGGTAATTTCAAATATTCTTTGGGCGTATGTGTCAGCACTTTCCAAGCACAAAATACTTATAATCAACCGTGGTGATTGTATTTGTTTCCAATAACTTTGATGATATTCTTAATCTCTACATATCCATTACCAACTGATCCAAACAAAGCAACCAGTATGATCGCAACAAATAGAATCTCCTTCCATAAAGGTAAATTACCTGACAGTCGAGCGTAAAAAACAACAGGGAGGATAACGCCGAGTAATGCTGCAAATGAGCCACCGACGAACGACAGGACGGGTCCGAATGCTGGAATTACAACCGCAGTAAAGAGAATGAAAAACATCCAAAAAGTTCGACTGATCACTCGTTGCCAACAAAAATCTGAAATGAAAAGATAAAAAGATTTTCTTCAGTATAGTCTTCGGCCAAAACTTAAGTAAACTCCACCCCGCGCTAACCACCGTTTTTTAATTTATCTCCTGAACTATTTCCTTTTTTAGTGATCTTGTGCAGACAATAGGATCGTCGAATTGCGAATATGCATCTTTCTGCAAAAAATCAGAAAAAACTAAGGATGAAAATTCGAGAAAATGTCAAAAAACCGGTTTTTAAGGCATATTTTCGGCATTTTCGGCCGGAAAAAAAATGTTCATGTGCAGACGATAGGATCGTCCAAAACTTAGGCAGAGAATTTGGTAGGGTTCAGTAGAGTTTTAAAAACCTTCATTCTTCTACTCGATTGAAAATTTCCCTCCACAACTATCCAGCCTGCAACAATTACTTTTTTACTTAAAAGTAATCCAACTAATTTTCTACCGGGGACAACATCAATTTTCCAGTGGAAAGGGCTTCTAGTGGGTCTGTATGAGAATGTGGTGAAGTGAAAGAGTGACACTAGTGGCTGTGGCAGGGGTGCTTTTCTTCTTTGAAATGCTAGTTGGTATTGGTATGTATACATTCCTGGCTAAAATTTCGTCCCCCATTGCGAAAAATACCCCACAATTTCAGCCCCACTGGAAAATTGACTTTGTCTTCATCCCCATTTGAAATTTAATGGAAAAAAATTGCACTTCGAAACCACCCCCATTTGATTTTTCGATCTGGGAATAGAATTTCTATCCCCACTGGGATTTAATCCCTACTGAGGGAAGAAGCTCCACCGGGGCTTCGAGACAGGGGTGCTAAATCGGAGAAATATAATGAAAATATGTATCGCTCTGTACCTGTCGGAATTCCAACCAATGCTTCGAACTGTTGGTAAACTGGATTTATATTCAAAACAAAAGCACATAATACGTGTCCGCAAATACATGCTTGTGCTGCCATACAAAACGTCCGGAAAAGATGATTGGTAAAATAGAGTTCTAAGTATGAAAAAGTCGTTAACAAATCTTCACGTATCAAATCACCAAGGATTATATACGCCGTAAGAGGCGTAACAACGTAGAATATTGAAATGATAATATAGCCGACAGTGACGGACGTCACAAATTGGTCGGGTTTTTTCATGTCTGCTTGAATGGTGGGGAAAATAGAGACACCGCCAAAACCGAACAAGACTGTCCCAAAAGCGTGTAGAAAACCATCCATTGTTTTCGGCATTGTCTTTTCATTGTCTACTGTATACCCAGAAACGTAAGCTAGCATGACGATGACAAGGGCGATCGCCACTCCACTTGTCGCCATAGCCATGAAGCCAATCCCAGCAAAATCTTTGGGTGAGCCGAGAAAAGTAAACGGAAGTAAAACCATGCCACAAATCATGAACCAAATTCGTAACTGCATACGGTATGAATAATGATCCCATGGTGTTGACGGGATTAACTCTAACAGAATTTCACCCGCTAAAAGCACAAAAACAATACACGTTAACACTTGGTTCACAAACAAAGCGAATATGGTGACGTAACGTCCGAATTTTCCGGTCGCTTCTAAGCCAACACGTGGATATGGGTCTCTTAGGCTTCTTCGATCAATATCTCGCATCACTGTAGCACATGCTTTTGCTAGAAGGATAGCACAATAACACATGAGTAAGGAACACATCATGAACATAGGAATCCCAAGGTAGCCGACCAGTTTCATAGAATAAGGTAATGCAACGACACCTGCTCCAACAACATCTCCAACAACGAAAAATATAGATGTTGTTAAACTGAGACCTGATTCTTCTTGTAATTGTTTGAATTGTTTTTCTTTCTTGATTTCATTTTCAGAGCGATCGACATCCATGATTTCTTGGTAAATTGGTGGTTGATATTTTTCCTCCTTATCTTCCATATGGTGACAAACTGTGGTGAAGATTGCTATAAGGTAATAAAGAAATTTTCCTGTCAAGTTAGCCTCAGTTGAAGTGGAAAATACCCTTGACCAGCAAATTAAAACCCAGATGAAAAACAGTAATGCCGAAGAAAAACGATTATGAATTTCAATACAATGTACCCATGATTTTCTAAGATTTTAACAAAATCTGATATCGTTGAAGTCCATGGAGCGCCAATATCAAAACATGACTTACTTGTCAAGGTAGTATAGCCGACAAATTCAGGAATTTGCAGAATTGTAACAAAAAAAAAAGTTGAATTTTCTTGATAAAACTCACTGCTGTGCAAAGTTCTTTTTGCAGAAGAATTTTTTTTTGCAAACAATGAAACATTCTCAAAGTGAGCAAAGAAATCTTTCTATTCTCAATGCTCAATATTCAATTGTCTTCTTTCGGCTGCCGGTAAAATAGCAAATGCAAGTGGCGAACGGTAAAAACTGAACCAGCACACACCCGTGCATAGATTTGGGTTGATTGTTCTCAATCAGCATTTTTCAACACCCCCTTCTCAGTGGGTGTAAAATATTAGACTGAAACTCAATGGGTGATATTTCCATATTTTTTATGGTTAGGATTTAAATTCCATTGTTTTCAAGTCAGAAAGTTCAGTGGAGATGGGAAAAGAGCATAATATTTTGCAGTGAGGATTGGTTTATTTGATTATTTCCGTTGGGGAAAAAAATGGAGAATTTATCGTCCACTGCGGCCGATATTTTGGCTAATTTTTCCATTTTTCCAGTGAAAAGGGTCCTAGTGGGTTGTGAGAAGGGTGTTTTTTTTAGGCAACATGGTGTTTGTAAAAAAATATCTCACCAAATAGAATAAAAATCTAAATTTCACAGCTGTCATAATTGTTCAAACGTTTAAAATCAAACTTTTATGAATTTTATGAACACTTGAAAAGTGCACCATTGGAATTTTTGAAGAATGCCGAATACGGCGCAAGATTTTGTTTTGGGGAGTTTCTAAACATCGACCAGAAATGGCGACCACGACCAGCGACCGGCGACCGGCGACCAGATAAATTTGGGTTATCGAGTTTACCTGCTCTCTCCACCGTGGAGAACATCCAAATCGAGTCCTGAGGTGGCTTTCAAATGAACCACTGAGCACGTGGCTGAGAATTACCCTAGCTAGAAAAGTGACTTTTGATGTTACCAGTCATTTTCTAGACAAAGTGACACTATTTGACAAAATATTGACTGGGCAATTAAGTGTGATGCCTGTAAACTTTATTACACCAAATATTTTAATTGTACCGAATGAGATGCCTTTAGTATGAATAGATAGAAATTGTCAGTAGGAAAAAGCTGTGAAGGTCAGTTTTAGAGATAAGAATCTCATCAATTATTCTATTGTCCTTACATTGTCAAAATGACTTATTTTGACAAAATAATGATCTGATGATCAAATATAAAGCTTCCTAAATAAATTCCAGCACAAATTTTGCCATCAAGTAATTTGATACCTAAAATACAAAAGGATAGAAATTGACACTCTATTCAAGCTCCAAGAGCGTTGAAATGGCTGCTCTGCACGTTTTGCACGTGGCTTTATAGGGGCCCCCCAGCGGTTTGCGTGATTGCGTGAATGGGCATTCTCGGTTGCGTGAATGCGTGAAAATTGAAAAAAAAATGCGTGAATGCGTGAATTGAAAAAGTTTGCGTGAACGTGAAAATGTACTATTTTGTTTGTGAATACGTGAATTTTCCATTTTTTCCACCGATTATGTGCAGTTTTCCCGATTTTCCAATGTTTCCCCCCGATTTTTCCCAAAAAAATTTCCGATTTCTGAAAAATCGAGTTATTGCGTGAAACTCGAAGAAAATTTGCGTGAATGCGTGAATTTCAATTCGATAAATAAATTATCATAAGAGAAAGACTCTACGGTGGAGAAAGAGGAAAAACTCGATAACCCAACTTTATCTGGTCGCCGGTCGTGGTCACTGGTCGTAGTCGCCATTTCTTGTTGATGTTTAGAAACTCCCTTAGGCTGCTGGCATCCACTAACGGATTCGTGCTCCTTATAGAGGATGCTTAATAATATACTACCTGGGGTTTTGTAGAGGTCTGCGATTCAGACCAAAACTCCCTTTTTTTGACTGGCGGGAAAAGTATATTCATATAATCTGAAATACTGGAAAAGATTAATAGACAGGTGTCTTTGCTGTCTTTAGATTGATAATCTTTCCAAAACCTTTCTGCTGAAAAACGTTGTTAATTTTTTTGTTATAAGAATCTTAACCAGGAAGATTTAATCTTTATGAATCTCTGGCTTAAAATTGTAAGCACTGTGCATTTTAGCTAAAAAAACTCTAAAAACCTAATGTGTAATTGAAAAAGTCTTCGTTCATTCGAATCAGTTGGAATCGTTAGGATTTCTATAGTTCTATAGTTTAAAATTCAAAGACACGACCAGCCTCCATTGGTGTTTTTCATAAAGAATCTTATAAGAAAATTTTCATCTTATAAAAAAAATTATCAACTGTTTATCTTTCTTTTCTTTTCATCACTTTATTCATATTTCTATGTGAAGAAGAGCAAATATTGTCGTAAGAAGAGCTCGCCTTCCTTTTACAAACTTTTCACGTTTCTTCATAACATAACTGTGAAGTGAAGAAGAAAGGTCTGAAAGGTGTGTGTTTTGAAGACTAACGTGGTTTCTTCGTTTTTAAAATGTTAAGCTGAGTTTGTCGCTTTTTTTTTGGGAGTTTGTAGTACTTCGTATGAAGATGGGTTGGGTCCGAGGAGTCAGTATCAACCGGTATTCAGGTATCGTATCGAAGTTTTTCCGGTTTCGAACAGAAAAGCAAGTCTCACGGCCATCATTCCGGTATTTCAGATAATCTCTGGAATCTCGAGAAAATTGGCCGCTATTCCGGTATTCCAACTGTAAGTAGGGTAGTTTCCGGTGTCCGGTATCGAGTATCTTTTCACTGGATTATATTTCTGAAATTCAGGTATTATACAGTCAGGAACTATTGCAAATTAGGCTATGTTCGTCGATTCTGGCCTAACTTGGATACGATGGCTTAATTAAGCCAGAAATTGTAGCCTAATTAGGCTGGAAGGAACAAAATTCCAATTTTTGACTTGGATTTCAAAATCCGCGTCAATATTTAGCATAAAATGTCAAATTCTTATTCGTTTGAATACGTTCCAAATGTTTTTTGGGTAAAATTTGGGCGGACTGAGAAAATATTCAGTTTTTAAATATTATGCTGTTTCAGCAAAATTATGTTTACATATATACAGCAGTACAGTCGAAATTATTTCAAGATTAATGTAAACAAACGTAAGTAATCCAAACTTTGCTTTAGAAACATGTTTTATCTATCTATTTTTTATCTTCGTAATAATCTTGTTTTGTACACTTTTAGATTTTATGAACAACCTCAGCTATAATATATAAAAAAACGTAAAAAAGACCTTCCTCAATTTAAATATTTAATCAATCTATCAAGTGTAAATTTAATATCTTAATAACATATCTTTAAGATCAGCAAAACCAAAAAACTATACTTTTAAAGCCCACGATAACAACAATATTATGATCTACTAAAGTATTTTTCATTTTTCAGACAAAAAATGGCGCGCTGCATGTAGAACTTAAATCGGCTTAATTTGGCTATCATGGCCAAATTAAGCTAAATTTTAATAAGATAATCACATCTTTTCACTCCTCTCTAAAAAGAGAAAAGTTTTTCGCTTTAAATACTCTTCTTAGTACAAGTAACAAGTCCATGTAGTAAGATTGACGCGGATTTTACTTGTTCTCAAGATATTTAGGTTTGAATATTTCATATATCCAAATTAAGCCATTAATATCCTAACTAGGATATAAATTCTAGCCTAATTAGTCGAACATCCTAGTTTGGCCATCATAGCCTAATTTGCAATAGTTCCTGACTGTTATAAGAAGCCAATCAATAAAAATACACTTATAATATATGGTCAATAGGTCTATGGAAATCCAGGTAGTAATACCTGCACGAGGTTTGGACTGACATACATTCTAGTCAAATTATTTCATCTTAGATTCAGACTTTCTGATTGAAGGTGACTCATGAAGAAATTCTACTTAAATTCCTAGACCGACGCTCATAAAAGATCCAAGAAAATTATTCCAATTTTGTTTAATAACAATTCTTTCAAATTTTCCTTGTCTGTGGTTTCGCTTCAAAGGAGATGAAAGGAAAAGCTTATCAGTTTTTATATAAACTTTCGTATAGTAATCTATTTCCAAAAGTTTTTCAACACTTTATCAAAAAAAGATATTTCGGGTGTTTTTATCTGGCTTACATCCCTATTGTCTGAATCTTGTAATCTTAGTTCAGCCACATTTTACTTTCGAGGAATTTTTTATAAGCAATTTAGATATCACTGATCTTGCAAGAAAGTTGGTGTTGGATGTTTACATGATTTACAAATGGGTGCATATTTCAAGCTAAAGAGGACGAGATAAAGTAGACTAATAAAGGTTGGGGGGGGGGGGGGGTGGGAAACCGTCTACCCATATTTTATTGTTTACAACTCAAAGATTTATTGGGGTTTCTTAAGAATAGATTTGTATGATATTTGTCTTATATATGGAGCACGGATGCCCTCGTGGATGCCACTCGTGGGTTTTGTTTTCCTCAACCGAGATTGATTTCCGCTTATTTTCTCTCCAATAAATTACGGTAAGCCATAACTGCTGTTTTATGGAACAGCTGCAATTAAGACCAGACCAGTATAAGGAATGTCTATAGCAATCAATGTTCTTATAAAAAAAGGGGACATAATACATCTAACACCACAACAGGGGTCTGGGGTCAATCTTGATCAAATTCCAAAACTTTTTTTTTTGTCACCGTTATTTTGGAATTTTTGACAATCATGATGATCTTTTTATGAATCTTTACGCGTGCTGCTGTTGTAAATGGAGGACGATATTTTCGGAGAAGGTTTTTCAATCATTCGATCAATCATTGATGACTCGCCATTTTAACGATGATAGTTTGATTGTTCGTTAATGAATCGTGGGAAAATGATGGCATTTGATTTTTAAAGAGAACAAAGGGCATCATTAGCGACTTTATCTATCTATATTTTTCTGCAATGGAGACGGTGAGCTTCTAAATCCTGATTGACTGAGCACTACAGTAGATCAACACTCTTACCGTCCTCGATTTTGTGGGTCAGAACTGCGGCTTTTTCCAAATAGCTTCAGCCACTCCGCCGCCTTCAAAAAATTGCAAATACTAAACTCGCTGTTAAAAACGAGCTGAGCCGTACCGCTGATTTAGTCCAGAAATATCACCAAGATGGCTAAAAGGCTAAAAAGAGTAAGTAGGCACTAACATTGACGACCAACAAGGACATGCCATAAGCCACTGGAAGAACTCTTCCTTTCTATTTATTTCCTTAGTATCTCCTTTCTTCGAATGTTTACACAAAATGCGGACACAAAAATTAAGTCGAGTATTGATTGATATCTGAATTTATAAGTGGTATCTGAATTTTATTTTTAACTCTATACAAATAAAATGTACATCGAATCAGTGGCGTGGTGGCAGGGGGGCCAGGCCCCCGCAGCGGAGCCCTTTTGAGAAGGGGCGCCCAAAAATAAGGGACGCCAAGAAGGATTTTTCAGGCGCCCATATCGAAAGATTGACAAATGAAAAAACAAAAATGGCGCCCCTCATCACCTCAAAAAATTTTCTGGCTCGCTTCGCTCGCACACCCATAATGAGCGTATAGAGAGGGGTGCCAAAAAACAAAAAATCTTTAAAAAGGGCGCCATATTTGCCCTGGCCACCCCAGAGAAATTTTCCCACCACGCCACTGCATTGAATCTCAGTATCAAGCGGCTAAAGGTCATTTTTCGTAACGGTCAGATTTCGGGCATCCGTCCTTACCCTGGCGAGCAATGTACTCTGAATCTCCGAAACAGAATGACACCATATAGATATTTCTAATTTAATCCAATTGCGAACCTGATACTGGAATGCATTAGTTGCGACCTAACAAGTTGTTAATACTTTTACCAGTCTTTTATCTCGCTTTTTTATCATATCTCCTTATCTTATCTCTAAATGTGAAACATGATTTCGGGTATTTTTGACCTTTTCTCAAAGCAAGATATTTTCAAATGAAGTAGTGTCTACTTTCAGTACTTTGGTCTTGTATGGTTATATCACTAGGCTTCGTCTTAATTTTGCTAAATGTGAGGAGTGAATTACTTGAGAAAAGGTGTACAATTCCTTTTGACATCTCGAACAATGCCAATGGGTCTCTCGCGTTTCCACCTAAATATTTTCAAAAACATCCAGCGCCTGAAAAGACCACTTCGCCCATCCATCCATTCAAGATTTTTAAAAACCTTTTTAGATATTCGGATCGGTGGAATTAGACAATAATTATGGAAATAATTTAAGTATTTCAGACGATGCATAAGAGTATCTGCAACTCGAACACTCACGAGGAACACAAACTTGTTCGAGTTAAGGAGTGGAGTAAGGTTTATAAAGCATTGTTAACTGAAGGAACAGAACATATAAATTTTTTTGGGAATGTCCGGAATTCTAGGCAAAAAGCATGTTCTTATTCTAAAGAAATTTTCTGTGGTGTATTTTCAGTTTTCATTTGGACGATGATATGGTATGGCAGAAATAGGAAACAAAATTCATACTTCGAAGGGTCGGATACAGGAGGTAGGCTATCTTATTCATGGAGAGTAATTAGTTTCCATATAAGGTAATACGATAATAAAGTGCACTCTCCTCCATTGGTTATAGCCTCCCTCTGTATCCGAGCCTGCTTCGAAAGAGCGATTTCAAGCGTGTCGGATAAATGTCCGACCGTTATTAAATCCCTGTGATGGGATGATGGGATAAGATCATCCAACGTACTATACCTAAAAGAGAGTTCTCTGTAAACCATGGGTGGCTTGTTTGTTTCTTTCTATTTGGCAGATCCTTAATAAAAATTGTTTTTTCAATACTTGTAAAACCTGCCAAAAAATTTGTCAGAACAACATTTTGCTTGTCTATTTTGTTTATCTGTGGTTATCCTTCTCATTTGATTTCTTTTTTTTTGCGGGAGGTCCCCGGGGTCTGAAGTAGCGAGCACCTCACTAATAACCGGGACTTTTCATCTCGTTTCTTGCGTAAAAAAACGCGGGTGACGTCTAGTATAGGCTAGGTCTGAAGTTGCTGATCGAAAACTCGCACCCTGTATCTCGCACGGGCTATCAATACACACCTCAGACCTGAATATTACTTTATTGCCTGAAAACATATGTTAAACTTAAGGCTACTAAGCAAGTATATCAGTTAAATTGTTGTTGACACTATATAAACGCAAACAAGAGAAATTACGCTGCATTCTGTCAAAATTTCCACGAAACTTGGCAAGGTTAATGAAATTGAGACATATCAAACTTGATTGAATTTGATTGTTAATCAAGTACTATATGTCTCATTTCAATGACCTTGCATGGAAATTCTTCCGGTTTGAAGTTTTTTCAAGGTCGACAGTGATTGGCTTGCTCGATATATAACTATTCGAATCAATCTTTCTATAAGCTTAAAACAATCAATCGAGATTTTTTAAGCGCATTGGAAGTTATAGTTCAAAGGCAGTAAGTTTAAGGGAAGTTTAAGACTCATTTTGTAACAGCTTTTAATTCATAGCGGATTATACCTTGATTTGAAATGACAGTTACAGGATTATACTGGTTCGGAATTAGTTTTTTTTATAAGCATTCTTTTAGTTGTACCAATCACAAGGCCTAAATTTTCAAAGTTTTAATTATTTTTTAGAATCATGCTGATCCTCTACGATATTAATTGACAATGTAAATAAGGCTTTAAGAAATTTCGAGATAATCGTTTTCTCCTTGGTCTTCTTTAAAATTTAAAGATGACGTAGAATATTTTCCGAGAGATTGGAAGGTTTTCTCAAGAATGTTTTCATCCTTGAGGATGAAAAATTTAAGAATCAAGAGTCTAGTTTCAATTTATGTAATTCTTATAAAAAAACTATCTATTTCCCTCTCACACCTTAAGAAGATACTTCATAGCTCTTAAACAAGGCTTTCTCGTTTGATGTAAGTTCGGAGACAAGGTCATCAAATACTATGTTATGAAAAAGATTTGTTTCTTTGACAAAAAAACGGTACATAATTTTGCAAAGGCGATTGAATTTTTGTGCTCTGACAATCAGGTATTCAATCTGAGATATTTTCAATGTCCATAAACTATAGTTGTAAAACATCAATCTTCTAGATTGTTCAGATGAAATCGAGAACAAGTATCTCAATTGAAATTTCGAGTCAAGAAGTTCAGATTATGTATCGTACTGGAAAATAGCAATTTTTTCCATGCTGGCGTTATCTCCTTGGTGTCATTTCCGCGCTATATAAAGTTATTAACAAAATCTTTAATATATTATTACCGATAGCGTCGTTTTATGCTCATCTCTTGGTACACGATTTTGGCCGATATGGTTTACCGTTGAACATGTTTTATGATTGTAATTTTGCTTTCTATTTTCTCGTTTCTCAGCCAACTAACTAAAAACACATAAATTCAAAATGGCAGCAAGACCAAAGGGTTACGGATTAACTGCTGAAGTCAGAGGAAAAATTGATGGCAAATATGATGGCGAATTAGGTAAGTTGAATCTCATACTTCATACAATTTCGAAACGTGTTTTATTTTAACTTCTTCCACTCAACTACCAGTCAGAGAATTCCCTCAATTGCGGTATACTGTAATCGCGGGAAGAAATAACTACCGCGATTGAGAGAATTCCTCGACTGACAACTGTTTTATCGGAGCACCACTAATAATAACCACCACTGCCAAATTTTATCAATGAGTAACCTGCTAAACTTTTCTCTTCAATAATTTGGAAAATAGTTTTTAACTCTTTACCGGATCAGGTATGATACCAATATTGCTCCTTTAGCCATCTCTATCTGCTATTGAAGTTTGAAGATCTTCAAGTTTTAGGTCAGTCTAGCTATATAGTTATTTTTGAAAGCACGAAATAGTTTTAACATCTGATCGTCCTACCGCATGTAACTTTATTCTGTTGTGTTATTTTGCCCAAGTTTGCAAGGCATTTCTTATAAAGTGGATGGTAAAAAGCACCCCCCCCCATTTATTTTCCTCCATTGTTTTTCTCATAGCACAACAAGCCATGCAATTCATTGAACATTACGTTCCTGACTCCAACGTTTCTGGAAACAGTACATCAGATGCAGTTGCCGAAAAACTGAAAGACGGGGTCGTTTTATGTAAACTCATCAATGCTATCGAACCTGGGTCCATTAAAAAATTCAACGAATCAAAAATGGCTTTTAAACAGATGGAAAACATCGGAAAGTTCTTAGACGCTATCGACCAGTACGGTGTTGCGAAATCAGATAGTTTCCAAACAGTCGATCTTTATGAGAAACAAAACATGCCAGCTGTCATCAATGCTATCCACGCTTTAGGACGAAAAGCACAATCTAAAGGGTGTTATGGTATCGGCCCAAAAGAGTCGCAAGCCAACAAACGGGAATTTACTGAAGAGCAAATGCGTGCTGGTTCAAATGTTATCGGACTTCAAATGGGTTCCAATAAAGGAGCGTCTCAGGCTGGTCAAAACTTTGGTAAAACTAGATCTATCATGGATTAAGTTGGTGATTTATTTGGCAATGAACAAGTTTATCTGTCACTTTTTGCATTTGTAACCATGCTGGACTTTTTTTCGAAGACTTTTTCAATTAATATTTTCGAGATACGTTTTGAAGGGTATTATGGGTATTGAAATCAGTATACGAGCACTGGGTACGATTCTTATTGTTTAGTATTATACAGAGGTAGGAAAATCTATTTGATGTTTATTTTAGAATATTTAAAGACTATCAAAAACCCTGACGTGTGATGAATTATTACCATGGTTTTCATGTCCCTAAGGGCTTCAATGGTTAAAATACCCAGAGCAAGTTAAAAACATTTTAAGACTTTGTGGACTCTAAAATGCCCAATTTCTTAGAATTTGCTCAAAATTACTCACAGAATGGCGAAAAAGAGCATTTTATGAACATTTTTAGGCTTCAAACTGAAAAAGTCCAAAACATCTAGTAAATCCAAAGGCTTCAAAGTTTTAGATCTTCTTCTAAAAAAACGTTTATTCAAATTTGCCAAGGAATTGTAAATGTAAACTATATCTGAACTCGGAGCTAAAGGAATATTGGGTAACTGGCTCTTCGCTTGTTGGATAGTGAATGGCCTCTTATTTCTATCGAAGTTTGTGTAACCTGATAACAGCTGGTCATAATTTTCTTACGGGCACGGTAAACCTCTAAAAGCCCTTGAAAATTAACCATCTGAGGAAAATAGTTCTATTCTACAACAAGAATCTTGATCACGATCTGATCTCAGGTTAGGTTTGTGGTGAATGTCAACCATTAATGCAGTCAGGCGCACTGCACTCTCAGTGTGTCGTAAAAATAAAGGCATCTCTCTTTGATTCTTGGCGGATATACATCTAGGTCATCGATAAAAAATAAGCTCCAACCGCAGGTGGTGTATATCAGTCACATCTGTTGTCTAAAGAAAGAATTCAGTGGATAATTTATTACAATAAGCTCTTTTAATTAACGAGTCGGATCAATTACTTTACACAGCTTGCATGTAATAAGGTCCCAATACGGATATTTAAAGCATTGAATATACTAATAAAGTAATTAATCACATGTGTCCTTCATTATTAGATTGTATAATTTATTTGTAAGAACAATCTTCAAATAGTTTTAAGTACTTTTACGATGTGACGGGATTGGCCCATTTTTAGCACGGTATTACGGAATTTTGCAAAAAAAAAGAGACGGGAAAACGGTATTTTAAAATCAGACGGTGACGGTATTTAGCCTTATTTTTTGTCATTATGCCGGTATTTTGATACAAACTGGTGCGACGGTGTTATCATTTTTTTTCAGTTTACAGGAGTCCCGGATTCAGCAAAAATTTTGACGGGAAAATGGTATTTTAACCCCTTCAAACCCCCTTGATAATTTCGACATCGTCTAAAACCGCCCATGCAGTTTAAAGTAGTAGTTTTAGTTTTTTGAAAAGGTTATTTGAAATTTTACCTTGATCCGGTTCTTATAAAAAATTTCACGTGTAGGTCATTAAGTTATTAAATGCTCGTTATAAAGCGAGATGTGGTATCAAAATAAAAACCTGCTTTCGAAGCCAATACGAAGAGTGAGTTGTGTTGACATAGGACTGTGTGGCTTGAGATTTTATTTTTCAAAAGGTAATGAATGTGTCCGAGATTAGATTTGTTAGAAACATAGAGAAGTTTAAATATTGGTTTAAAACAGTTACCCTAGAACTAAGGATTACCGGACGAAAAGTGACCCTGAATTGGATTGATATTCCAAAATTTTCTCAGAGTTTTCCATATTTTTTCCAAATTCCCTTACGAATTACCTTACGAGGGACTGGTTTTTTTTATTTTGGTGTTTTTGCGGTTTTTGCGACCCTACCTGGGACTCGTGGAGGTGAAAAAAGGTACCGTGACCAACGGCACATCGCCATACCCCTTTTTGCCCAAGTACCCCTCCCCTCGTCCCCGGGAATCATTGGTTCTTATAAAAAAGGTTTCCATGAAGAAAATTAATAATCAAAAAGTTTTAACATTTTGCGGTTACACGCAATCTTATAAAACACGTTTAACCAAAATATAACCTCAGCCCTCTCTACACGTTTTTTAGATAAGAACATCCAGAATCTTTGAAGCCTTCGGATGTTCTTAACTTTTTTGAGTTTTAAGCCTAAAAATGTTGTTAACATGTTCTTATTTTTACCATTTTTTGAGCATTTTTACCCATTTTTCTAAGAAGCCAGCTGTTTTAGAGCCAACAAAGTCTTAAAATGCTCTTAACTTGTTTTTTACATTTCGACCATCGAAGTCTTATGTTCTTATATAGTTTGTTTTTATAAAAAAACGTGGATTCACACATTTTCTCTCACTATTCTTTTGTTTTTATTGCCAGGGAATAAGTATATGTAAGAACCTTTTTTGATAACGCAAGAATAATGCTAGATGTATCAAATCGAATTAGATCAAGATATAATTGTACATAATTAAATTTCTAGCATTATGTTGCAAATAAGGGGTGGCGCTTGCAATCATAGAAGGGTGGGTTATGATTTTTCAAGCCTTAATTTCTCAAATTGTTTACGCGTTGTTCAAAGCAACGCTGAATAAGCAATGGTTACAAAACCTTATACTGAAGAAAATTATGATGCTTAAGTTTCAAAGATGAAGTGCTTTTTACAGTCAATCAGTTTATCAAAGGCTAACCTTATTAGGTTGGATGTTAGAGAATTTCTGTCAGTGCTATACAGTGTAACTTTTTACTTCTGATTTCGTGGGAGTTTGCGATTGATGACAAGCTTAAGTAGGTGATGTATTAGTTGTTTTGTGACGTTTTTTAAAGATGGTCTCAGACATCTTTAATATAGTAATGACGTGTCTTTTTTGCTCGTTAATTTTTCAGTATATAAACAGTTGTAATTTTGAGACAGCCAGTGGGTTGGGTCGAACGAATTGTATTTTTCTTTTAATTTATTCTTGTTTCATAGTTATTTATTTCTCATACACAAAATATTTATTTGCACATCAGTATGGCTGACCGACCTGATGGATATGGACTCACTGCTGAAGTCCAAGCTCATATTGATGGGAAATACGATGAAAAGTTAGGTAAAGTATAGATTTTTGTACTGAATTTGAATTTCCATCATACGTTCTGTATTTATTTTCTACACCCCTGTCTCACAGCCCTGGTGAAACTTTTTCCCACAACGGGGATAAAATCTTTTATCGAAATTCCAATGAGGACAATAATTCGAAAAATGAATGTCAAAAATCTATTGGATATAGTTTTGGAGTGCAATTTTATACATAGAATTCTGCATGGGGATGAAATCAAAGTCAATTCCCCAGTAGGGGTTGAAATTGTAGGGTATTTTCCCCACTGGGAACGAAATTTTGACCAAATTTTCCGTGTGTCTTGGATTCCAGCAAGTCTGTACAACAGGGGTTTTTTTATTAACCTTATCGGCTTTTTTTACGGCGGCCCTTATTCCACCACGGACTAATTTTGGGCTTACGCAAATTAGGGCCGTATATAACGCAAAAACTTGTAAAAATCGCTATTCAGGCTTCAAAACAGTAAGTATTAACTAATATTTACATTAAAATGTCATCTTTCAGTATATTAAACTGTTGAGAATTCCATTGAAAATCATTGAGTTTTACAATCATGGTCGTAATATTTGAGAAAAAAGGGAAATCCACCGGGAAGTTTTGAAACCACAATCGATTTGTAAGTGCTCTAAAGTAGGTTGGAAGGGTAGAGTTTTAACTCTGAGTTTTAACATGAGACTGAAGACTCCAAAAGTTCAAAAATGGTCCAATAAGGCTCATAATTTAGCCTGGAGGTCTATAAACCCGAGCCAAATTGAAAATTGGATTAAATTTGAAAGATGGCCCAAAATGGACTTTCTCGCCCTAACTCCAAATTTCGAAAAACGAGGAAATTAGCTTAATTCTCAATAGATTTCGACCATGATTGTAGATATAGCATAGAGCAAAAGAATGGATAGTTTTCATCCTTTAATCATGCCTAAAATCCTTTAAATTGAGAAAAAATGGTCAAAAACTAACGCCGCTTTTGGGTAAAAATTGCATAATTTTGGCCCTTTTTACAACAGCCCCTAGTACGGCACGAGCAAAAATAACGCCAATAAGGGCCGGCGTAAAAAGGGCCGATAAGGTATTTCGACACCACTACTAATAGACGATATCGGCTTTCCGAATTCTCCCCGAATGATTACCCATGATGCATTGCACAAAAAAATTCACGGACAATATTAACTTCCCGTGAATTTTTTGCGCAATGCATCATTCATGGGTAATCATTCGGGGAGAATTCGGAAAGCCGATATCGTCTATTGGCATATAAATGCAGAGAAAATAAAAGGAACCTTATTAGACCAAAATAGACTTAAATTTCTAAAATGCTTATTTCTTCTCTGTAATTGTACAAAATAAGTCCAGCAGATTGGCCTCTTTTTATTACCCTCTACGACCTTAAACGGTGAAGTTGATGGAAATGGACGGATGGTAATAATTTTTATTATTCATTTCATATTTACAGCACGTGAGGCCATGGACTGGATCCAATCTTACGTTCCCGATAGTGGAGTTGGCGGTTTATCTGACGCTAATGATATTCAAGAAAAACTGAAGGACGGAGTCGTCCTTTGTAAGCTCTTAAACGCTCTCACGCCCTATTCTATCAAGAAATTTAACACTTCAAAAATGGCTTTTAAACAGATGGAAAATATCGGATTGGCTTTAGCAGCGATGGAAAATTATGGTGTTTCGAAAATAGATCTCTTTCAAACGGTGGATTTGTTTGAAGGTCAGAACATGGCCCTCGTCATAACCACCATCCACGCTTTAGGAAGAAAAACTGGCGGTAAAGGAAAGCGTGGTATTGGTCCAAAAGAATCACAACAGAATAAAAGGGAATTCAGCGAAGAACAATTACGAGCTGGAGAAGGTGTTATCGGACTTCAAATGGGAACAAATAAATTTGCAAATCAATCCGGACAAAATTTTGGCAAAACTCGAGCCATTATTGATTAACTTTAGAAAAACTTTCATGCTACATTCATTTTTTACGTTATTTAGGGCCAATTTTTTTTGAAAGAAAGATGTGTCATATAACTTTGTTCAATAAACATGCCTTTTTTATCGCTGTAAATTTTTTATCTCCTCATGCAAAGTTTAAAGCATTACGTAAAAGCGTACCGATCTAAATTACCATATTTTTCCGAATAAATACCCCTTCCTTTAAAGCCCCCTCGATTAAATGCTTCTTCCAAAGGAAAAATTTCAATGAACGCCCTCTTAAATAGACACCTCCTTCGAGTAAACGTCTCCTCTGTTTATTTGAAACAAGTACCGTGGTTTTGCATGAGATTCCACTTCCTCCACTAAGATTCTCCTGCGTTTTCCGGGATGTTTCCGTTAATTTTACCAGGATAACCGGTATGACATTGGAAAGGGTTTTTTCTAGAGGCCCGGAAAATCTTGTGTTTACTTACAAAACTGCCTAACTCACCGAATCTCATTTTTCAACTACCCGGAGCTCTGGTCGTTTTCCGATAGAAAAGTGGGAGTGGAATCTTGTGCAAAACGACAGTAGCTTTAAAAGCGAATCATATTGAGAAAAACTTAAATATTTGTTGAACATTGCATTCTCACATAGTCCATCCTATCGTCTACACAACATCACTTGAAATGTTACGGAGACGGGATAAATTTACCAAAACGTTGGTTAAGCCAGGGACGGAGTAAGCTAGGGACGGAGTAAGCCCGTGTTCACAGTGTCCCAAACTCTACCACTACTTTTCTCCCCCATAAACTGCCGTATGCCTGTGAACTCTGCACATATATTTTCCCGCGTTTACCATCCCTCAAGTCAAATGAACGAGAGTGTCGTCTAATTTTACATTTCTGATATAATAAATATTTTAACGAAAATACAAACGTACCTCCTAAGATCCAAAAAAATTCATAAACGCCCAGGGCATGTAGTAATACGGTAAATGCTCATACTTATCAAGGACTGGTAGTGAGGAAAATCAGTTTTTTTATCTAAAGATTAGATTAAGCCCATGCTCTAGAGTTTCAGATTCTTAAGCACTTTTAACCAAAAAATGGATGTATTCAAATGTTCGAATCTAGGAATGGTCGGCCTAACAGATTGTTTGAGATGTAAAATTTGCAATGGAGTAACTTTGTCCGCCAGGTAGAAATCTTTTGGAAACATATTGGTACTTAAAAGCTTTTTTGCGTTGTCACCCCTAAAAATACAAAAAGATATTTTGTCGTTTTAACCTTTCGGCCCCGAAAGACGTATCTGATACGTTCGCCATACGTTCCGAAAGACGTATCTGATACGTTTTTAAGGTGAACTTTATATTTGGTCGGATTACGCCCCAACCGTCAGAGGTACGGTAAAACCGATTAAAAAATCGGAATCAGCGTGAAATTTCCGATAAGAAACAATCGGGGTTTGTTTTGGTATGACGCAACATTTTTCAAAAATAGAAATGGTAGACCAAGCTATGTTGCGTGATTTTGTGAAACTGAGGAGGCAGAAATTTAGCTATGAAAGTAAGGGTTTATAAAAGTGTTTTAGAGTTTTATTTGGCTTTTCAAAAGTATGGAATTGTATTACCTAACTATAAAGAAACCTTCTAAAGAAAAAAGTAAGTGTTTTTGTTAATTTTTCAGTTCTCTATAATTTTTTGAAGTTTTGCACCAAAAATGACTTTTTCGCGACATTGTTTTTTCATATACCTTTTGTCTGGCTTCATAATTTCTGTCTAAAATTGTTTGGAGTACTCAGTTAAACATATTTAGAAAGGGGAAAGGTAGGGCTTTCCAAAAATATAAGGGTTTTTTTCTGAAGTTAATTTTTCAAAAAGTTATAACGGTTATCGTGAAAATTGCATTTTTATCAAAAAACGTTGCGCGCAGACGGGCTGAAGATATAAAAATGTTGCGCGCTGGAAAGGTTAATACTTTATTTTTCCAAAACAATTAAAACTTTAGAATAGATTATCAAAAACTTTTAATTCAAATGTTTCCGTAGCTAAAGTCTCCTCGCGTACTCAAACTCTTCTTAACCCAAACGAGTACTTTTGACGGAAAAGGATAAAAAGCTTGCCTTTTGAAAAAGATTCTAACTCTAATCAATAATTTTGATTAAATATCAATGAAAACATGTAAATAAAAAAAACTTTTGAAATTTCAGGAAATTAACATAGTCTACAACGGTTCAACAAAAGATTGCAAGTTTACTGTAATAACTAAGTTAATATTGAAGCTTAATGTCGTCTATCTCTACAGATACAGAGGCTAGAGTGATGGCGAACGCAAGATATTCGGTGACATCCGTAACGTTGAAGGATTTCTAAACAGGAAAAAGAAAATTTTACTTTATTTCACAACTCAAATGACGGATTAAATGATAAGGAACCTGCAAAACTGAAGTTGAGAACTGCCAATTATTTCGTCATAGATATTTAGCGGCATGAAAAGTTTAGTAATGTTTAACCTAATGTTTGGAATGAAGAAATATTCTTAATATTCCATTAAATATATGAGAGCAAATAATTCCGATGCCTTCGAAAAAGTTTTTATTGAAGTTTTATAAAAACTTACCCAAGGGGTGGTACTTTTTCAGATATCTGCCAAAATATTTCTTATGGTGTCTTTGAGACGTACGTTCACGCATGCGTCGGAGTGAGCGTAATCTTTTCAATAAGAGTTGAAGTCGATAACGTCGATTGTACATTGGTCTTTTGCGGTTGGCAGATGATGGCTCACTGGTGGCGATAGGGACTGTCTTTGGTGAAGGTTGGGTGTTAGTTGTAGTAGGTTGTCGAGTTGTTGTGGGTGGTGGTGTAGTGGTTGTTGGCGGCGCTTTAGTGGTTGGTTTGGCTGTTATTGGTGGTAGAGTGGATGTTTTTATTTCGTCTAGTTTGATGATTTGTTTCTTGGAATGACTTTTGCTCTTAAGATCTTGATGCTAAAAGTTTAAGAATGAAATCATTTAAATTTAAATTGCAACTTGTAGTGGACAATCTTGAAACGAGGAAAATCAAGGACTAAAAAAGACCTGTTCTTCAAAGGGTTGTCTTCGTTTTCCATCATTCTCAAACTCATCTTCAGCATTGGAGTCAAAATCACTTCTATGGTTAGCGTTAAAATGCTGCGAGTAATTATCAGGGTCATCATCTTCTTCTTCATCAGAAACAAAGTCATCCAAATCGTAATCAATTTCGTTTTCATCATCGTCATCTAAGATATTTCTTTGCCTGTGGTAATGTCTTTTGTTGACTTGATCTTCTTGCTTAGTGTCAAACTCATCCAATAGTTCGTCTAATTCGTCATTATTAGCTGGTCGATAAGGGCAAACTGAAGAAGAGAAATCACAAAGTAAGGATCTGTTTCAGCAATGGGCATACACATTTTTTTTGAATAAGCAACCAGGTTGCTAAGGATCGAGGGCTTATTAGCCCTTTTTGCACTATCTCGTAAAGTAAGAACTTTTTAGATAATCTACATAACCATGTCAAACAAAAGCTTTTCACCCAATAAGCATAAATATGGTATAACATTAGGGGTGGCCTGAATGTTAAGAAGACTAGCTTGAATACTAAGCAACTCCAGCACTGACTCAAAAATTGCAGTTGCTTACAAAAAAGTGTGTAGTTCGGCTGAAGTTTCCATTGGCTCATTCGGTACACATAATATATTTTCTTGAATTTTTGGTCATTTCCCTACAAGAAAATACACTTCCCCTATGTTCTGTGGAATCTTTATCGGCCATTCCAGAGAAAGTGTACAACACTAAGTCACGCTAGTTCTTGACTGGATACTACCAGTAAGGGACCTAGGGGCATCACGTCCCATATGCCATTTGATATAACCTAGATAGAGGCGAATAATCGGGCATAGACTCTCCAATCTCCAATCGCGGTATTTTATTGGAATGATTATTTTCTCAGACAATACCAAAAGCATTATTTATCGAATAATGCATTTGTCATTTTCTACAATAATACACAGCCCTTGCCCTTGTTAAATTTTCCTTGAAAAATACACGAAAATTGTTCCTTCAAAAATATCTTGATCAATTTATCAGGAACAACACTAAAGCCTTCTACCTATTTTTTAAAGTTTTTCCTTAGAAAATACATAATACACTCTCCATCAAATATGTTCTTGGTCATTTTACTACAAAGAACATAACCCTTTCTCTGTTCTGAGATCATTTTCTTAGAAAATAAACAATCACTCTAATATTTTTTCCAACGAAACATACAAAAATTTCTCCGTTCTTGAAACGTTCAAAATATTCTTAATATTTTTGCTAAAAAATTGACATCCCATTCTTTTCTGTAAACTATTTCCCTTAGGAAAAAACATAAATCACTTTCTATAAAAAGATACCGATGGTATTTACTAGAAAATTCATAAACACTCTATCAAAAATGTTTACGAACTTTAACTACTGTACAAAAATACACAATTATTCTTCTCTTCTCGATTATTTTCCTTCGAAAATACATAAAAACTTAGCCACAAAATGCATTCGCGCCATTTCCTGCAAGAATACACCAATATGTGCTCTCTCTTCAAAACTACAGCACATAACTTCTGAAAAGGTTGATTGGGCTCTTCCAGAAAATGTTAGTACATGGGGGGGATATAGTGTCCGGGGGTGGGGGTGGTGAAAAATCTACAAAACTTGCCCTCTCCGGGGGGTAAACTTGCTCTGTTTGGAGGTAATTTTGAGTGTATAGGGGGTCAACTAATGCTTGTCTGGGGGTCAAAAGTTACAATGTCTTGGGGGTAAATTTCCAAAAAATGTTATATCCTCAACCCCCATTCAAATTTTTTCTTGAAAAGGTTGATCGAGTCTTTTGTGAATATATTCTGTCAGGATGGAAGAGCTATCCACTCTGTGCAGTGTGAAATGGAAGAGCTATACACTCTGTGCAGTGTGAAATGGTAGGAACGAAGAAGAGAACTTACAAACCTTGCAGAACGAGAACGCACGATATAAAAAGTGTAAGCAACCTCATCTCTCCTTTTTGAGTTTAAAATTTGAATGTTTACAGCACATAGCCACTGTTTTAAGTTGTATGAAAAGTGCGAGCTTATACTTGTTTAGTGTTTGTATAGTCATGAAGGTATTGTTTGTTTATGTCACTTTCTTTCGTATTTATTTTGCAGTTAGACACTTGGTTATAAGAACTACTTAGGTATAGTATGAACACTTCTATAAAGAAGAAACGATACAGTAAAAGCAAGAGAAAGATCTCATGGAATAAGTATACTTACTTGTATTTGAGTAAAAGTTGACAAAGGGAAAGGCTTCTTGTATTCATCCGATTTCAAAGCCAACAATTTTGGTCAATTTTTCAAATTAATTTTTTTTCTTTTCTTATGTACTCTATAAGGAATAGTTTTGGAGTATTTTAGTTGCTTAAAAAGAAAACTATGTAACATGAACTAGGATTTTGAAATCGCAAGTGCAATCGTGAATATATGAAAGGGAAATCACAAAAAGAGATATTTGTATGATATCAACTTAACAAACATTAAAAGCGAAAGTAGCTGCTGTAAGCCCTCTTCGAAAACGAGGGAAAAAATGATGTGCTGAAAGATTAGAACACATTTCTATATAATGATTCATCAGAAATAAAGACGTTATAATGGCTGGGCAACGACATGGGCTGTGCAAAGAACAAAGTCAAGACTTTAAAGTTTTCAATTTAAATGACTCTATTGAGGAAGGAATATATATCTTACAAGAGCTGTACAAAATAAATCACACAAAAGTGATCAATAAAAGTTCGATAAAATCAAACGGAACTGGCTGTTAAAATTGCCAACAATTTCCTTTCCCTTTGTTCAGGGGTCAGCTCTTCGACAGGAGGCGGCCTTGTTAAAATAGTCTGTATAGGAACATCAGCATTTAAAATGACGTCTGGAACCTCTGGTTCATGGATCGGTGTTTGAGCTAACAGTTCATTATCCTCATCATCGTCCTCGTGCTCTGTACTTATTTCAACAGTCTCATCCTCTATATCAGTACTCACCGGAGCACCAATCGGATCTTCCTCCTCTGATACATAAGATCCTTCTTCAATATCCGACTCTTTATCCAAATCGACTCGTAACCTCTTGAAATCGTCAACCTCATCCTCCTCGTCAAGATTAAGTGTGTTTAATACTCGTTTAGATCCCGTCGCCAGAAGCGAGATTCCGTCATTTGTGACAACTTGCTCACCTACTACTAGAGCTTGTTCAGTAATAACATTTCCGTGATCTATGATTACATTTGCCTGTTCGTCAGTTATATTGCATTGTTCTGTAAGGATGTTCTCATCGTTAGGGGTAGTGTTATTTTGTCCAGTCACACAGTTTTCTACTACTGCTGGCTTTTCCTCATTTACAACCTTAGTAGTCACACCCTCTTCAATTTCATCTTGCTCAACTGTTTCTTGGAGAATTCGAATAGATGCTTCTAAATCGGCTTTCAATTTCGCGATCTGGTCGTGTTTACGTTTCGAAGTCAATTGCGCTAGATTTGTCAACAGATCACGACATTGGAGTGCGATATCTGCTGTTTCTTCGTCTTCTGTGTCCGCCTCTGTATCAGCAACAAGTGATGAAGCTGATTTCTCATTTCCTGTTTTAACTGATGTTTCGATGGCAGAACCTTCTTTACTCCCTGCAGGAACCTCTAGTTCGACATCTGATATTTTAATATCATTCGCATTAATGGTTGTTTGCTTTGGAGAGACTTTCGGCTCGTCTGCATTTAGAGTCAGTGAAGGGGTGACATTGTAGTGACTAAGGCGTTGTTCTTCCTTATGTGGTCCGTCCACCCACGGTTTGATGCAAGAGTAGTCGAGGTTGATGAGTGGATTTGCCGTGTAAGATGCGTTCAACATGTCCCAGCCCCATTCCGGGAAGGAACTGAATACCGAACACAAATGTTTACAAGGTAGTTTATACTGTTGCCAATCAAGACAATCACACGAGGGAAGGTTGTTGGCGTCTCCGAAGGATACTGTATGAGCGGCGTCACTCGTTTCTGTGGCCGACGCGTCTTGAACCCAAAACACGCCAGGTTGAACGTGGCTAACCTGTGAATTAAAGAAAGAAAGATTTTCACAAAAATTCTTAAAATACGATACAAATAATCCTATCCGGGTCTTATTAATTTAATGGGATATTACAAGCCACTAAGCTTATTCTTTTAAGGAAAACAGTATATTTTTTTGAAATGTCTAGTCAATATGTTACAATAAACCGGAGACAAACTTTGGTAGAAATGCGCGTAGGATTCATCAAATCGAAAGTGAAAGTAATACCTGGTAAACAGTTGATTCAGTAGTTTTGATCTGTTCCAGCACATGCACGATAACACTGGCAGGTTTGTTGACCAGACATGTCGGTAATTGGTCGCCATACAACACTTTCAACTCGTTCGCTTGTGTGTACGATTTTCGATTCAATTCGATGTACCTACAAGTAAACAAAGATGGATAAGAGGCTTGAATCAAAACAAACAAGTTAGAGAAAACGAGTTAAAAGTAAAAAAGATGACTTAGCCAGGCTGTCAACAGCCTAATACTCTATAGTGGAGTCTCTTTAACTCGAATAAGTTTTATAAGTTTTTTATGGTCTCTTCAGATAACAATGACTTATAAAAATTACTCCATAACTCAAAATTTCCTTGATTCGAACAAGTTTGTGTTCCCCGTGCGTGTTCGAGTTACGGAGACTATCGGCAAATTCGTTTTCTTTGAGAGCTTTTTTTTGATTGTGGTGGATTAAAAGTGACAAAAATATCTGAAAATAATTTTCGACTGTCCGAAATAAATACTTTAGAATTATAGACGTAAGAAAAATGAAATACCTTTTGTAGAACCCAGGAATGACAGTATTGACAAGGTTTTCGATCAACGTTCCCAACTTCTTACCACGCATGAAACTCATGTGAGCATCACGAAGTGTTCGTTCATCGCGTTCGATCAAAAAATCGTTGTGGAGGGTCACGATGAAGTCGTCTGGACGATAACCAATTACCCATTTCTATGGTAAAACAAAAAGTGATTCAAATGATACAGAATGAGTGGGTACTCGCAGAGATCTCAAATGTACATATTTCTCGGCTTGTAGATTTATGGCTCTTTGGAATGTAGTACTTGAGTCTTCGATTATTTGAAAATAGACTTACTAAATTGTTAATATAAGTAAGCCATTCATGTCCTTTGAATATGACGAAAACAAAGGGAAAGGTCCATATTTATTAACAAAGTGCTCGATATAAACATTTTTTCAAAAATTACGCCACGAGCAACGCTTACCTCGTTTTCAAAATATTGTTATGGTTATTGTATATTGATTCCCGGAGTTTCAAAAAGTTTACTCTTTTTAATTATTTAACACTCGAAGAGTCAAGGGATTTAATCACCTTGGTAATGGTTTAAAGACGAGACAGTCGTTGCACTCAAAGTAATTTATGAAAAGGTTTTTGAGTGTAAGAAAGAACGAATCGTGAAAGAATTTAATTCTGGTCGGGGTACGAGAAAGACATTCTAGGCACATCACACATCTTACCTTTGCTTCAAGGAGCCAATTTGAATTAAACCAACTCCTCAAGTTTGCAGATTCACGCCAAATCTCTGAATTTTCGAGTTCCAAAGCGGCTTGGTGTAAAACCTCTTCATTGAAAGAATTAGCAATGGCTTGGAACTGGAGGAAGACTTTGTTAGGGTCACCAGAGATCTTGTTTTCAGGCTTGGATAACCACTGGCGCCAACAGCGTTCTCGTGATGCTTCTGAGATGAATTGTTGGCTACCTAGAAAATAAAAATTTGGTGCCAAAAGTGTAAATTCTCAAAAGTCTTTAGATCGTGAAAATTGAAAATGTGTTTCTTAAATCCATTAGACTATAGTACCACGTGTAGATTGAAGGATCCTGTTTTTTCTGTCATTGGGCATGTTTGAATTCTCTTGAAAAATAAATTGTTATAAAAAACATTAAACAACCATAATAAAATGATGAGTTTAAAATGAAATTTAATTAACTACAATCAGACTTCAAGAAATATTTGAGACAAATGGGAAATTCCCCAGGAAGTTTTGAAACCACAATCGATTTGTAAGTGCTCTAAAGTAGGTTCGAAGGGTAGAGTTTTAACAGAACCTTAGGATCTGAGGATTCAAAAGTTCAAAAATGGTCCAGTAAGGCTCCGAATATAGCCTGGAAGTCTGCCTACCCAGATGAGATAGCCCAAAATCGGCTTTTTCGCCCGAACTTTAAATCTCGAAAAACGTCAAAATAACCGAAATTCTCAATATATTTCTTGAAAGATTGTAGATAATCATCCTAATGAAAAAAGAATTTATGACTTACTTGGGAATACTTCTTTAACAGCTTCTGATTGGTCATCGGAATAATCGATTACAATATATTTCGGTACCCAGCCAGGATTCCAATCTTTCACTGTATTCAAACCCTGCAAAATGGACGCTCTGTTGCGAACTTCCACAATGAAGGAAGCAACGAGTTGGTAGTCAACGTTTGTTTGTACAAATAGGTTGAACAATGGAAAGGGAACGCGTTCGATTAGGTTCGTTACCTCACTGAGAACAATCTGACGTCCATACCGCTTTAAAAGACGCTGTTGTTGGGAAGTTTGGTGGCAAAATATAAGAGTTGGTTTCAGGCTACGAGTATCATCCGAAACAGTTTTGTTTACTGGCAGAAGAGATTCTCCTTGATCAATGAATTCTGATTGTAAAATTATATTTTCTGTCGGCCGTGATTGTTGAAGCTTAGTCGCCAACTCTTGCAGCTCTTGTTTCAGATCTGTGGATAACCGAGTCAGCATTTTCGCTTTGTTCATATAATTACGAATGTCTTTCACATTTGGATAGTATCTTCTTCTCGTCTTTGCCGGCGACGGTTTTCCAGCGAACAGCTCTTGTTCCACGAAATCTTCAAGTATTTTCTTAACTTCACCTGAACTGACAATTCCTTCCCAAGTGAGCTGTACAATTTTATCCTTGATGATTTGATCAATCGGTTCATGTTCAGAGTTGTCCTGATGGATAACAGAATGTTCAAAAATAGTTAAACATTGCAAATAAAGCCGATTTAGAAACGTTCAGAAAAAATAATAAAACACTCTACTTGAAATGGCCGCCTCAAGGAAATGGAAAAGAGAGACAGTAAAAAGAGTCAGGGAAAGATTCCGAAAGGTGGTCAGTTTCTAGGGATTATTAAACTTCGGTTAAGGAGTTTCTTAAGATCGGTGTTTTTCATTTGTAATTGTGCGTAAATCCGATTGATTGCGATAGTCGGGTTCAATTTCCACATCTTTCCGGTTTGATTTCCCGATTTGGCCTGCGTTTGCGCTCGCACTTACTAGGATATACTCTTTTAATTTGATGTTAGATATATTAAGAAAGGCTGGCCACGATAAAGATGTTTGCATAATGGTTCGCTATTGAAAAATGACAATTACCGAACTGCCATAATTGGCAACTGCCTGGACGACTGATTTAGCTTACGTAGGAAACAGGTGACTATGAATCTTATGTAGTAGCATTCACTTCAGTTTTCAGTTATAATACTTTACTGGCTAAACCCCTTAGTGACCCAGAAAGATTGAGTGATCATACCTCTCCTACTGGGTGATTATGCTCTGCTGTTGCTGGTAATCTTCCAATGAAAGAATAATAACAATTCAATTTTCCATTGGTGTCTAGCAAAGCTTGTCGCACCTTCTTTGAAGCAGTTTCGCATACCCGTTTCGTTTTACGGTCCACCTGAAAGTAGTAAATAATAATAAAAACAAGATAATAATAAGCACCCTGTCTTACTTTCAGGAAACTAATTTCAGCGGAAACTAATTTTTGCAGTCGAAATAAGGATTCTAAAAAATCGCATTTCCTGGGTTCTAATTCTCGCGGTTTTGCCGAAAAACCGCCAAAAAAGCCAAAATTAGAGCGAAATTGTTATGAGCTGAGGTTTTCATAGAGATTAATTTAGTTGAAGTCAAAAACTTAGTCTGACTTACTTTAAAGAATAAGCTTCTATAGAAACTTCGCTCCAATAGGTTCATACAAACTAATATCATTTAAAGTATGGTATGGAAACGAGCTAACTACAGAGAAATGACCAGTGACTATTTTAAAGAAATGAATTAACGCTTACTTTATACTGCGGGAACTTAGCAATCATCTTAACGGTGATCTTGACAGGACAATCGATTTTCTTTGTTCTCAATCTTGTTGACGACACGTCTTTTAAAGGAAGGCCCAGCTGAAATGTAAGCGATTTACAGGTTATAAGACATAAACTTGTCGAATTTCTCAGCACTTATTCAACGAAAGAATCGAAAGAATTATTCCCAAAAAACCGTCACCAATTTTTATAAAGAGCAAAAACGCATGGATTATTAAGGTCGTCTTATTTAAAAGTGACAAAGATAATACTTCATACAAAATGAAAAACTCTTTTAAAAGGAAGACGATTCGAACAAAATACCTTAGCTCTTCTTTCCAGGCTTTGCATTCTGATCTTTTGACGAGTTACTTCAGTTTTATCTTTTCCAAGGTGACAAATATACATTTTGTCTGCCACATAGACATAAGGGATACCATCAAATTCAATGTCTGTACTTTCGAAGAACACTCTGTAATTCTTCTTCTTCAAATCAATACCCCCTTCTGAAAGTGAAAAAAAGTAATAGGTAAATTCATTTGAGGGAAATTCCGAAACGACAAATGACGATTGATAAAGGCCATTTGAAATGCAGGACAACAGTTTTGATATTATGGCGCTATGGTCCAGTTTGAAGGGCCTTGCTCCTGGATATGATATTATATTGTATGAGATTATTCATCAAATTTGATCTGCAGATACCTGTTATCCCATATTGCTTCATTTTACGCATGGATACAAATGTTGACATGGTTTCTTCGGCATAGTTCTTGATAACTTCGTGAGCATCTTCGGCAGTGGAAACGGTGAAAAGTTGAGGGTATTTCTCTGAAAAATGAAAAAGTTGATCTTCTGCAGAATGGTACTACCTAATCTCCGAGCAAATTCTGGTATCTCGTGCCATGTACTATAATTCGAACTAGAATATCGATGAAGCTTGTTTCAAACTGGCTTTTTTGGTGTTTTAAAGGTAAGGAGCCATGCTAAGTTTTGGGCACAAACAAAAAACAATCCTTTCCTTCATGTAAAGCTAATTCTAGCTCTATTAAGATAAAAATGTATAAAATCGACTTCCAGAAGTTGATTCCAAGAAGCAACTTCCACAAAGCCAAAATTTGGCCCACAATTTGGCTAAAATTTTTTCTTTAAAAAATCTTGAAGTCTTACATTTAAGGGCTACAATTTCGCATCACTGTGTAAAAAATCAAGACAAACTAGAAGATAAACACACTTTTTCGCCCATATTGGCCAAAACCTTTTTCAAAAATTGGGCTCTAAACAATACCATTTTACATCAGTGTGCAAAAAATCAGAAAAATATATAAGTCAATCGATAGAAATGCTCATTTTCCTTAGAAAATGACAAAAGGGAATTTCCCCAAAAAGAGAATCTGATTTTTACGCTCAAAAAATTTTTTTTCTGGAAAAAACAGCTTCGGTCACTTTTTAGAGAACCTTGGGCTTCATCTTTAGGCAAAAAATCAGAAAAATCAGAAAAAACAAAAAATGAAGCAATTTCACACAAGGTCCAAAAAACCAAGCTTTTTCTAGTGTATCCAGCCTATGAAAAACTTGCACTTAAAGAATATTTGTTTCTTAACTCTCTTCCAACCTGCTAAAAATGATCACACAAATATTATTTTTGTTGAAAGAGGAAGTTTTCTCTACTAGGAACAATCAACAGTCTTTTTTAACATCAGTTAAATTGCCATAATTTTGGCAAATATCAGACTTTTAGAGCCTAGTCAGTTCCATAAAAAGCTTCAAACTTTTTAACATTTGATCTTTATTATAAGCTGAACACCTTGACATTTTTTAATAAAGGTTGACATATGAAACTTATGAACAATTCTAGGGTTACTAGGCAACAAAAAATATTAATTTTCTGTTTAATACTCTTAATCATACCTTTGTCTCCTGAAAAATATGTGTTCTGAAGTTTCAAGGACTATCAGACAACACGCAACATCAGACATTCAGATTCAGAACAGATCAAAACTTTTAGCCAAACATACTAAAGGATACCTAAATTTTTCTCAGGGAAGTTTTCCTATCGCCGGACTTTCACAGAAAAAGACCAACACTCTGGGAAGGTATTGTAAATTGATCTAATGTCGAGATCCCTCTTCTAATTCCACATAGCGTCAGCCTTGGTTTAGGTCCCAGGCAAAAATTAGGTCCCCCCTGAGTTTTGAGTCCCCCCAAAGTTTTATGAATTTTTTTTTAGCCCCCGGGACTTTTGACCCTAGACACTTTCAAAAAATTGATCCAGTAAAAGAGGGTTTTCCAATTTAAATTGCGTTCAGTTCCAAGTTTAAGATAAAATATTTTGCACACTTTCTATAAAAGTATTGCCCTGCAGGGGAAAATTTTTCAGATTCACGAGCTTCAATTTGAGTAATTGAAGCCAACTATTTAAGCTGAATTATTTTAGTCCCCAGGTTAAGTGATGAGATTTTAGCTCCCCCCATGTACCTAGGTCCCCCCAAAAAAGTGGTGTACTTCCAGCTCCCTCCTTTTTTGGGAAAAATTTAGTGTGTAACCTCCCCCCCCCAACCAGCAGGGGGGGGCTGACGCTATGTATCCAGCCCCTTTCTTTAGAGATGGGAATAACAGGGAGGTTGGAATCACTGATAGACAAAAGACTCTGATTGCTAATCAAAAAATATAGTTTCCAATTAGATGAGGGATGAAGTCATTATACCAACATATAATACAAGAGTAACTTTAAAGGGGAACTCAAAAAATTTGTCATTTTTATTTTTTTCCTGATTTCTGGTAACACTAAGTACCGGGTGCGCCACAAAAAAGTTTCTCTCTTTGAAACTAATTTTCTCGAAATCTAAAAGTTTTTAAAAAACCGTTCCTATTTCATTGAAAAGAAGAAAGATAAACTTAAATTTTGATGGGTCATTTATTAAATTTGATTAATTAGATCAAAAGTTATGCTCAATTAATAAAAAAGTTACTTTCTGAAAGTGCTCAAAAACGTTAAAAATCGACCTATCAAATTAAACAGAAGCATAATTACATGATACATCACTATCTTCGTTTCAGTCATTAAAAAATGATAATTAGCTGTCTAAATGACCTTTTGTTATATAAAGGAAGGTTGAATTTCAATAAAAGGCAGAAAATTTGTCGAAAAAGGCAAAAAAATCTGGTAAAATTCATAAAGATGCATCAAATATGGGTTTCGAGGTACATCCAGCCTTACAGAACCAAACCAGTCTAGAACCAAAAATCTGGAGGAAAATTTCCTTAAAAGTAAATTGAAATGATTTTAAACCCTTTCGTTCCATCAGTTTCAAAATTTATGTGTTTAGTTACTGAAAAATGCCTTTAATCGTGTAAAGGCTATTGCGATTGACAATTTTAATATAAAAATTTGATAGGATGATTTTCAACGTTTTCGAGCACTTTCCGAAAGTAACTTTTTTATTCAATTGAGGATAACTTTTGATCTAATGAATCGAATTTAATAAATGACCCATCGAAATTTAAGTTTATTTTTCTTCTTTCCAATGAAATAGGAATGGTTCTTTTAAAATTTTTAGATTTCTAGAAAGTTAGTTTTAAAGAGAGAAACTTTTTTGTGGCGCACCCGGTATAAAAACGAGAAAGAAGTAAATAAGTCCGATTTCTCAAATAAAAATCATGAAAAATCTCTCTTTTTACTTCAGTTAAAAATATGTTTCAAAAATCACCCCCTTTCTTTTTAAAAAAGATCGACTTTGACTTCTCTTTGGATTATGACGTCACTGTACTCAGAAAACAGAAGAAATTCAGTTATGACTACAGTATGTTTTCAAAGTTCGGTTTTAAATAAGAAATAAATACATAGAAAAGTATGCCTGGTAAATTGTGGGTGATTTAGCTGAATAATAATAAAAAATCTCACAAGAAACACAGAAATTTAGTCAGAAACCCTCTACTGAAAGGCCTGTTTTCACTGATTTTTAGCGTGAGAAGATAAGCATCTTCGGCTTTCTGAATACAGCTACGTCATAAAACAGCTGAAAGTGCGTCTTTTTTATTTGATAAATAATTTCATTTTAGTAGAGGGGAGCTTCTTTTTAAAAGCTCATCAAACTAATTTTTAGAGTGAAAGGAGAGTTGCAATCTTAAAACCAAACCTTAAACAAACCATTTCAGGATAGAAACGAAAAAATCTAAAATTTGTTGAGTTCCCCTTTAAAACTTCAAACTTCTTAGGGCGGTCAGGCTCAAGCAATTCTTGCTCTTTTCGGTAGGTATATATATTACCAAGAACTGAAATTTATTTACTGACAAAGTACTGGACTAGTCAAATTGTGTTGACCTTATGAGGGCAAAGATGTCAGAAATATTTGAAAAATAATGTTAAATGACATCAAGGAAAGGGTTTTTCAGATTTTTAAAAGTTATTCTTTCAACTCATTGCTCAATTATATGAAAAGTTCTAAAATAATATGTATAGTAAATAAGATCTTGCATTGACACCGAAACAAAACAAAACCCCCATTGTAAATTTGTTTACATATTACATTGGTCAAACCAAGATTTTTATTCGAGTCAGAAAATTGATTTTATATAGCAGTTTAGCCCATAACCTTGAAATTTTGGTGAATTATACAGAATTTCGAGACGGAAATAATGCATATTAAATTGTCAGCGAAATTGTGGGCTAATTTGGGAAAAAGTTTAGGTGCCAACTTGGACAAAACTTATTTAGTTAAATTATATAGGTAATATCTAATTTCTCACTTGTTTTTCCCAAAAATCAATAAAAGAAATTGTAATTATGACATCATAATTGGTTGGAATTTGGTGATGTCAATAATTGTATAATCACTATAATATTAAAGGTACATCTTCAATCTTTACCACCAAATCTGGACCAAAGATGCATCCAACTGAAAAGTAACTTTTTGAAAATAAATTTTCAAATATTTGATAGCTTCAGCAAAAAATTGCATCTTTTGATTTTTTTCATTTTCTGCTGAACGTCAAAATTTTCAAGAAATTTTTACTGAAAAAGCTGGGCATCTATATATTAATAGCCATGCTCTGTATGCTGTGTCACCACTTTTGTTTTTGCAAGCAATGTTGTTGTTCTCGATAAGTTTGTTTTGATTGATAGATCGGATAGAGCCTGGTTTAGACTTTGTTCAGCCTTTGTTTTGAAATTTAAGGTCCATTTATATTAAGTAATTCTAATTTCTGCCTGGACTTGCATGCCCCTTTGTTTTTCTCTTTTCTTTTGTTTTTTAAATGTTTTTGCATGTGATTAACCTGGATTAACGATCGTAATCATTAATGACATTCGAATTCTTTTCAAAACAAAACAAAACAAAAGAACATTTCAAATGTAAATCAAACAAAAAAATAAAAAAAGTTTTGTCAAACAATAACAGCATTCAGAGGGCGACAAAAAGCACACGGCTTTGACTGGGGTTCTAGGTCCCCCCTGAGAACAAAGTCTCCCCAGCCTGATAAAATTTTAGGTCCCAGTATAGGGGAAAAATTTTATGGCATTCACAAAGCTCTATTTACATGTGTGTGCACTTTTAGAGAATGCAATAGAATGTCTTCATTTTTGCATTTTAAGGATCAGATCACACTTTGCATGAAAACATAAAGGTTTCGAGAAATTAAAAACCAACAGTAAGAAAAATATTCAGGAAGATTTATTTAGCCCCCCAGAGTTACATAAACTAATGCAGGCCCCCCCCAAGATAGAGCTCCCCCCGCCTGTCAGGAAAAACAACCAGCTCCCACCTCTTATATGGCAAAATTAAAACATGCGAAATGCAATTTTTGGGATATTTTTTTTTGACCGTGAAATTAGTTCCGGTGAAAATTAGTTCCGATAAGGTACTCCAGCATAAATTGAGTTGTCCTTTACAACACAGCTGCTTGGGAACAAGATAATTTATCCTGTTTTTATGCATGCTACTGTGAAGTCGGGTAACTTGCATCAGTGGAGAGATACTTGCATAGCCATCAAATACCGTAAGTTGGTATAATATCGACATCCCTCGTCTAATTCCGACACCCTTGTTTAGAGACAGGAATAATATGAAAGCTTAAACCACTGATTGAAAAATGATTATTCCTCTCTGACCACTTAGCAAAGAATAACAGTTTCAACATTTCCATCAATTTCAGCTGATAAAAAGGGTGTCAAAATTAGAGGAGGGATGGCTATGCATGTTAGCCTATACTAATGCAAGTTACCCGATCTCACAGTACGCTAGAGTACTTGTTATCCAATAAACAGTCACATTCTCCCAATGGCTTTTCAGCATTTCCTTACATTGTTGAAAAATTTGCTACATGTTATATTGACCAAAAAAGAGCAAGAATTATGGTTCCAAAAAGAGCAAGAGTTGCGCAGTTTTCTTTCCAAAACACTCCACTGCATAAATAAAAATCCAATTTTAAAATCTTATTACCTTCTCCTTGATTGCCTTCTTCTGCTATCTCTCCTCTTCCTGGAGAATCTTTTTCGGGGTTAATGATCATTAAGGCCGCCTTATCAGTTTGATCTTCCTCTTGGTCTTGCTCTGTAATTGCCTCAACTTCAGTGTGTTCAATTTGCATCTCAGAAGTTGATGCTGTAGCATCAAATTGGATTTCTTGTAGTTCTGTGACACCATTTTCTCCTTTGATTGCAATGGCATTGAGAACAACGGGGGAACCCCCAGATATACTGGCTTCAAGCATTGACCTTCCTCCTGCTGCTAATTGACGGTTTAGCAAATCATTTTCCTCTCTGTTTTCAGCTTTGTAGCCACATTGATTTATATCACTAGAAGTATCTTGTGGATTCTCTCTTGTTAGAATAGTACCAACATGTGAATCAAGTTGTTGATGAAGCTTTGAATCTGACTGGTTTTGCTGTATGGCTATCATTTCTACGCCAATAGCTTGTGACACGTCAAATGAGTGTCCTTGTTGGTCTTGTTGATGAAAATCATCCACATTTTGAGTTGCAACAAGAACATTGTTTGAAACATGAGAACCATCATTGTCAGTAGACACAAAAACGTGGTCACCTTCCTGGTGTAAATGAACTGTTGTAGAAGTTTGGGATGAGCCACTTGTACCATTATTTTCTCCATTACCCAAAGCTGTAAGTATCAAAGTTTGAGCAGCTATTTCTTCCTTTAATTTTTCATCAAATTGAGCGTCTATTTGTCCCTCACCAAGCAGAAGTTGAGATCTAAAGTGCCCATCTGATGTGGATGATACAATTGATGTGTTACATCCATTTTCTTGAGAAATAATGTTTTTTTCTAAATTTTCCGCCATCTAGAAGCTATACGTTCCAACAGCCATAATTTTAAGCCATACTTCGAGAACAGCAAAAAAGGGTGGCTGGAAGGATCTGCTTTGTTGTGAAACAAAAAAAAAGCTTGTGCCGAGTTCCTTTTTGATTAATCGGTAGCCGTAAATTCAAAATGGCGCCAAAAACCAATGTGTCCCGGATTCAATGGACTTCAATGTTTGAATGGGTCTCTTGAATGGTAGCCAAATGGCACACCCCTTTCTCAGAGACCCCGTACGGCGTAGGATTTTTCCAGCCAGTGGGGATGAAAACAAACCCTGACAAACCCTTAGACAAACCCTTAATAAGATTTTATTTAAAGTCAGAAAGTTTCAAGTCGATTCAAAAATCTTTCTCCGAGTAAACAAAAGAACACCAGCGTGGTAGATTCTACCCCCTCTGGGACTAATAGGGGTAATAGGGCCAATGCCTTTCTTTATCTCATTGAAGGACGGAACTTAGCACAACATGGTTGCATCAGTTGATTTTAACTACAAGAGTGGCTCAAAAAGCGAAAAAGAACAACAAAAGTTTTTACCGTCGTTCAATTTGCACTAGCTAGGTATCGAATATTCGATGACTTTTGCAACATTGTACGTATACTTAAAGGATGTTTTTACACATCACAAAGAACCTTAATACTTTCTAGGTATATCAGTATTTGTGGAACATATGTTTCAACACAGGTTGTTGCATCGTTGGTTTTATTTTTATGCCGATTGTTTGATAAATATCGAACATTGAAACTTTTCTTTATTCTCGTTACATTGATAACATTTGTTGGAAATGTTTTGTACACAATCCTATACTCGCTGTATCTTTTGTTAGCCAGACGTTTCCTTTCCGGAACGGGATGCTCCCTGAGACCGATTATATCATCTGAATTGACCAGGATATATCGTAGTGATGAAGTTATGGCACAAATGCCGGCGATGACTGTTAGTTATAGTATTGGCTTCACAGTTGGTCCTGTGATTAATTTTGCTTTTGTGAAAGCAAGATTTACGCTACTTGGTATACCGATCAGATGCTAATGGAACTGGATTAGTGTTATCAATCGTATTCCTAGTGGCGTTTACTATGTCTCTTTTTTTTGTAAATGATCTATCAAAAGAATTTGACTTAAAGGAGGAGATACAAAAGATGGATGTTGACAGACTATCATTAGATAGTTTATGTGGTGCAAATGAAGAAGATCCATCTCAGTGCCGTAGGAAGCATTTTAATATTGGGGGGGGGCTGAAGTTTAGTGACACCGCGAAGGCCAACCATGGTTTGGCCCGAGGGGGGGGATTTTGAAAATTTGAGCTCTAGCTTGCCTAAAAATACACTCAAAACATGCACATAAAGACGATTATGACAAATTAAAAAAGAAAAACTTTGCATTTTGCAAAATAACCATTTTTGAAAAAATTATTGGGGGGGGGGGCATAGCCCCCCTTGCCCCCCAGTTGCTACGGCACTGCATCTGAAATATTCTATGACAAAACACAATGCTAATGCAAGATCTATGGACATCTATGGCAGTCACCGAGTTATTACATTGGACAGTTCTGGAATTCAATCTCATTTACCTTTTCAATGGTATCTTCGTATTTAAACCGCCATCGAAGAATCAGTTGGTCAATATTGGGATTGCAAGTTTTGATAGCAACATGCTACACGTTTGGAATATTTTTTTATTTCCGTTTGGTGAACAACATAAAATGGATCAATGTGGCATTATGGGTTATCTATCCTTTTATGATGTCTAGTATTGTCTTCGTTGATGAAAAAAACATCCGTGTTACGGTTGTAAAAATATTAATGACATTTTGCATCGTAAAAAGTGCAATTAAATAAAAACTTGCTTCATTTGCAACCTTCTATTGGAAAGAATCGATCACGTGATGTATATTTTTCCAAAATTTGGGTTAGAAAAAGTAGTTTTTCCTATAGGCAGCCTCACAGAAGGAATTTTTTAATTATATATTATTGTTCTATAAACATTCATCTGTTTATTTTGTATCAGGCAACCTTCATGCACTTTTCATTCGTGAGATATCGCACTTAAAATCACACATATATTTTTCAGATAACAGCATTTTATGAGCGTTTATTTATCCAGATGAAGATTAAGTGGTATCAGGCCGATCCGTAGTCAATTTGTCTAAAGATTGGTACCTTTATCTTTTGAAAAAAATTCCAAAATTTGCAGTAAATAACAATTCAAATTTTCTATCAATTCAGTGGATGTCAAAAAGTGTGTCAAAATTTAGCTAAAAGCATAACACGCACTGCACACAGAGCTTTTTAAAAGAGTGCTCATTTCAATAGGAAAACAATGGTTGTTCTCTTGGGAGAAGTGCCTTCTAGAGGTAGTTGGTTATCTATTATTTTTACATCGTTGGTTGATATTTTTATTCCCGTCGTTGAAAACACAACTCAAAAAAGTCATCAATGCTTTTTGAAAAAAGTCAGTGATAGAGAATCATAACATAAAGCTTGTCTATTATTTCGATTCAATTATTTAAAGTGGCATTTCCATAATTGAAAGTTGTTTAGTAATTACTGTTTATACATTTGGGGATCATGTATAAAGATTTCTTTTGAAAGAAACTCTTTTCACTTACACTTGGATGTTTTTGGGGAATTCGTAAATAGTAAACTGCATACTGATACAGTCTGCTAGACATTGATATTTTAATATTTGCTCTTCATCTTTGATTTTTTCTACAGTGATCAGATTGACACATGCGCGATAAAATTTCTATTGTTGATCTTCAGAGGTTGAAATATTCTCAACCTCTGATACTCAGGGTAATTGCAATTAGGAACAAACAATTCAAGACCAAACTTTTTGATAAACGTGATACATTTCCTTTTAAAACCGTTATAATACCAGACAAATCTTCCAATATATCATCGAAAACCTTTTCCTGCATAGGAGCTGAGATCCTCCATATTGCTCAGATTTCTTCTCTAACTAGAAGTTTTATAGAGGCTTGTCCCTGTGTAGAGAATGCTGACAGAAGGTTGAAACAAAGCAGGGATATAAAGCGTCCTGAGCAAACTTTATGGTAGGCATACGTTTCTTTTAAAGAGTTCGGTGCTGACTCAAAAAAAATTGAAACGGTTTAAACGATATATTTGACACAAACAATAAATTTGTATTGGAAATATGTCAATTTTTATGACACCCAAAGATATCATGCTGAAATTTCTAAAATATAACTTTAACATGAAACATTTTTCTTTTTAGCGTTGTTAACGTTCTTTAATTTATAGAAAATAAATTAAACTTCAAATCTCATTCCAAAAAGAATCAAATAATTTTTCTTGCCCCAAAGGTTGGATTTCAGTTCTCGCCGTCTTTCAGTTCCTTTATCCAGACAAGAAGCTTCAAGACAATTTTTCACTCGGCTTTCTAGCTTTTTCGACGACACCAAAACATTGCATCAACAACTCTTTACAGCCACATGTGTCGATTTTTTTAGCGTTGGTGACTTCATCGTTCATTATGATCAAACCGAAAAGGATAGATGATAGTGGGACTGGTACCCAGAAAGTCTTACCTGTCCCAGAAAGTCTTACATAAGGAAAACAAAAGATATTTTTACTTTCTCAAAGAAATAGATACCCAAATACACTTAGTTTTTAAGAACCATTGTTTTTGCTTGAGACTTGCCTGTTAATGTTTTTTTGGGGGGGGAGGTATTCGAGATCAAATTTTCAAATTTTCCTAAGAGCTAAAAGATTTTTCTTAATTTGCTCTTAGCTTTCGGAAATTGATCGAGCTCCATGTTCTTATAAAATAATTCTTATAAGAAAAAGCAACAGAATATTTACCCAGGGGTACTGGGGTTGCCGACCGATTGTGAATTCTACTTCCCTTATTTGGACTAATTTGACAAAATTTCGATTTTTCTGGGGGGTAAAAAGAGATTTTTCTTATTCTTCTGACCCCTAAGTGGACTGAAGTTTGATTTTCTGATTCTTCTAACCCTTCAGGGACTACCTTAAGACCGTATCCTTCACTCGCCCAAGTACCAGCATATAAAATGAAACTTTTATTGGGAGATACGCTCTTTTCCAACTATAAACAAGACGACTTGAAGTCGAAAATTTCGCCTAAAGTTTAAACTGCATGGGAAAAACAAGAAGTAGAGATGCCCAGGGGGGGGGGTACTTAGGCAAAAATAGGTGCTGGGTATGTGCGGACGGTAAGGGTCGGGTTTTTCACCTTTCAAAGTCTCTCGAAGGGTTACAAAAAGCAGGAAAAAAAGTAGGCTAAGGGTGGGAAAAACTCACCATTTTTAGAAAAAAATTTTTGAGAGAAAAAAATACAAAAAGTCTCACTAAAGGGTAGGAAATTTTTGAAAATCAGAGAAATTTTTCGAAAAAGTCTCTCTAAGGGGGGTGGCACGAAAATTTGGTCTCTCGAAGGGGCGGGGGTGGAGGGCCCGGCCGCACAGACCCCAGGCACCAACCCTAGTCCCCCCCCCCCGGGTCGAGAGCAAGCTAATCTGAAGTCTACTTGACAGCGAGCCGTGAGAAACAATTTAGATGACAACGAGGCTCAAAATCGCAAAAAGAAAAGAGCAATTAATGTACGAACAATTGTTGTTAAGGAAGAACTAAAACTGAAGGGCAAAGCACCATCTAAAAGAGTTATTAATTAGATTCTTTAGAAAAAAAAAAACCTTATCAGGGCAAACTTCGTCGGAGAAAGTGACGAAATTCTGATTAGTGATTTTTTTGAGTTAGGGGATTATCTCTAATTTATGAATAAGAGTGATTTTATGAAAAAAAAATTTCAAAGGATAACGAACGAAATCAAATCTTGTCCAAAAAATCAAAAAAAGGAAAAAAAAAAAAAGTAAAAGTCAATTTTTTTTCGAAGATTTTTTTATTTTTTATTTATTTTTGATTTATTGATTATATTTTATTTTTGATTTCGATTTATTTTGATTTCGATTTCTTTTTGATTTATGATTATTTTTGATTTATTTTTTGATTTTGATTTATTTTTGATTTATGCTTTTATTTTTGATTATTTGATTAGATTTATTTTTGATTTAATTTTGATTTATGATTTATTTATAAAATTGTGTACGAGATTTGTTTTAGTGATTTGCCCCTCGGAAATTATTGATCTGTTCTTACATAAAAATCTACCACCTGGAAACTTTCGATCAGTTCTAAGCAAAAATTATGGCCGATCTTTTCCCTAAAATACATGCTTCACAATTTCGATCCAGCTGGGAAAATACTATCTGTTCCAAACCTTGCAACCTGCTGCCCACTTTGGTCATCGATTTGATCTTTTCTATAAGTTTTCTAGCTGGAAAATCGGAGTCTGCTAAATCGCGTGCCACGCGTGCCAGCGTGTTATGCGTGCCAGCGTGCCTACG